>NC_042616.1:143813648-144130687 GCF_901001135.1 Rhinatrema bivittatum
TACATCGATGAGATCCTCAAGTGAGTAAGGGAGCTCCCAAGCTGCCAATTCAGCCTTCAGCTGCGGGGAGAGTTCATCCAGATAGATACCTCTTAGGCAGTCTTGCTGCCAGGAGAGTTCTGTAGCTAAGGTCCGAAATTCAATTGTATAATCGAATAGGCTTCTTTGGCCTTGTCGGAGGTGTAGCAAATTAGTGCTTGCCACAGCATGCCGCCCAGGATCGTCAAAAATCCACCGGAACACGGCCACGAATTGAGACAGTTCCTGAAGAAGCAAATCCAATCGCTCTCATATAGGTGAAGCCCAAGTCAACGCCTTCCCTTCTAGATGAGACAAGAAAAAGGTGACTTTTGTGAGTTTGTCTTGAAAGATGGAGGGCTGCAGAGTAAACTGCATATAACATTGGTTGATGAACCCTCTGCAGAGCTTGGACTCACCGTTGAAACGGGGTGGAGCTGGTAGGGCCAGCAAGGCTCTAGGAGTAGAGGGTGACGGCTGTTAGTGAGAGGAAGCTGGCACTGGAACTGAGTTACCAGACAGGGCATCAAGCCGGGCGTGAAAACGCTCAAGGGAGGGGGCCAGTGCCTCGAGAAACTGTTGCTGTTCTTGAACCTTTGAAGCCAGGCCAGGTATAGCCTGGAGGGCACGAGGCTCTGCTGAGTCCATGGCCTTTGCAACCTGTTGCGCTGGAGGTAGACCCTTGGGCCGAGGTGGGGTTGACGCTACCCATAGGAGGGATCCTACGGGTCCCCACTATCGGCAGGCGGAGTGGGCTGAAGGACGGAGGCTGGCTGGCGCTTCACCAATATCAGCCCTCGTTTCCCGCAGGTTGAGCCTTTGGGACCAGCTGGGCTTAGGTGGGCCTCCGTATGTCGTCGATGTAAGGATTGAGAGGTCAACCCAAAGGCAGCAACAGTGGAATGAAGATGCCTGTACTGGATGAGGCAGAGTCCCAGAGACCTGTGCGCCAATAGAACCAAAGTCAGACAGGGGGCGCCCGGGCAAGAACAGGCCGAAGCCTGAATAGGCCAAGTCCAGGACGTAGACTGAAGAAGCATCGTGGGGCAAGCTAGAGTCAGGGCTGGCAGCAATCAGGAAGCAGTGACAAGACAAGGTTGAGATCTGGACGAGGAGAAAGTCAATGACGTAGTCAGGCAATGCAGAGGTCTGGGCTTGGAGAGAGTCAATGGCATAGTCAGGCAATGCAGAGGTCCGGACTTGGAGAGAGTCAATAGCGTAGTCAGGCAATGCAGAGGTCCGGGCTAGGAGAGCGTCAATGACGTAGTCAGGCAGTGCAGAGGTCCAGGCTTGGAGAGAGCCAACGACGTAGTCAGGCAATGCAAAGGTCCGGGCTTGGAGAGAGTCAATGGCGTAGTCAGGCAATGCAGAGGTCCGGGCTTGGAGAGAGTCAACGGCGTAGTCAGGCAATGCAGAGGTCCAGGCTTAAGAGAGTCAATGGCGTGGTCAGGCAATGCAGAGGTCGTGTCCGAGAAGGCAGTCCAAGGGTAGGTTAGGAATCAGGAAGCAGGAACAAGGAGAACCGGAACAGAAATCAGCGAGGATCAAGAACCAGGAACGTAGGAGAATCACCAGGAGGCAACGAGTACACGACCAGCGTAGAGACCTGTTGCAAAGGCAATCCTTAGGAGTGGAGCCTGGCCTTAAGTACCGGAGCTCCGCTGACGTCATCATCCGAGGCCACGGTCAAGTTACCGCCGCAGGCCCTTCATAGGACTTGATGGTGTGCGCGTGTGCCTAGGGAGGGGCATAGCACTGGATGGCAGCATCTCTCCACAGAGCACAGGGATCTGCAGCTGAGCCAGGGGCGGCCCGAGAACGGAGTTGGCGGCCCACCGCTACCAGGGATGAGGAACCAGGCACTGGATTCATCTGAAAGATGTAAGGGGGCCGGGCTGAGGGTCTGCCGCGGCCGGCACACGTAACAACCGGTTCTGTTCAATATCTTTGTGAGCAAGAAAGAAGGTAAAGTTTGTCTATTTCCAGATGATAGTAAGATCTGCAACAGAACGGACACACCTGAAGGAGCGGAGAGAATGAAAAGTGATTTAACAAAGCTTGAAGAGTGGTCAAAGATTTGGCAGCTGGAATTCAATGCCAAGAAGTGCAGAGTCATGCATCTGGGATGGGCTAATCCAAAATAGCTGTGTGTGATAGGGATTGAAAGACTGATGTTCAAGGACCAAGAAAGGGATCTTGGGGTAATACTGCCTGTGATCTGAAGATAGCAAAGCAATGTGACAAGGTGATAGCTAAAGCCAGAAGAATGTTGGGTTGCATAGAGAGAGAAGAATAACCAGTAAGAAAAAGGAGGTGATAATGTCCTTGTTCAGGCCTCATCTGGAGTAATATGTTCAATTCTGGAGCCCATATCTCAAAAGGATAGAGACAAGATGGATGCGGTCCAAAGAAGGGTGACCCAAATGATTTGGGGTCTGTAACGGAAGACTTATGAGGAGAGGCTGAGGGATCCAACTATGTATACCCTGGAAGAGAGGCGGTGTAAGGGAGAAATGATTCAGATCTTCAGATACTTAAAAATTTTTAATGATGCACAAACTTTGAACATTTTCCACTGGAAAAAAACTCTAGAACTAGGGATCACAAAATGAAACTCCAGGGGTTTGATTCAGAATCAACGTCAGGAAATATTTCTTCACAGAGAGGGTGGGGGATGCCTGGAATGCCCTTCCAGAGGAGGTGATAAAGACGAAAACAGACAAAGAATTCAAAGGGGCACTGTGATCTCTAAAGGCTAGAGCAATGATTCTCAACCTTTTTCCATCTTGACACACCTGACAGACCACGCTCACATGTGTGACACACTGCTCATTACAATTCACGGTGGAAATAAAAAATAAAGGCCCAGTATTATTTTTATTGTTAAAAATGACACAAGGGAAAGACAAGTACTCCATCTGAACAGAAATTGCATAAATAGTAAACATCCCATAGCAAAACACCCATTTCCAGCACTCAAACAGTAACCACCTTACCTAAGAAAAGGCAATACTGGAGTGTCCATGTCCATGTCTATCTTATCTTGTTATAAGAAGCTGGTGAAAGGCATGGTATTACCATCAGAGAGAAAAAACAATTGAGAACGAGCAAAAAGATAAGTGCCTCATTGTTAAAAGCTGTCGGGATAAAGCTTATATTACAAGATTCATAAAGTAACATTTTGTTAAGTTCAGAATGGTATAAGAATTCCCGTCTGAAACTAAACTGGGGCTATAGTGAGAAATAGCTGGAGACTATTTTGATCGTGTGATTAATAAAGTATATAAATTTTAGCAGTAAAAGCAATAAAATTGAGTAAAAACAATTTAAAAGAAATTTTGACAGCTAAGTCATATTCATAACTAGTTATTTGTTGGATATTAATTGTATACTAGTTATTCCTGGATTTTTTCTTTTACTTTTTACCTGTAAACATTACACCAGTTTTCAAAGAGAACGTACACACATACTTTCCCTTTGAAAATTATCCTACCAAAACAACCTGCTCACTTTTTTGGGGAAAAGTTCTACACAAGAATACCTCTTCAAATTGCACATACAAGTATGTATATACAGGCCCTATGCATGTACTTTAACCTATATATCAGGCCAGCAATTTTATAATACCCTATTTCACGTTAAAGCACTGTTTACCAGCAAAAATGGCTTTGAAAATTACCCTCCCTGTGTATTTCTCATGGCACAACTTCACATGAAGCATGGCCAATGGACTTTAAAGTTCCAATAGAATCAATTCACTTGGATACTATAGGAATGCATCAGTGTAGTGGAAAAGCTCAGGGACCCCCCTCTGTCCTGGTTGCTTTTCCATTCCATATTGACCAAGGGCATGTCCTTCCAAAACCATCCTCATTCAATTATTTTAACCACAAATTCATCCAGCCTTGACTAGGAAGCGCATCCAGATGAGTTTCACAATCAGGGCCCCTAGTCCCTTCGGGAAAAAATATTGTTCATCAGCCTCCTGGAGCTAATAGTAATCCATTACATTCTAAAGTTTTTCAAAACTAAGTAATCAAGCAAAGTGTCCTATCTCAGAGAGACAACCAGGTGGCAATGATCTACCTAAACAAGCGAGGAGAAAACAGGTTCTCTTCTCCTGTGCCAAGAAGCTGCCAAGTTATGGATCTTGGTCAGCTCAGTATGGACATTACTAAGAGTCACATATCTGGCAAGAAAGAAAAATGGCAGGTAAGTCTCTCGTAGCAATATCCCCTGCACCACCTCGTGACAGAGGAGGAACGAGCCCTTGCTTCCCCGTTTGTTGATATACCACATCCCCACCTGGTTGTCTGTCCGGATCAGGACTGCCTTGCGTGACAAGCGCTCTCTGAACACCCATAAGGTGTAACAGATTGCCCGAAGCTCCATAAAGTTTATTTGACAGTGGGCTTCGAGAATGGTCCAGAGACCCTGCATGTGGATGTCATCCACATGGGCTCCCTAGACCTGAGGAGAGGTGTCAGTGATGAGATCACTTGAGGTGGAGCAGTTTGGAAGGTACCTCCTCCTTCAAATTGGAGAGGTTTTCACACCAGGACAGGGATGCCCACAGAGGTTCCACAAAGCCATGCAAGTCTCAAGGTCTTGTGAGGCATATTGCCACGGTGACTGCAGGGTCCATTGAGCCCTCTGCATGCATAAATGGGCAAGAGAGGTAACATGGATGAAAACCATGTGGCCCAACAGACGGAGCAAAAGACGGGCCGTCACCTGCTGGATGCTGTGGATGAAGGGCGCTAGCGAGGCAAGGGCAAGAGCCCGATCGTGGGGCAGAAACGCTTTTGCCTGCACCAGTCTAGTCTGGCTCCTATGAAGTCTAGCTGAGGAGACAGGCAGAGATGAGACTTTGGGTAGTTGATCACGAACCCCAAGGCTTGTAGAATCTGTTCTGTCAGGGCTAAAGCACTCAGTGCCCCTGCACGGGAATCGTTTTTGACTAACCAGTCATCTAGGTATGGGAAGACATGCACCGCCTGATGCCTGAGATACGCAGCCACCACACTAGGCATTTGGTGAATACGCAAGGGGCTGTGGCCAACCCAAAAGGCAACACCTTGTACTGATAGTGAGCCTTCCCCACCACGAAGCGAAGGTATTTTCTGTGGCTGGGGAAAGTGGCTATGTGAGCATAAGTTTCCTTGACATTGAGAGAGCAGAGCCAGTCTATTCTTTTGAGGAGGGGAATCAGGGTATCCAAAGAGACTATCTTGAATTTTTCTCTTGAGAGAAATCTGTTCAGAACCCAGAGGTTGAGGATGAGGCGCAAGCCGCCGTTCCTTTTCAGAATAAGGAAATACCTTGAATAGAACTCTCAGCCCTGCTGGGGGAGAGAGACCAGCTCTACCGCGCCCATGCTAGAAGGGCAGAGAGTTCCATCTGAAGTATAACCTGCTGGGCAGAAGAAGCCCATGATGGACATGGGGGAGAGGTCCCTGGGAGCCGAATGAAATTGAGATGGTACCCCTGAAGTATCGTCCTCCCAGCGATAGGCAAAGTCAATGAGCCTGCCTCCCACTGGGGGATCTGGTGTCACGGGTGCGCTCGACTGACTCGTGCCCCCTCACTGCCAGTCAAAAGCCCATAGCTGGGGCTTGCTGTGGTGCCAGCTGGGGCCTAGGCGCATGCTGGTGGCAGGTGCGACCCCTGGAGCTAGTGCATGGCATGCGAGCCCAGGAGGCCACAGGATAATACTTCCTCTGCCTATAGAAGGGATTCTGGGATCCTGGCTTGGTAGATTTCCTGGCTGAGGAAGGGGCGTCGGAAGCACTAGCGGAAAGCTGCTGAAGGGTGTCATGTTGACCTTTCAATTGCGCTACCACGTCCCGGACCTTATCCCCAAAGAGGTTGTCACCTGTGCAGGGGAGGTCAACCAGCTTCTCCTGTACCTCTGGGCGGAGGTCAGAAACTCTGAGCTAGGCCATCCTACGGGTGCTGATGCTGAGCGCAGCTTCGCAGACCGCCGTTTCAAAGTCATCATAGGTGGATCACACCTCATGCTTGCCAGCTTCCAAGCCAGCAGGCAATGGCCAGGACAGCCTCCTGTTGCTGCTGAGGTAGACCCTCTGCGAGGTCCTGGACTCGCTTCCAGAGGTTCCTGCTGAACTGAGTCATGTACAACTGGTAGGCGGCAATATGGGCAACCAGCCTAGCGCCCTGAAAGACCTTCCTGCCCAAGGCATCGAGCTCCCTATGTTCACGCCCTGGTGGGACAGAAGCATGGGTATGGAAGAGCCTGGCTTTCTTCAAGGTGGACTCTACGACCACAGACTGGTGGGGAGGTGCCGCTTCTCGAACCTCATGGCTTGCTGCACCAAATAGGTGGCATTTGCCTTCCTATTGACAGGGGAGAGAAAGATCAGGTGCTCCCACATCCAAAGGAGGAGGTCCTTGAAGATATCGTGGATGGGAATCACCATGATCTCCTAAGGAGCATCAACAAACTGGAGCACTTCCAGCATTTTGTGTCACGCATCCTCCACCGTGAGCAACTGGAAGGGGTTAGCCTCGGTCATGGCCCTCACAAACCCCATGAAAGACAGATCCTAGGGGGGTGATCAACACCTTTCCTTGGGTGGAGAGGGCTCCAAGAGGAGTTCATCTGAGTAGTTAGAGGAAGTCTCCTTGGAATCATCCCCTCAAGGGTTATAAGATCCTTCCTCCTCACTAGGGCCAGTGCGACAGGGGCAAGGCCCATGTGGGATATCAACCCTGGGCTCCAACGGCTTCAGAGGATTTGAAGGGCACCGTGGGAACTGATGGCTCCCCTGGCATTGAAGGGGCCAGAGGGACCTGGTAAGGGCTCGGGGAACCAAGGCCTCAGGAATATGACACAGGCCGCATCTTCCTTCTCGGAGGACCCAATGATCGGGATCGCTCTGGTGAGGGGCATTGGTTGCTGTTGGGGGATTGAAGACCCCTTGGGCACTGGCTGCATCGGTAGGGTGCCTAAAAGGACGTCCAGACGCTCCAGCAGGGGTGCTAGGATTGTCGGCAGAGGCTTGGGCACTGGTATAGGGGCCTGTGGCACAGGCGGCTCAACGCTCTGAAGCACCCTGAGCATCGCTGTCTGAACCCTGCGGTCCAGCTCCTCCTGAAAGTCAGGTAAGGACAGGACTGAGGGAAGGGGACAAGGCATCACTGGCTCTTCCTTGGGTCTCTGAGGTGGCACGGTGCACAGCACTGACATTGTTGGGGAACACCTGGGACCTCCAATGGCTGGGGTTGCTTCGGTGGCGGTATGGCGGCCGCAAGTAACGCGCTGGAAATGGAACTGTGCGCCGACAGTGACCGGTGGCGATGCTTGCAGGATCTCCCACGGTGCTCGGCCCAGTCGTTCTGCAGAGTCAAGGATGATATGTATGCCTGAGCTTGACACCAACATGGAGACAGCAACTGACCCAGAATCCTCCGCAATCTTAGCCTTTCTGGCTATGTGAACTTCAAATGTCTTACTGAGCCTGACCTGCAGGAATTCCAAGGACACCTGGTGTTGCGGTCTCCACCGCTTCCCCTCGCCTAGGGCTCAACCCTGCCTACCTCTGCCGCTGGAAACGCCGCATCCCGCATGCCCTGGACCCCGGGGGCTCCTCTCACTCCACGTGGCCGCCGCCATTACGTGCCTGTTTCTCTGCTGTCTCGCGCACGCGCGAGGACGCCCGCTTTGAGCGCTCAACTCCCGGAAGCCTGGCCCCGCCCGTGCTGATTACGTCACGCCCAAGTCCCGATATAACCGGCGCCCAGACTTCTACTCATTACCTTGCAACGAGGTTCACAACTGTTTAGTTGGTCTTAGTTGCGTTCCTGGTGATCCACGTATCCTGCTTCTGACTTCGGTTTGCCTTCGACTCCGCTTCAGCCTGCCGCCTGCCTCCGACCTTGGTTTGCTTCCAACTCTGCTTCAGCCTGCCGCCTGCCTCTGACCCCGGTTTGCTACCGACTCCGCTTCAGCTTACAAGCCTGCTTCAGCTCCGCTTTGCTACAGACCCCGCTTCAGCTTACAAGCCTGCTTCAGCTCCGGTTTGTCACAGACTTCGCTTCAGCTTACAAGCCTGCTTCAGCTCCGGTTTGCTACAGACTCCGCTTCAGTCTACAGTCTGCTCCAGCTCTGGTTTGCTACAGACTCCGCTTCAGTCTACAGTCTGCTCCAGCTCCGGTTTGCTACAGACTCCGCTTCAGCTTACAAGCCTGCTTCAGCTCCGGTTTGCTACAGACTCCGCTTCAGCTTACAAACCTGCTTCAGCTCCGGTTTGCTACAGACTCCGCTTCAGTCTACAGTCTGCTTCAGCTCCGGTTTGCTACAGACTCCGCTTCAGTCTACAGTCTGCTCCCGCTCCGGTTTGCTACAGACTCCGCTTCAGTCTACAGTCTGCTCCAGCTCCGGTTTGCTACAGACTCCGCTTCAGTCTACAACCTGCTTCAGTTCCAGTTTGCTACAGACTCTGCTTCAGTCTACAACCTGCTTCAGTTCCAGTTTGCTACAGACCCCGCTTCAGTTCACAGCCTGCTTCAGCCTCCGGTGTGCTACAGTTCTGCTGCCGCCCGCTGCCCTGTCATCAGCTGGCCCTTGGTCCTGTACAGCCGGTTCCTGCCTCCCGGCTACCTTGGACTTCCTATCTTTCTTGTTTACTCCAGGCCCAGCCTACGGACATTCTTGCTGCTGGACTCTTTAACTATACTCTACGTCCCACGGTCCCAGTGTCCTACGGGCTCCTCCTGGGGGGTTACTGGGCCCCGGGTAAACACCCTCTGCCTGTGGCTCTGCCTCCCGGCCTATCTCATCACCCTAGGTAGGCCGGCCCAAGGGTCCACTACCTCGCCTGCAGTGCCCGACTGCAACACCTGGACAGCAGTTGAAGCTGGCTGACACTTTGTGATGCCTAATTATAGGGTCACAAAAGCAGAAGGAAATGGTTGTAACTTCAGGCTAGACTGACACTATAGGGGCACCATTTTCAGGGGCATCTGTAAACACAGCCTAAGATGTGATAATTGCCCTGACCATCAAGATTCTAAGAGAACAAAGGACTATCTAAAGAGTGATGGTAAATGAGCCCCACCTTGGAGAAATAATCAGGATAGTTTAGGGATAATCTACCATGCTGTTGACATGACAATCTATATAAATGATTCTCTGGGTAGTCACGCACTGTTAGAATTTCTAACCTAGTACCATATTGTATTTACCTATAAAAGAAGGATCAGTTCATGTATACAAGGAGATGCTGGTGGTCAGTTTGTCAAAGACTGACCACCAGTCAGTTTGTCAGCATCTCCCAAGAATACTTATATTGATCAATAAAAAATTATACTTTCTACAAAATCTAAGTGTTCTTATATCCAAGGATAAACGTCATAAAGTGTAATTTGGCGCTTAACAAGGAGGTGGAGGATATCGGTGAGATCATGGAGGATCTGTCACTGTTCCCGCAAGCCTTAGAAGATATGGAGAGAGGAACAGCAAGAGGGAGCATATCAAGGGGTTCCCCGCGACCTCTCGGTGTCGAGGGCTCTGACACGAGAATGGATGGAGCAGACTTGGACGAACCAAAAAGTTTCTCCATCTTATCAAGACATGCCCGACGGCCTTTGGGGGTCATCTGGTCACACAGATGACACCCACGGACATTGTGCGAGGCCCCCAGGCAGAGGATGCACACCTCATGCGGATCCATGATGGACATGGTCCACGGGCAATGGGTTTACCGATGAAAATGGATGATGCCATAAAATCTACCCCGCGTATGGTCGTTGATCAGCGGTCACCACGAGGCGAGTAGTCGGGAATCAACTACAAAAGCGAAACAGACAGTAATTTAACCTACCACACGAGAAGGCACCGACCGTGAAGGGGGACCCGACAATGGAAAAACAGGAAACATGATACTTTCATAGAAAAATAGAAAAAGAGTGGAGCTCCACAAACAGCAAGGCAATTGCACCACGGAAAAGAAGAGACTGAAGAGGGACCTTACATGGAAGCGCGGATAGTGGCATGCTGGGCATGCTCAGTATGCTGGTCAAAGCTTCTAGAAACTTTGACAAAATATTTCCATCCTGGGCTCCATCAGATGATGACACCCATATGTGAGGGCTACTATCCTGCTTGTCCTAGGAGAAATTACAGTTCCTAACCTGTTTCAGGTGATAGCCAGATTCTGATGACTGGCCTCAAATAGTGTTGTGCAAGGGTCTTTATGGAGTACAGGTAATGGAAGTTGGAGAGGTCATGGAAACTGCCGGCTGAACACACATCATCGGAGACTTCGCACTCGGCGCCGGTGCCGTCTGAATGCACATTGCTGGCGATGTCTGCGCGCTCTCAAATAGCACGTTACCCTACTTGTCTTGTGGAATACAGGACAAACGAGTCTTCTTACAGTCAGATCTCCATTGAAAAGTGAGTTTCTGAGATATAAATGTGAGCAAGTCAATGAAGGGCTTTTGAGAAAGAAGCCAGGATCCTTGTGGGGGTAAGCAGGGCCCTACTGGGGAGGATATCCAGTGTGAGCATGGAGAAGACTAGGATTGTTGTTATAGATACATCAGACATATGTATTCATCCAGGTTGGCCTTCATTTCTGTAGGGTTAGAAAGTTAGTTTTTCATTTCCTGAACATCTGCAGCTGTTGGGATATAAAAGTGAATTAATTGAACTTTCTATAGAAGCTAGCAACAGGTGCATGGAGTTCCTACTAGCACATCTATATGACACATCTTCTTAGTGGGAAGCTGTACTATAGTTGAAAGGGCCACTTCATGTGTACTCCTTGCCTCCCAGTGCATTGCTTTTAGTAAAGAGGAAGCATAAAAGATTTGCCCCTCTGTAGACTATACCCCTAGCTGATACTTTCAACCCCAAGCCTTTCTTGTAATCCCTTCTAATCCTGTCATCCCCTCCATTTCAACCCTCCCCCATTCCCTCCTCACTCTCATCCCTCATTCCCCATCCCCTCTCTCTTACCTCTCTCTCTCCTCCAAATCTTATCTTATTTTATTTATTTATTTATTAAGCTCTTATATACCATCGTTCAGTCTGGCCATCATAACGGTTTCCATGCATAATATATAAATAATAATAAAAATAAATTAAAGAGCAATTCTCCATAAAATATGACAAATAAAACAAAAGCAAGTTTGCTTACCGTAAACAGTGTTTCCATAGATAACAGGATGAATTAGCCATGCTGTCATGGGATCTGTCAATCAGATCCAGGAGGCGGAGCTTTACAAAGCAGAGATTTAGATTTTAGCTCTCTGCGGCTGCGCGTGTGTTCCCGCGCAGGGAAGTAACAGATTCTCCTCAGTCTGTGATTAAGCTGTAGTTCGGAATGACGGTGACTGCCAGGGAGGAGGGTGGGTCAGCATGGCTAATTCATCCTGCTATCTACGGAAACACCGTTTACGGTAAGCAAACTTGCTTTTTTCTGTCGATAGCAGGGCTGAATTAGCCATGCTGTCATGGGAGTCCCAAGCTCCCGGTCACGTTGTTTATGGTATATATGTTTGTACGTGATCATGAACAGTGTGGCATGCACCGTGTAGAAGAGGATAGAGATTGCAGGATTGTGTGTCCTATCTTTGCATCAGTGGCTGTTTGTTGATCAAGGCAGTAGTGCGTTGTGACGGTATGGAGCGATGACCATGTAGCTGCCTTACAAATGTCAATGGGTTGTACATGTTTAAGGTGTGCCAAGTAGGCCGCCATTGCTCTAACTTGGTGAGCTTTGGGAACAGAATGTAGCTTTAGGTTCTGTTTGTCATAGCAGAACTTGATGCACTGTGCTATCCAGCTGGAGATGGTGCGTTTAGCCAGCGGTAGTCCTGGCGCTTTCGGGTTGAAAGAGACAAAGAGTTGAGAAACTCGGGAGTCCGAGTTTGTTCTTTCTTTGTAGTATGCTAAAGCTCTTTTGCAATCTAGTGTATGTAGTAATTTTTCCCTTTCATCTGCATGAGGTTTAGGGAAAAAGATGGGCAGTTCTATGGTCTGATTGAGATGGAATTAGGAAACCACTTTTGGTAGGAAGGATGGGTGAGTTCGGAGAGGTATTTAATATGTGCTGAGTCCATGGGCTCAAACGGGAAAAGCATTAGCTGTTCAAGAACTATGTTGAGGTTCCACGGAACTGGAGGTTTGGAGATCGGAGGGCGAAGGTTGGTTAACCCCTTGATGAAACGAGATAGTAAGGGGTGATTGGAAATAGGAATATTGTTAAATGGTCTGTGATATGCCGCTATGCACTGAGATGAACTCTAATGGATGAGATGCAAGACCAGCTGTGTACAGAATATGTAGATAATCCATGAGTAACTCAGGTGAACAGTCTAATGGTGGTACACCGTTAGAAGTGTACCAGGTCGAGTATCGTTTCCATTTACAACTATAGTTTTTCCTTGTTGAGAGTTTCCTGGATTCTAACAAAATGGATTGTGCCGAAGTGGAAACTCCCTGTTCTGTTAAAAGGAGCCTCTCAATCTCCATGCTGTCAAATGGAGAGATGAGTGTAGTGGGTGTAGAAGTGTTCCTTGATCTTGGAAGAGAAGACCTGGGCGATTCGGTAATGGAATGGGGTCCGTGATGGACAGTCGGAGAAGGAAACTGTACCACGGTTGTCTTGGCCAGGCTGGAGCTATCAGTATCAGTTGAGCCTTCTCTGTTATGCACTTTTGAAATGTCCTTGTTATAAGTGGTATGGGAGGAAAGGCATACAGGAGACCTGTTGTCCACGGAATGAGGAAGGCATCCTGTGCGATCCTGAACTGACTTGGTCATTTCGAGCAGAATTTGGGACCCTGAGCATTGATCTCTGTTGCAAAGAGATCTATCACGGGTATCCCCCATTGCACGAAGATGCCTTGGGCTATCTCCAAATTGAGTGTCCATTCGTGAGGATGAAAGATGCGACTTAACCTGTCCGCTCTTGTATTTGCTACTCCTGGTAGATAAGTTGCTTGCAGATGTATGCAATGTTGGTGAGCATGTTTGAAGATTGTCAGGGTCTCCTTGCAAAGGGATCATGAACCGGACCCTCCTTGCTTGTTGATATAAAACACTGCCACTTGATTGTCTGTGTAGATCATGACTCTGCGGCCCTTTAAGTAATCTTGAAACACTTGTAACGCATTTCGAATTGCTCTGAGCTCTAATAAATTTATTTGCAGGGTCTGCTCGGAGATTGTCCATAACCCTTGTGTTTCGTAAATCTCGAGATGTGCTCCCCATCCCTTGTGAGACGCATCTGTGCTTAAGACTGCGTTGTGAGGAGGAGGACTGAATTCTGCTCCTTTGGACAGGGTGGAGTATAGGAGCCACCATGTTATGTCCTGTTTCATCTCGGAAGGGGAAGCAGTTGGTGCATCATACTTGTTCCTCATCTT
Source organism: Rhinatrema bivittatum (assembly GCF_901001135.1). Classification (NCBI taxonomy): domain Eukaryota; kingdom Metazoa; phylum Chordata; class Amphibia; order Gymnophiona; family Rhinatrematidae; genus Rhinatrema; species Rhinatrema bivittatum. The sequence goes on from NC_042616.1 coordinate 143,827,065, forward strand.
GCCCTCTGTGGTCTTAACAGAATTATCCGAGGACGTAGATGCAGCAGAGGAAGTGATTTGTATTAATTGTCTACGAGATAAGGAATCTACACTTCGTGGGTGAGATGACGTAGAAGTGGAAGGGCTCACTGCCAATGTATCTCTTGTCTTTGCCACTTTTTGATGAGAGTGACGTGATCGTCTATGGTGATGGTGTGATGATGATCCTGTGTGGGTTCCATCTCCCGACAGTGATTGTCTGATTCGTCTTGACTTCACCTCTGTAGGATTAGAGTGTGAAGAGGTGGAATGAGGTACATCTGGAGACTGATGTCTTCGTTTTACCCCATGTAGTATTGAATGATATGTTTGTTTGGACTTTTGTAGTCCACTGTGCATCGATCTGTGTGCTGTCGAGTGCGCCAATGTCTTCGGCGCCATGTGCGCCAATGTTTGCTGTAAGTTGTGCGCATATACCGACTTGTGCGCATAAGTCATCGACGCCATGCGTGCAGATGGTGTCGGCGCCGAGCGCGCAGACATCTCCAGCAATGTGCATTCAGACAGCACCGGCGCCGAATGCAAAGTCTCCGATGATGTGTGTTCAGCCGGCTCCGGCGCCATATGCGCAGACGTCTTCGGCGCCGTGCGTGCAAACGTCTTCTGCGCCGTGCGCACAGACTTCTTCGGCGCCGTGCGCACAGATATCTTCGGCACCGTGCACACAGATGTCTTTGGCGCCTTATGCGCATGTTTCCTGCTGTGCGCGCCGGTATCTTGTGCGCCGATGTGGATTCGGATGCAGAAGTGTTATGCACCAATGGTGATTTGGGCGCAGAAGGTGCTTCAGGAGCATAAGTTGTCGGCGCCAAAGTTTTAGGTGCTGTTGTTTCCTGCGCCGGTCACCGAGGCTCTTTCGGTCCTCTCAGATCCGAAGGCCTATGTCGGCTCGGTAAGTCCTTACCTCCAAGCCTGGAGGGTTGAGAATCCCACAACGACGCTCTTTTCTGTGACGGAGCCGCCGTTGACAAGGTGAAGAATGTGCCTCCGATGGCTCAGAAAAAGTGAAAACTTCAAGCATTCTGTAGGCCCGTTGTTTTTGGGCTCTTGGGGACATTCGAGCACAGAAATCACAATTTTGTAATTTATGCTCTGGTCCCAGTCATCGGTAACATCGGTCATGGCCATCCGTGACCGAGATTACCTTGCCACAGACACAGGGTTTAAACCCCGGCTTTTTTGACATTTCAAGAAAAATAAAAATGCTGAGAAGTCAGCCTCGCGTGCGATCCTGCTCGCGGAAAAAGCAGACTGAGGAGAATCTGTTACTTTCCTGCGCGGGAACACACGCGCAGCCACAGAGAGCTAAAATCTAAATCACTGCTTTGTAAAGCTCCGCCTCCCGGACCTGATTGACAGATCCCATGACAGCATGGCTAATTCAGCCACGGGAAAAATAAGATACAATAGGCAAATAAAACACGATAAAAAAAATCATACAAAATTAAAACACTTAATTAAAAATTATAGATTTCTCTCTCTCAGTTGTTAAAATTAAGTGCCTCATGTTATGTACAGTATATAAAATAAAGTAAAATAACTGTTAGTCATTCCTCCCAAATGCGATTCCAAAAAAGTCATGTTTTCAAATTCTTTTTGAATGATTTTGTTTCAGCTTGGGTCCTTAACTCAACAGGCATTTCATTCCAAAGTTTTGGGCCAGCGAGGGAGATACTTCTCTCTCTTACTTGACAAAGATGTGCTGATTTAACTGAAGGTATTGTCAGCATTCCTGTGTTGGCTGATCTCAAATTTCTCTGGGGTTTATGTAATCTAATTGCCATGTTTAACCACTCGGTTTGTTCTCCATAGATAATTTTATGTAAAATGCATAGTACTTTATACTGTATACGATATCTTACGGGTAACCAGTGAATATTTTGTAGTATGGGTGTGATGTGATCACTCTTTTTTGTCCCTGTTAAAAATCTAGCGGCGGTGTTTTGTAAAATTTGTAAAGGATGTATAGTTGAATCAGGTAAGCCTAATAACAGGGAGTTACAATAATCAATACTTGAGAAAATTAAAAGCTGCAATACTGTTCTAAAATCTTCCTCCGTTAGCTTGTTGAGAAATTCCAGCTTTCACCGGCTTATAACATTTTCTTTCTGCAATTAAGCATTACTTGTCGCAAAAAGTGGTGTGAACTGACTTAAACAGGGGTAAAACACTCTTTGAGGGATATTGTGATCACGCAGAAAAGCTTAAAAAAGTAATTTCTAAGTTATATATTATTCTCAATAAAGATCTAGAATCTCCGCCATCCAATATTGTACAATGGGAGAAAGACCTGCAGGTTAGGTTAGAACCTCAAGAGTGGTTATCATGTTATAACTCAGCTAAGAAAGGCTCAGTTTCCGCTTTAATAATGGAGCAGAATTACAAAATGTTGTACCGTTGAGGCCGGTTTTATAAAATTGCGCGAGCGCATACTTTTGTTCGCGCAGCAGGCGCGAACAAAAGTACGCTGGATTTTATAAGATACGCGCGTAGCCGCGCGTATCTTATAAAATCCGGGGTCGGGGCGCGCAAGGGGGTGCACATTTGTGCAACCTGCACGCGCCAAGCCCAGCGCGCGCTGCCTGTTCCCTCCGAGGCCGCTCCGATTTCGGAGTGGCCTCGGAGGGAACTTTCCTTCGCTCTCCCCCCACCTTCCCCTACCTAACCCACTCCCCCCGGCCCTATCTAAACCCCCCCTTACCTTTGTTGCACAATTTACGCCTGCTAAAAGCAGATGTAAATCTGCGCGCGCCAGCGGGCTGCTGGCGCGCCATCACCTGACCCGGGGGCTGGTCCGGAGGCCTTGACCATGCCCCCGGGCTGGCGCCACGCCCCCGGGCCCGCCCCTGCAATGCCGTGTCACGCACCCAAAACGCAGCGTCATTTAGGACACGCCCCGACATGCCCCTTTTACAAAGCCCCGGGACTTACGCGCGTCCCGGGGCTCTGTGTGCGCCGGCGGCCTATGCAAAATAGGCGTGCCGACGCGCGAGGGCCCTGCGCGCGTAAATCCGGCCAGATTTACGCGCCCAGGGCATTTAAAATCCGGCCCTTGGTATCTCACTCCGGAGAAACTACATAGATACTATCCCTTATGTACAGATATGTGTTGGAGGGAGTGTGGAGCTAAGGGGACATTTCTACATATTTGGTGGGATTGTGTAACTATAAAGGGATATTGGAATATGATAATTGGTCTTATATATGAAATAACGGATGTACATGTCCCTTTTCAACCAAAAATATTTCTCCTCAACATATATCCTCCTGAACTGTGTGAGCAGAATATATATTTGATACAACAGGTTATTCAGGTCGCTAGAGCAGAGATTGCAGGCTCATGGAAGAAGCGGGAAGCACTGTCTCGAGCAAGGGTTCTGCAACGCTTGACAAAAGTATGGTATCTCAACAAGCTGACAGCCATCAGAAGACAACAAATTAAAAAACATCTGTCTCAATGGAATCGATTCATATTATGGCGGAATAAACAGACGTATCCATCTGTACTTGACACCATTCATCCTTCTTGAACATCCATTCTTCTTGAACACCGGACTGTTAAGGGGACAGGACTTTGGGGATGGGGGAAATGGATTAAAATATACACACTGTTTGCACTGTTTGATTAATATGTTTGCTGTCGCTATACTTCTCTAGCAGGCTTTATTCTGTTTATATAATGCAATGCAAACATATGTTGTTAGACTTGAAAAATTATAAATAAAAAAAAAATCTTCCTCCGTTAATAGTGGTTTAAGCCATCTCAATGTCATTAGTTTGAGGTAACCTTCTTTAATTCTAGCTGTAATACGCTTTTTGAGATTGAGTTCTGTATCAATAATTATCCTGAAGTCTCTAACCTGATCTGTTGGTTTAATTGATGTATTGTTATCATAAGAAATGTCAGGTGGTAAGTCCTGTCTCATTTTTCTTTCTAGTATAATTATCTCTGTCTTGTTAATGTTTAAGCTTAGTCTCATATGTGTAAGTTGTTGCTTAATAATGCTTAGGTACATGGTTGCCAATTTGTATGTCTTTTCCAAAGTAACATTTAATGGAATTAAAATCTGAATGTCGTCTGCATAAATAAAATATGTTAAGCCTAGTCCAGACAGGAGATGGCACAAAGGTAACATATACAAGTTAAATAGAGTAGCTGACAGTGCTGAACCTTGTGGAACACCTGTTTCAAGGGAAATTTTGTCAGATTTTACATTATTAATTTGTACAATATATGAACGGTTCTCCAAAAATGATTTAAACCATTGCAAGGTTATTCCAGCTATTCCGATTTCTTGTAGCCTATCGATAAGTATCGCATGGTTAACAGTGTCAAAAGCTGCCGAAAGATCTAGTAATATTAGAAGGTATATTTGTCCACTGTCAAAACCCCTAACTACCGTATCTAATAATGCAAGCAGTAACGTTTCTGTACTTAAATTTTTCCTGAAGCCAAATTGAGCAGGGAAAAGAATATTTTGTTCTAAATTGTTTCTGAACTACTTTCTCTAAAATCTTAGCTAAAAATGGGAGGTTCGATATTGGTCTGAAATAATTTAAAATGAAGGGATCTAGATTTTGTTTTTTAAGATTGGCTTGATGGAGAGCGCAAGGTGAAGGACTGAGAAAAAGACCTTTTGCATGCTGGTGGCTGTGGGATCCCGGGGCCGAGCGTTCTTTGCCTGAACCGACGGTAATTCACAGCTGCTGAGCCTGGTGACGTCGGGGGACGGTCCCGGAGGCGGACCAGGAAGTGCTCCTCTTAAGTGGGCCACGTGCGGCGCACAGCAGACGCCGTCATGCAGCTTGCCAGGCTTTGCCTGGCTTCGCCTGGATTCGTCTGGACTCACCTGCGACGCCTCTAAGACTCTACTGACTTATTTTCCAAAGGTAATATTTCAGATTTTTTTCATGGGACTTCCCTATTGTTATCTTGTGAGTGTGGTATTGGCTGCATAGTTAGAACTGTGACGGTGATTGTTTCCAGCTGTTAAAGTGAATATATAATTTAAGGAATACTAATTATGCCTCCTAAGAGAAAAGGGAGAATGAGGGGTTTTCCCTCCCTTCCACTATCCTCACCTATACAGCAGGAAATTAGCCGTTTCATGATCTCTCCTGCATTAAATAAGGCAGGTATCAAAGAGTCTGATGTGCCAGATAGTCAGGGAGGATTGTCTGGGCCGGCAGAGGAGGCCTCCTTAAGTCCGAACACCGATTTACCACCAGCACAAAGACTTGATGAGAGGAGTCATGAGGAAGTTCCTTTACAAGTCATCTTTTCTAATCCTATAGCGGGAATTTATGAAACCCGCTTGACAGATTTGGGAGAAGAAGGAACATCTGGTACTGCTGGACTGTCTCCAATAAGAGTAGTGGGGGGATTGGAGTCTGAGGTTTCCCTAAGTGAGAAAAAGGATCAACTGTCTAGCGGGATAACCCCAGTTCCTCTCACTCGTCCTGCAGTGGTAACATTGGATACTTTGTGGGAAATGATGGCGGAAATGTTATCTAATATAAAAGGGTTAGAAAATAAAGTAGATGTGTTAAGTACTGGGAAAAAACAAGAATTTCTTCAAACACAAAAACAAATTAAAGAATCTGTAGATAGAATAAAGAGACTTGAAGATTCTGAAAAAAAAAATCAGGAATTTCACGTAGCTGTGGTTAAAGACAGGGAAACTATTAATAGACGGTTGGAATCTCTCGAAAATAATACCAAGCGATTAAATCTAAGATTTTTGAACTTCCCCAGAATTGTTGGAGAAGTACCACTTATTACTCTTAAAAAGTTTTTACTAGAAAAGCTTGGCATTAATTTTGAAGAATCTCCAGTAGTAATTAATTGTAAATTTTTACCTAAACCTAGGAATTTAGATGAAAATGAATCAGAAATGATGTTTCAGGGGGATCTCACAAACTTTTTAAAAGATTCCACAGCTCAGGTTATTGACTGGGGTACTTTATTGACAACATTTCCATCTATAAATGATGTTAATCAGATTATGAAAAAATATTTCAATAAATACCCCATTAACTTTCTGGAAAAGATAATAAAAATTTTCCCAGACCTAGCAATACCTACTCAAGTTAGGCGAAAAGCCTTCTTGGCATACCGCCAAGAAGTAACATCGATGGGTTTCTCATTTACACTGAGATTTCCGTGTAAATGTCTAATTAAAAAACAAGATGATCTGTTTATTTTCTTTATACCCGAACAATTAAAAAATTTCTTGGAACAAAGGAAAATGACAACTTCATCCCCAGTAAGTAATTAATTAAGAAAAAATTAGTAATGCGGATTCTATGCCGATTCGTTTGTGAAATCTCCCCGTAGTATTTTCTACTATACCGTAAATCGCTCTCATTTTGTTTTGATATGTTAACGGTGTTGGCACCTCAATATGTTTCTGCTTAAATGATATAATATACATGTATTATTATTTATTATTATTATTTATTTTTATGAGGTTTCCAAACCATGTTTTTCTTTCTTATGTAAATTATTTTGTAAGTTTGAATTGATGAAAACTTATAAATAAAGAATTAAAAAAGAAAAAGATTGGCTTGATAGTAGCACATTTTATTACCTCTGGGACTATTCCTTCGTTTAATGATAGATTAACTATGGCAGTCACGATTGGAGCAATAGTGTTAGCAATCGCTTTTAACGACAGTATTGGTATTGTATCTAAAATATGGGTCGCAGGATTTAAAATCAATATCATTTTTTCTATTTCCTCTATTGAGCATTGTCCAAAATTTGACCATTTCTCTATTTCTCTAGTTTGCATGTTTATTTCTTGGTTTCCAGTAGGATCCATACATTCAAATAGATTAGTTATCTTATTCTTAAAGAAGTGAGCTATCTCATTACTTTTGCTTTCTAGAAGCACATTATTATTATGTACGTCTGGTTTTGTCAGGTTTCTAACCATATTAAATAAATTTCTCGGATTATGGGCGAATTTCTGAATTTTATGAATAAAGTAATCCTTTTTTGCCTGGTTTATTACCTTTTTATAATGGGTAAATAAGAGCGGTATTCTCAGAGTGTCTGATCAGTTCTCTTCGATCTCCACTTTCTCTTTTTTCATAAACTCTTCTTTGCTTGGCTAATTTGTTTATTAACCCAAGGGTTTTGGTTTTTTGGTTTCTTAAATGTTTTCAAGGGGTTTATTTTTTCTGCTATAAACAGGTTGCTGTTATGCCAGGAGGTAATGACATTAGTTACATTGAAGAGGTCTATATTATCTTTACAATTTTCAAATTAATTATTTAGTTCTTCAGTTAAGAATGGAGCACGATAACTGAACGTTGTTGGGGATGTTTTGATTGCGGTTTTATTTATCTCAAATTTTATGCTAGTATTTATTAAGAAGTGGTCTGACCAAGGCACGGGAGTACATTCAATCTTTTTTACTGGAAACTTTGTGGCATTTGTAAAAATTAAGTCCAGGCTGTGTCCAGCTTTGTGAGTTGGCCCAGAGGGTAATAAATTAAAACCAAGTGCTGCCAGTGAAGCTGTAATGGTGCTACATGCTGTGGATAAAGGAGTGGAGTTCATGTGGAGATTGAAATTCCCGAGGATAATTGTGGGCTTGCTTAGATTAACATTTAGAGTAATGAATTCTATTAGTGGGGATGTATTATGTTCTAATAGACCAGGTACACAGTAAATCAGACAAATTTGGAAGTTGGTAGTGTCAAATAATGCTATTTCATGATTTTATGGTAAACATTTTGAACATAATTGTTATGCCTGTCGGTCGCAGATGGCTGCGACCACTCATGCTCACTCTTTTTTCCCTGAACCGTCAATTCTGGGAAGAATGGCGGCCTCTGCTAACCACCGGCGACCTCCCTGGCATTCCCGGGACAGCGTGGGCGCTGACGACCGCCATCTTGATTCTGGAATCACAAAGGCGCACGCGTGCGCAAGGGCCTCCTTTGTATACATCATGAACCTCGGGGGCGTCCCCTCCCAATGACGTCAACTCGCTATTGTACTTAAGCTGACCGACCCTTGCCTTCTACGAGTTAGCAAGGAGTTCCCTCGTTGCTATATCTGCTTCATTCTAGGACTTCCAGTTCCTGACTCTGGTCTTTGCATACGAAGCTCTGAGTACCCGCTCCTTTGGGGCTCTTCCACATTCCTGGCTATCCGCTCCTTGGAAGGGTTTCCTGCTTTGGACTACTACCTGACCCGCTTCCCAGGTCACTCTCCTAGAACCACCTCTTGTGAGAACTTCTACGTTTCCAGCTGTATTTGAGATTCCTTGCGGTGTACCCCATGCCACGGGCCACTACCGTTTCCCTTCAGGAGAGGTTATCTAGCATACCCTGTGCTGTAGGGTATTGGCACACCAACTACAGAAGCCACTTCCGGGTTCCTGCACCTCTAACCAGTTCTTCATCATCTACTATACAGACATCCTCGGCATACCCCGCTCTGCGGGCCACTACCTGATCTGCATTCCAAAAGTACCTATACTCGTCTGAAGGGATTCCCGGCGTACCCCGCTTCGCGGGCCACTACCAGATCTTCAATTACTTTTCTTTCCTTCATAATAAAGTCTCTACCTTCCAGCTGTGTCCTATGCCACTGAGATCACGCCTGCTGACGGTGAGGCTCACAGGGCTCTTCTCTGTGGGCGGAAACATCTCTCATCTCAGCTGAGGGTTCACTTTCTCACAAAAACATAACAGATTGGTAACTCCATGGACCCGGCTCAGGTCTCAGCCATCCAGGCCATCCCTGGTCTGGCCCAACGTCTGGCCGAACAGCAAAGGACATTAGAGACTCTGACTAACGCCTTCAATCAGCTAAGCTCTCGACTGAACTCTGCATCTCTGCCTGACAAGTCCACTGCCTCTCCACCTGCTGTGCCTGTACGACTCTCCATGCCCTTGCCAGCACCCACTCATTTTACAGGTGATCCCCTGTTATGTAGAGGCTTTCTGAATCAGTGCTGTATGCACTTTTCATTACAACCTACCTACTTTCCAAACATAGCGTCCAAAACTACGTACATACTGTCTCTTTTAGACGGGAAAGCTCTGGCCTGGGCTTCACCTCTCTGGGAGCGTAATGATCCAATTCTGAGTGATTTGATGGGTTTCCTTGCTCTCTTTCGTTCTGTATTTGACGACCCCGCTCACAAGACCGTCGCTGGATCTGCACTCCTACATCTTCAACAAGGTACCAAACCTTTGACTGATTATGTTATTGAGTTTAAAACCTTGTCCTCGGAGCCACCTTGGGACCTGGGTTGCCTGCAGGCTATTTTCCTGGAAGTTCTTAACTTTTGCATCAAAGACAAATTAGCAGCACGTGAGCTCCCTGATACCTTGGACTCCCTTATTGATCTCATGGGATGAATTGATCGTCGTCTGCAGGAGCGGTCACAAGAGTTAAAGAGTCCTAAAAAGATGTCACCAGGAGTTCCACGCTCTCGTCCAACGCCTGCTACTCAGACTACTTCCATATCCAGTATCGAAGAAAAAGAACCCATGCAACTAGGCCGAGGCCGCCTAACACCCAAAGACAGGCGTTATCAAAGAAGGTTAGGCCTCTGCATGTACTGCGGACAACCTGGCCATGCAGTGCCCTCCTGTCCTATCTGTCCAGGAATCTCGCAGACCTAGGATCTGCCGGAGGACTCCTCCTAGGTCTATCTTCTCCATCTCCTCCATTGACCATTCCAGTCTCTATTGATGCTCTCGAATTCCACACATTAGCCCTAGTGGACTCCGGTGCCGGGAGAAACTTCATACTCAGACAACTCGTACAGCACCTTTCGAATCCCCACTGTTCGGACACCTACGCCACTGCTGTTATCCTCCATACATGGCGAGCCACTACCTGGTGAGTTCTCTTGTTCTACTCAACCTATTTGTCTCCGCACTGAGTCGCTCCACTTGGAGACCATCTCCTTCCTGGTCCTGGATAAGGCAATACACCCGGTGGTACTCGGATTGTCATGGTTACAGACGCACTCACCCTAGTTTCATTGAAGCACCTTGGAATGTCCCAATGGGGAAGAGATTGCCATGGCAAATGTCAACAAATGGTCGCTCCTATGCCATGCCTGACCACTACCACCTCCCTTCCGGGCCTACCTCAGCAGTACTCATCTTCTCAGGACATGTTCCCTAAGAAGGCAGCAGATACTCTGCCACCTCACTGATCTTTTGACTGCGCCATTAACTTAGTCCCCAACGCTGAACCTCCTAGAGGAAGAGTGTACCCACTTTCTCTGTCTGAAACCAAGGTTATGTCAGCCTATATTCAAAAGAACCTGGCAAAGGGTTTAATTTGGCCTTCTAAATCTCCAGCCGGAGCCGGATTCTTTTATGTGAGTAAGAAGGATGGATTCCTTCGCCCATGTATAGACTACCATGGCTTAAATAAGATCACCATGAAGGACCGCTATCCATTGACATTGATCTCTGAACTCTTTAATAGGCACCATGGGGCCAAAATATACACAAAACTGGACCTCAGAGGGGCATATAACATATGCCAGAGCGATGAAGGGAAGACAGCATTTAATACCCGCGACGGCCATTTTGAATATTTTGAATATTTAGTCATGCCCTTTGGCCTTTGCAACGCCCCGGCCATGTTTCAAAACATGATGAATGAAATCTTCAGGGACATGTTATACAGCTGTGTAGTAGTATATCTGGATGACATACTGTTTTTTTTCTCAAAACCTGCAGAACCATCAAGTAGACGTCGCCAATGTTCTACAAAGACTAAGGGATAACCGCCTGTATGCCAAATTAGAAAAATGTTCCTTTCACCACGAATCAGTTCCTTTCTTAGGCTATGTGGTATCCAGCTAGGGATTCCAAATGGATCCGCAAAAAACCAAAAGCATCCGAGACTGGCCTCAACTACTGGTCTTAAGGCTTTGCGAAGATTTCTCGGATTTACAAACTATTACAGATCCTCATTCATCACTTTTTTACCTTGACTGCGCCCCTTATAGCCATGACGCGGAAGGGAGACAATACCTCTCAATGGTCTGCTGAAGCGTAGATGCCACCCAGCAACTCAAAGAGGTGTTTATTCAAGAACCATGTCTACGTCACCCGGATCCCCGACGACCATTCATGGTCGAGGCGGATGCTTCTGACGTCGTGTTGGTGCTCTCCTTAGTCAACACAGTAACACCCACGCCTTACATCCCTGTTCCTTTTTCTCTCGGCGTTTCTCACCTGCTGAGCGAAACTATGGGATAGGAGACAAGGAGCTACTAACCATCAAATTGGCATTTGAAGAATGGCGCCCATGGCTCAAGGGTGCACATCAGATAACGGTTTACACCGACCACAAAAATCTTGAATACCTGCGTCATGCGCAACGCTTGAACCACAGACAAGCTCGCTGGTCCCTATTTTTTAACCGATTTGATTTCCTATTGAAGTATCGCCCAGAGGACAAGAACACCTGGGCAGACGCCCTCCCCCGTTCCTTCATACCGGAGGACATTCCTGATACCCCACGTCATATCATTGACCCTACCAGGGTACTTCTCTCAGCTACACACGGTTCCAGCTGGAAAGACAGTGGTGTCCCAGTCTCTTAGGAAGAAGATCCTCAGATGGGCCCATGACTGTCTGCTTGCAGGCCATCCTGGACAATCCAGAACACTCACCACCTTACAAAGATACTACTAGTGGCCCTCTATGAAAGAAAATGTAAGGGCCTATGTGGCATCATGTCCTACCTGCGCAAGAGAGAAACCTCCGGCCGGTCATCCCTGGGGACTTCTCCAGCCACTGCCCGCTCCTAGCGAACCATGGACACATACAGCCACGGACTTTATTGCCGATTTACCAGTGTCCATCGGCAACAATATTATCTGGGTCACCATTGACCGCTTTTCTAAAATGGCTCATTTTGTGGCACTACCCAGTTTACCAGCAGCTCCGGAATTAGCGAAGTTATTCATCCATCACATTTTCCGTCTTCATGGCATGCCAAAACACATCCTCTCGGACAGAAGGGACCAGTTTACAGTGAAGTTCTGGAGATCCCTGTGGAAAAAATTGACATATCCTTGGATCTTACATCAGGTTACCACCCACAAGCCAATGGACAGCAGAGAGAACGAACAACACGCTAAAACAGTTTCTCCGGGCTTATGTTAATTCCAGATAAAGCAACTAATCCGAGTTGCTCCCCTGGGCAAAATTCGCACTGAATTCTCATCAGTCAGCTTCAACTGGGTCGTCACCTTTTCAACTAGTTTATGGACGTCAGCCACTACCTCCACTACCAATGCCATTATCCGTACCTTCTCTTGCAGCCCAGGCATCGGTGCAAGAACTGTATCAGCTGTGGGAAAACACTAAAGGGCTTCTCCAGAAGGCTGGACAACAGGCCAAGAAGTTCTACGATGCCCATCACAGAGAAGCTCCACAGTTATAACCCGGAGACAGGTATGGCTTAGTACCCACTTCATCCACCTTAAACTGCCATCTGCTCGATTTGCGCCAAGGTACATAGGACCTTTTCCAGTCCTCCGCCGCCTGGGTCCAGTCACGTACAGCCTGAAGCTACCACCTGCTCTTAGAATACACAAGGCCTTCCACATCTCACTTCTGAAGCCGCTCATCTTGTCGGAATTCTCCAGAAAGACACCTGAACCTCAACCTCTCACTGCAGAAGAAGACATCACTTACCAGGTAGAGGACATCCTGGATGTTAGAAAACATGGAAAACATTGGGAGTACTTTATTTCCTGGGAAGGATTTGGTCCTGAGGAGAATAGTTGGGAGGAGAATAGTTGGGAGCCTGCATGCAACATCCTCGACAAGGAGTTGATACAATAATTTCACAGATCACATTCTAGGAAACCAAAATCCCCAGGGAGGGGCCCTAAGAAGAGGGGTACAGTTACACCTGTCAGACGCAGACGGCTGTGACCACTCATGCTCACCTCTCTTTTCCCCACACCGTTGATTCTGGGAAGAATGGCGGCCACTGCTGACCCACGCCGACCTCTCTGGCGTCCTCGGGACAGCATGGGCGCTGCCGACTGCCATCTTGGATCCGGAATCACTTAGGCGATTGCGTGCGCACAAGGGCCCCCTTTGTACACATCATGGCTGGAACCTCGGGAATGTCCCCTCCCGATGACGTCAACTCGCTATTGTACTTAAGCTGACCGGCCCTTGCCTTCTACTAGTCAGCAAGGAGTTCCCTCGTTGCTGAATCTGCTTTATTCTAGGACTTCCTGTTCCTGACTCTGCTCTTGGCATACAACGCTTTGAGTACCCGCTCCATGGGGGCTCTTCCTCGTTCCTGGCTATCCACTCCTCTGAGGGCCTTCCTGCCTTGGACTACTACTTGACCCGCTTCCTGGGTAACTTTCCTGGAACCACCTCTTGTGAGTACTTCTACGTTTCCAGCTGTATTGGAGATTCCCTGCGGTGTACCCCGTGCCTCCGGCCACTACCGTTTCCCTTCAGGAGAGGTTATCCTGCATATCTTGTGCTGTAGGGTATTGGCACACCAACTACAGAAGCCATTTCCGGGTTCCTGCACTTCTAACCAGCTCTTCATCATCTACTATTCAGACATCCTCGGCATACCCCACTCCGTGGGCCACTACCGGATCTGCATTCCAGGGGTACCTATACTCATCAGAAGGGATTCCTGGCATACCCCGCTCCGCGGGCCACTACCGGATCTTCACGTCTGTGGTATCACTGTGGGTATACCCCACTGCTCAGAACTGTACTATTGCATCTCCTGCTCTGCGGGCATTACTTTTCTTTCCTTAATAATATAGTCTCTACCTTCCAGCTATGACCTACGCCACTGAGACCACGCCTGCTGATGGTGAGGCTCACAGGGCTTCCTCCCTGTGGGCTGAGACACCTCTCATCTCAGCCCAGGGTTCACTTTTCACAAAAATATATCAATAATTTCGTTACATATGCTTTTTTCACTATTAGCTAAGACCCCCCCTCTGCATTTAGGGCGGGGGACTGAGAAGGTGTCATAATTGTTGTTTGCTATTTGATTAATTAAAACTGAATCAGTGCTTTTTAACCAAGTTTCTGTTATTGCTATGAAATCCGGCTTTTGGTCTTGTAATAAATCTACTATTAGGACAGGTTTTTTGTTAATGATTGAGCATTAATCAGAAAAAAATGTAATATAAACCAATAGCTAATTAATGAGCAGTTATGAGTGTTAATATTAATGAGGTTACTTCTCTCCATCGTTCTTCCTTCTTTTTCTTCTTTGGTGTATTGAAATCTTTTGTTGTTGCGGCATTTTAAGCAGTAATTTCCCCAATTCAAGATCACTGGAATTGAAAAATTAGAGTTATTAAACATTTGAGAAGCAGTTATATCTGGTTATCTCACATCACCCCAGTTGGTCTCCATTCAACCTTCTAGTTGCTCTCACATCTCCAGTCATATTTTCATCCCATTCTCTCACTCTCCACAACTGATCTAACCCTCAAGCCCTCCGGCATCTGATCCCTCTCTACAAACAGCCCCTTCTCTAAACCTGTCCCTCTCCAAGGGTCAGCAACAATACTTTTGTGGGGGCCTCAGGCCATAGATGGATAACAGCTAGTGAGAAGAGATGGCAGGCAAGGACAGGAACAGCATATTTTGTTTGAGCAAGATCAGTTGTGGGTGAGGAGAAAAAAGCTCTGGCAATCTCCACCAGCCCATGCACACTCAGTCTTCACTTTCTATCATGGCTGATCCTAAGCCAGATGGTGAACTGCAAGTGCCAGCAGCATTAGTAATTAATATAAATACTGGACTTATGAGCCATTGCAAGCTCACAGACTCCACAGTGACCCTAATCCCTTCTCATGGCTTTCTGTTACCACTAAAACTTATGCAAAGGCAGTGCCACAGCAAGGCCTGTAAGTATGTGCTGGCTCACATACACCATGCTGATTTCAACTACTAATGCTGCTGGTTCCTAAAAAATGCTGCCATTTGAGGCACTTGTGACCCCTCCAATGAAAATTTTGTGACTCTATTTGGGGTCCTGACTTACAGTTTAGGAAGCCATGAGCTAAAAGATAAATTGGGCCTATACTCTCTGAAGTGTTGTGTCTATTACAGGAAGGTCATTCAGGGAAGCTGCACACCCAAATAACCATAATGTTGCGGGAGCACTAGGGAGCGGTCCCAATTCGGGAGAGAGTGTGCCTTTGGGCCATGGCACGGCTCCAGAGGAGGACTCTGGAGAAGCACCGAGGCAGGCGAGGTGTATCCGAGCACAGGCGGACAGGCTGAAGATTCAGAACCCTGACCTCTGCTGAACCCAAATGCACCAGAAGAGACCCAACAACGCAATGCTGGTCTCTGGGGTAGCCCTCCGGCCACTCAATAGCCCTTTCAAACCCGCCGCCTGGGAACGGTAGGTGTGACAGGACGGACAGAGGTCGAGGACAGGCGATGACCGTGGAACAAGGATGAGACATAGGCATTTGGAGACTTGGACGAGACAAGACACTTGGAGACTAGGACAAGACGAAGTACTTGGAGACTTAAGCAGGAACTGCCCCTCAGGGTGCCCTACACAGTCCCCCATGGGCTGGTCATGGACCACCCTGTCCCACTGCACACCCTACATAGCCTAAAGAGGCTGGTCATGGATCAGGTGGAGAGCAGGACAAGCATAGGACTAAAGCTTAGGACAAAGGAGGAATCCAGGCAGCACTTGAAGACAGATATGACCGGAACAAGGCTCCAATGACCGGAACAGGACTCAGGCTCAGATTCAGACACAGATTCAGGCAAACTCAGGATGGTCATCTGGAGGAGGAATCCAGCGGTGAGACAAGGCTGGAATACCTGGAGCCAGGAACTGGAGGAACCGGGACAACTGGACACAGGAACTGAAGTACTGGGACAACTGGAGACAAGGACCAGAAACAGGAACATCTGGAGACAGGAACCGGAGAACTGGAATGACAAGGCACAGGACAGACAAGGGCACAGATCCGAAAAGGGCCCAGGAACCACGGACGAAGACAAGGGAGCTCCAACAAAGAACATGGACCTTGAAGAAGAGACGATGGACCTCGGAGCCTCCTGGATGAAGAACTGAAATGGAGCATCCAGGAGCAGGCATGCTCCTTGCGAAGGCTAGGAAGGACTGGCGAAGAGCCCTTTTATAGGGCTGAAGATAAGATGCCGGGATGACGTCATCAGGCAGGGCCGCGGAGCTTTTCCCACCGCGGGCCCCTTAAATATTGAGCAGAGACGCGGCCGCGCACCTAGAGAGAGCCGGGGCCAAGAAACAGCGGTGATGGTATTCATGCTGCGAGGCACTGGAGCTGGAGGCGGCACTCTGCCATGGGACAGGTCAGTAAGACGGCGGCTCCATGCTGCGAGAGAGGCAGCAATGTTAACGGCCTCCAGACTGCGAAGAGGAGAATGATGGCGGCGCTTCTGCCAGAAGAAGGATGGCAGTGGCGGTAGCCTCCGGGCCACAAAGGAAGAACTCAGCGTTGCTCCCACCGCACGGAAACAAAAGCGGCTCTCTGCCGCAAGGAAGGGCCGGTGATGTCGGTGGCCTCCGAGCCGCAAGGAAGGCAGCAGCATCGGCTGGAGGGAGGTGAGAGGCTGCTCACAGTTGGGGCCCATGAGCAGCATCATAACACATAAGTTACAGATAAACAGCTCTAAGGGTAGATGAGAGGAGGATAAAGATTACTGGAGAGACCTGCATGGCAAGCTACATGCATGGGGATGTGTGGATGAGAAAGTAATTGCAATAGGCTGTCCTTAAAGGGGCTTTACTGTGGATGGAAATTTATCAATGCATGAATCAAATAAGAAACAAACATCAAAATTGTAAGAATAATAATCAACTTTTATAAAACTTTACAAACTTTAAAACACTTTAAAAACTATTTACAAATACAAAATAGGAAAGGGTTAGGAAAATCTATAAACTAGACTATTTACATTAGAAAAGGGTCAAGTAATCTTGGGAGGCCAGATTCTGAAAAGCTAGGGGGCCCATGGCTATGGTGATGGCCTCATGGTCATCGATCAAGAACAGGTGTGTAGCCCTCTTGAGCCTGGGCTACTCGCTCCACCACAACAACCAGAATTCTGAGATCGGCTCTGATCCCACTCATCTCCTCCACCATTCCCTGCACACTAGGCCAATATATGCCAGAGACCCTGCCTCTTGGCCTGGAGAGGGTCCTCATAGCTCATTAGCAGGAAGCACAGTTGCTGCTGTAGCAGGAGGTGGTGGGATTCGATTTCTTCTTCCTCTTCCTTTGAAAAGCTGATGTTTTCTGTGAAGACAGAAAAAACTGTGTGTCAATCTCTCATCTCATTTGCTCCAGGATGTGATGTGCATGATCATATAAGCAGTTAGAGGGCATTTTATTTGTGGGAGAGGTGGAGATGATGGTAAGTGCTCCTAGCAGTGGAACATCCATGTCCTATTAGGAGTGACATGGCCATAGATAGATTGCCAGAGATACGGAAACTTCAGTAAAGCTGTCTCTGAATACATGATGGCTAGGAAGTGTTTGGGGCTAGAAGGTAAGGTCATTATCTGTGTGGTTGTGTTAGGGTTTACCCTAGATAGCAAGACATCAAGGGCTAGGATGCTGCTACTAATCTATGGGTGTTTATTCAATGGAAGGCATTGAGTTTGCTTGGTAAAAATCTAAGAAGTAGGAGCTAACACCCTCTCAAGTTTCATACAATGGCTGTGAGTGCAAAAGAATTACTGGTTCATGACAGTGCTGCATGTGACTTAAAGAAAAGGCAAAGATGAAGTAACTGTGCATGAGGGTTTCTTGAAGCTGTAGGCAGAGACTGAGTACTGTACATTGACAGGGACCAGTTATGTGAGCAGGAAATCAAGGAGAAATTTCTACTTACCTCATAATTTACCTTCCTTTAGTGATGGGTAGGTCAATCCCAATGAGTGGGTTGTGCACTTCTTCTAGCACATGGAGACAGAGCAAAAGCTAACGTCACAGCCATATAGTCCCACCCCAACATCAGCCTGCCACTATTCTCTGAAAAGGCCAAACTGTGGCCAAACTGATTATACTTAAACATTATTATCAACAGGCAAACATTCATGTTTCTCAACCAACAGGAACACTGAAGTCAGTCAAGAAAGGTAGATATCTAACAAACTAAGGGCTAGAGAAGTCACTTACCAGTTGACAATGAAGATAAGGAATCATACTCTGCATAGCTTGCCCTAAGGAAGGCTAACTGCCAATTCATACACAAGCAGTTAAGGGTGAGTCTGTGATTAACCTACTCATCACTAAAGGAAAGGAAATTATCAGATAAGTAATAATTTTGCCTTCCTTAGCATTCGGGTAGGTTAATCCCAACAAGTGGGATGTACCAAAGCTAATCTCGAAAAGGATGGGAGGCTGGCAGTTGTTCAGAAAATACCAACTGCGAAAACACGGTATCCTCCCTAACTCTAACATCCAAGTGGTAATGCATGAAGAAGTTGAGCAAAGATGACCACGTCACCACTCGGCAAATTTCAATACACGACAAAAAACGAAGTTTCACCCACAATACCTCCTGACCCCACGAGGAATACAGTCTAATCTGTCTTGGTAAGGCAACTTCAGCAGCCACAAAGGCTGTCGAAATGACTTCCTTTACCCAGCAGGCAATCGTTGCCCGCATCACCGGTGCTCCTTGGTTACCACCATCATGGAGCACAACCAGGCAATCAGACTTCCAAACAGCCTCAGTCACCTCCTAACACCGCTGTAAAGAATGCTTGACATCGAAAGAATGCAAAAGGTGATACTCAACTTCATCTTTGTCCCTGTTCGATGCAGGCATAGGACTGGTTCAAATGAAACTCCGAAACCACCTTGGGCCAAAAAAGGAAGGAACAGTCCGAAGTTGGACTGCACCCACGTCATACAGAGAAAAGGCCCACGACAGGAAAAGCCTGCAGCTCAGAGACCCTATATGCCAAACAGATTGCTACCAGAAAAACCTGTCTTCAAGGTAAGCAGCCACAAGGAAAAAGTATGCAGCGGTAGAAAAGTTGGATCTGCCAAAAACTCGAGGTCCCATAGAGGTACTGGAAGCCCCAATGGAAAGCGAAGATGTTTAACTCCCTGCAAGAAATGGGACATGTCCAGATGGGAAGACAAAGGACCTCCAATGACTCTTCCCCTATAACAAGTCAGGGCTGCAACTTGAACCTTCAAGATGCTAAGGGTCAAATCTTTAAGCAAGCCATCCTGTAAAAATTCCAAAATCAAAAATAATATCCACCTTGAGCAGATGAGTACCTCGCTCAGAACTCTAGGCCTCAAGGACCCACCAAACTCTAACATAGCCTAGAGAAGTAGAAGAAATCGACCCTGATATTGCTCTTTCCGGCCATAAGAAAGACAGATATGCTTAGGAGAAGCTGTTCTAGCTGCTCAGTGAATCGCCAGCACGTCAGCCGAACTACTCATGCTTCCAGTTTGTTGATGTTCCACCACTACTCTCCTGCATTCCAGCACCCTTGCACCACCAACTCCCGATGGTGAGCCCCCCACAGTCCCAGAGGCTTGCATCTGTTGTGAGTATCAACCAATCTGGCATCATCAGGGAAATTCCTTTCGTAAGATGATCCGTCTGTAATCACCAGTCCAACTGGGATCTCAACTCTAACGGGAGGAACAGCCTTACACATAGGTTTTTTACTTTGGATCAATGTATTCTTGAAGCTTTTTGGAATGAGTATGCTCTAGAGTTTCTTCTCATTCCTCTGGATGTCTTCATGGTCTATCTAACTCCCCTCAACAGAGGGTAGAAGTGGCAGTGACATTACAATGGATGTAGAACCTGAAAGCGGTTTCCGTTCTCAAATCGCCAAGATATATATTTATTTGGTCATGCCTAAGAAAGAAGGCTCATTCTAGCCCTGGATGTATATTCCTATCCGTTGGGAACATCAGTGGTCCATTTTGGTATTTTAGATCGTCTTTACCAGTTTCAGATCTTGCCTTCAGGCTTGCTGTGGTGCCCAAGACCTTTTTTAATAGCTCATAGTAGCAGTAGTGGTGGCTCTCAACAAGAGCTGCATTCTAGTTCTCCCCTCTCTGGACAGCTGGTTGATTCGTACCAAAACTATGAAAGAGAGTCTTCACGTTTGCCGCAGGGTAGTTTTTTTTCTACAGTAACTAGGCTGTGTATTGAATCTGGCCTAGAGTGATTTGCAGCCATCTCAGACCCTGGAGTATCTTGAGGTTCAGTTCGATACAAGGCGGGGCAGAGGATTTCTGCCGCAGTCTTGGATCCACACCTTGATCCCTACGGAACCCTGTTTCTCTGACCGGGGAAATTACCTACAGGTCCGGGGTTTAATGGGTGCCGTATTAGAAGTGGTTCACTGAAAGAGGGCACATATTCTTCACCTTCTTCAGCGCCTAACCTTGTGTCGAAGAGGGCTCTTAAGAACTCCAGGGTCTGGGAGGGAACCAGGTGATTTTGGCCAAATTGACTATCCAACCCAAGGACCGCAAGAGAAGCAGGAACCTATCCACCGCTTCCTAATAGAGAGACTCGGACTTCGCCCGAATCTGCCAGTCATCCAGAAAAGGATGCACCAGCCCTCCCTCCCGCAGGAGGGCTGCCACCACCACCACCATCACCTTGGTAAAGATACTGGGCGCTGATGCTAAGCCGAAAGACAAAGCGCAAAACTGAAAATGTTCTCCCAGAATCATGAACCTCAGGAACCGCTGGTCAGGCCAAATTCCTATGTGCAAGTAATACTCTGACAAGTCCAGGGTCTTTAGGTACTTTCCCTTGTGGACCGCTGCAATTACTGACCGCAAGGTATCCATGCGGAAATGCGGTACCTGGAGTGCCTTGTTCACCTCTTTCAAATCGAGAATGGGACGGAAGGTGCCCTCCTTCTCTGGCACTACAAAGTAGATAGGATATCGGCATGCCTTTTTCTCTGCAGGAGGCACCGGCACGATGGCCCCCAATTCACTGAGGCGACGGATGGTGTCTTGCACCGCCAACTTCTTTTGTTCGCAAGAGCACAGAGAGACAAGAAAACGATCCCTGAGGGACTGAGCAAATTCTAAAGTGTATCCTTGCCTTGTTATGTCTAAGACCCACTGGTTGGACATGATTTTGGCTCACTCCTCGTAAAAAAGAGCCAGCCAGCCCCCTATCAACAGAACAGAGGAGTGGACAGGCCTTACCTCATTGGGAAGATTTTGCTCCTCCCGTTCCTTGGGACGATTCACCTCTGCCAGGCCAACAGCCGCAAAAGGGCTGAACTTACGACTGCTGTCTGCCCAAAGATTGACTTGAACAAGAACCTGATGAACCTTATTCTCTCCAACGGATTTGATAATTTCCTCCAAATCCTTGCCAACTAGCAACTTTCCCTTAAAGGGCAAAGAACCCAGTTGTGCTTTGGAGGAGGCGTCCGCCGACCAATTCCTCAACCAGAGGAACCTGCAAGCGGAAACAGCCGACATCATGGTCCTAGCCGAGGTTCGAAATAGATTGTAAAATGCATCTGCACTGTAGGCTACCATGACTTCCACCCATTCCGCCTGAAGGGAGTCTGAAGCAACCAAGGACTTATTCCCTTGCAATTGCTGCACCCAGCGAAGGTCCGCTCTTAGCAAAGCTGCTACATATACATATAGCTGCCCTAGCTCCCAGAGCAGAAACCTCAAATATCTTCTTGAGATGATGCTCAAGCTTCCTATTCTGAAGTCCTTAAGTGCCGCAGCATCAGACACTGGGATAGTAGTCATCCTAATAACCGCTGAGACCGCAGCATCCACCTTAAGGACCCTGAGAAGGTCAAGCGCCTCTTCCAGGAGTGGAAATAACTTGTCCATCCCCGACAGACCATGAGCCCTGTGTCTGGAATATCCCACTCCCTATGCAGCTACGGCCCTCAACTGAGTGCCCTCCTGGGGAGCCTCAATACCCAGTTCCTCCAGAACTGCAGGAATAAGGGGGGCCAATTCCTCTTTGCAGCACAAGTGGACCACTTTGGGATCATCCCCTTCAGCATCACTGCCAATGCCCATTCAGGGTCCTGTTCTGCATCCAGGTCCACTCCTTGAGGACCCTTGGCAAGCGGGTCATCCTGGGCTGAAGCCACCGAAGAAAAATCCACCATGGGCTGGGCTACCAAGGTTCGCTGGAGATCTTTCAACCTCGTGGCCTCCCTCTGCTCCAAGGCCCTAGGTTTCTTGGTAGCTGAGGCCCCCGCCTTCTCAGGGGTTTTGGGCTTCTTAACCGTCCTGAAGGGAGCCCCCTTTTCCCCATGTCTCTCAGTAGATCTTCTGGCCTTAAAGGCCCTGTGCAGCAGGAGAATAAAAACAGGGATAGAGGAAGAAGAATCCAAAGCCTCCCCAGGATGTCCATCAAAAAACACATCCTGCTCCCCCTTGATTCGGCCCCCTCCAGAGGCACCAGCCTGCGGAGATAAGGGAGGAGGGAAACCCCCCTCCTCCCGCGGTCCACACAGGAGTAGCAAAAGCAGCCAAAATGGCCTCCATTCCCACGCTAAATGGGAACAGGTCCTCCAGGGGCTGCTGCGCCAAGGAGAACCTCCCAGGCTCCCAGTGCAAAGATTGTTTCCCCCCCCCACCACCCGAGAGCTTCCCGACATGCCTCCCCATAGAGGAGGTACCTGGAATTGACGCCGCACGAAAGCCTTGCGCTCACATCCCCAGAAGCGGTGCAGGCCGAACTACGTGGCATTGGGGGTGGCGGTGAAATCGGCGAAACCAGCAGAAGAAAGACACCAGGGGGCCGGAGAGAGAGAGAGCAAGCCTCCACAATGGGCAGAAACGAGACCTCAGCCACCAAACTGCCTACCTGCTCTTTTTCTTCCAGACTTTTCTTTTTTTTTTTTTTTTTAAACTTTACCAGGAGAACAGGCTGTAGGCTCAAAGAGATCCCTCTCAGGGTGAGTGAACTGGGCTCCCTGGTGTCAATCCTGACCGGCCACCAAGAGAGTTAGCATCTGAAGGTCCCCGATCCTGTGTTCAAATGCCTCAACTACCAGGGGGGATGGTCCCACCAGGACATGACTATCCCCTGGGAGGCTGTAGAATCTTCTGCCTTCAAACTATTCTTTTTTTTTCTTCATTTTTGTTTTTCCTTTTTTTTTTTTTCAGTCAGACTGCAGGTTTTGCACCTCTACCATCTGCTGGAGACAGAGAAATACTGACAGACTGCAGGTAGCACCTCATGGTATAGGGCAGTGTCAGTCAAAACATCTCTGTCTCCATCTGCTAGAGGGGAGGCAAAACCCAGGAGTCTGGACTGATCTGGGTACATACAGGGAATGGCAGTTTATAGAGGGGTGTGACTTATACACTGGAAAAAATGGTTCATTAAAACATATTGGGAGGATTAGGAGTTAGCGAGACGAATAGGGGCTGCGTAACTACTGCATTTAAAGGCTAAGTTACTCAGATAACTTTATCTGGATAACTTTAGCCAAGAATATTCAATGAGCTATTCTTGCCACTGAATATTTGGATAACTTTGCTGCTGGCTGGCTTAGTGAATATTGACCTCTTTCTAACAAAACAGTCTCACACCATGCTAAATAGTAAAAATATCTTAAACATGAGAAAAGAAAAATATACTTTACAACAGATAGTCGGTAGTATGCTGATAATAAGATTGTATACATCTGAAGAAATTAATGCACTCGATGTTTTTGACTCCATTCTTTCACCTTCTAGTTTGTGTTTCATCTGTAACCCTCTACCAGGCACATAAAAAAACAAGAAGATCTGTCCCCATATGGTGAGAGTCAGGCTCTCTAATTAATTTGTGGGTTCAAAAATGTGGGTCATGCAGATGGTGAAGTGGATCTTATTGGAAAGAGTAAACTTTAGTACTTCTCTGAATGGTCAAGGAGGGCATTATCCATCCTCCCCTCTGCCTCTGTAGCTTTACCAGTGCTGGCCACTTCAAAACCAACTCCAAGGAATCACACCATACAAAGGGTACCGTCAAACTCTCAACTTGTATTATCTGGGATGGTCCAGCCAGCAACTATATACACATAAAAATGGAGGTTATACAGTATTTTTGCTGAATTATTCAGAAGTCATGGAAAAACATAGTCAGAAAACATGCCTGCAGTAAAACCTATCTGATATCCCAAGGGGCAAAGTAACAAGCTCCCAGTATCCATTTGAACAGAAACTAGATCTTTACCATCCTCCCTTATTCCATCTCAATATGATTTCCTTCCATCTTTCCAAGTTCTTCTTTTTCCACATTCTGGGTCATTATAAGGTGAGTTTTAAAAGCAATACACATGCCAAAACTGGGAGATGCACGTGCATGTATCGCTTAATCCTACCCGACTGATTTTATAAACCTGCCACTTTATCTCTTCCAATTCTCTCTTCATCAGTTACCATTCAGTTCACAGAGGAACATGTGGTTCATTTCCCCAGTACTTCTCCGCACACCATGGGTATCCGACTCACCCCCATAACATACCACCATCTTCAGTTTTCCCCACTAATGGAGCTCCTCAAACTGAGTTATTCACCAACCACTGTTACCAGGCATCTCCTCACTCCAGATCCTATTCCATCTCCCATCAATGTCCAGGTTTCCCTGGTCTCCTTCACACTTCGAATCTGAATGGGGCCCGCCTCATATTGGATCACCCCTTCTCCCTTCTCCAGGCTCTGCCTCTCCTTCCACTTTTCTTACCAGCCAGTTCCTCTAAGGAAGAAATCAGTACCTCTCAATTCCATGGCCTCGAGCCTTTTTCTTTGAGAGAAAAAGCCTTTGGAGGACCCATTCATATTGTAGGGCTCCCCAGGCCCCACTAGCCCATAAGCTGGCCACTCCAGGACTACTACATCCTGGAGATCCCTCTCTTACCAAGCTCCATCCTAGAAAGGGTCATTCCCACCAAAGTGACTCAGAATTGATAGCCTCTTAGGCCACCAATCAGATCATCCCATCCTCAAGGGGAAACCCATATATTTATTTATTTTATTTAAAAACTTTTATATACCGACGTTCATAGACATATCACATCGGTTTACAGGTAACAGGGGAGTAATATTTGAACTGAGAGGGAAAGATAAAGTTAAACGTAACAGGGATATAGATGAACTTGGGAGAGTAGGAGAAAATAAAGGGTCAAGTGACCTAGGAGAGGATTTTTTAAGAGAGAGAACAATAACTCTTCCAGTGATTACATGGTAGAACTGCAGGTTCAATGACAATTTTTCCATAAAATCTCAACAATAGAAACTCTTGGGTCTTCCCCACCCAAAATATCTCATACTACTAGAATTTAAAAAAAACACTAATTTTAAGGGTCTTCCCACATATGTTAAAAAAACCCCAAAACAAATAAAATACCACACATATGTACACACACGCTCTTTCTTCTTTCTTAGACTAATAGGATTAGGTCAATGATGTTTACCTGACTCCATTTTTGCAGGTAACTTCAGTGCTTGTTTCACTCATTACCTTGATCTCTGGCTACATCCCATTCATCCTTGGTACCTCTTCACTTATAAACAGGATTCTTTGTTTTCAGTTTAAAACGATTTTCATCCATAAATTCTAAGATTTTTCCAAAGGTGACAGTTGGTTTAAACCAATATTCACTCTAACTTTAGGCTGATTAAAAAACTCACCTAGAGCTGTAGATGAAGTGTTTCAAGCCTCTAGCCATCAAAGGCCAAAACACATGCTGTGTTTCAAGTGTGTTTCTCAGAACTTAGCAGCTGATTTAGTCTTTAAGTAAGAAAATAACTAAAGAAATTAAATCTAATAAACTTACCCCAAACTTCCTAATTCAGTTGCAGTTGGTTCATCATTTGCACAGACCATAATTGCCCAGCATGCATTTCGTCTTACTTCATGATTCACAGAATGCAGGAGATTCACAAGTGGGCTTAATCCACCTGCATTTCTTAACTAAAAGTGGGCAAAGAATTACTATATTATTCTGAATGATAACCAATGAAGACATTTATTCAATTTCTGGAAACTTGACATATGTCAAAACTGATTAAATATCTTGGTTTTGTACAATTTTATTGACATTAATATACAATAGCTGACACATGTATTGATTTATCAAAACACTAAGCTTTCTCATGCCATACTGCTCAATTGCACATATGAATATAATTTTTACCTCAGTTCTTGCACTGGCATCACATGCAACTGCAGCAACAGTAAGTGCTGCTTTGCTTAGCACTAAGTCATTAGTTGATTGCAGCGGTCCCACAATCTCAGGCATAATGCCATGTGCTTGCATATTGAGGCGTAGGGTTTCCTGGGTAGCCATATTTATAAGTACTGTTGCAGAATTAGCTACAGCTCCATCTCTCTCATCTGACAGAAGATGTATTAATGGTTCAATACCTTCAGCTTCAGCAACAGCACTGGGTAACAGAACAAAAATCTTAATTACTGTTCCATAAATCAATGCATTACATACATTAAATCGCCTACACCTGCTTTCATTACAAATGGCAAATGTTTGAAAAACAGTGGTTCCCTGGCTGTCCCTTTAAATAGTATATTCAATTATGATACTGTTATATTGAAATATCCTTATTTTGTGGAATGGCAATTTGTCTACTCTTACACATTTTTCTGTGTGGCTGAATGGCTGCTATGTTAATTTGCATTTTACATATACAACAAGTTTGACATCTATACTATTTTTGGACATTTGGATTAGATTACAGAATGGTTCATTTGAATTTTCTGCAAACTGACTGATCATAACACACTACTGCACTATTCAAGCTGCTATCCTCGCAAATTGAAAGAGGATTTCCTAGCTGGAAAATTTCTAAGGTTAAGAAGACTGTTCTTCTACAATAGAATTTAAGTGGCAAGTGTCATTTATGCGATATAGATTTTATGATAGTGATTACCCAAGTTTAAGGGTTAAGAAATCATACACTCGAGCTAGATGGGCTGACCAGGATTTATTGTTACAATCTCGGTCACTGCGCTGGATTCACGACCTATGTTTGTACTACCCTTTTCCCCTTTTATTTTTCAAAGTATTCGGGAACATTGGTCATTTCTTCGGGAACATTGGTCAGTTCTTCACTGTATATATGTTTATACTTCTGATACCACTTGGGTGAAGATATTTTGTGAATTGGATTGATTGCCTCTTTCTGCATTGACAAGGGGCTATAGCATTCAAGATGAGGTCGTTCATTCAGATTTTGATCTGCTATACAGCCTGACATAACGCATGATTCTTTTGGACATTTTTCTTATGTTTATTGCTATGTATGTCCACATTCATTTACAAACAATTGCATTCCACTGCCTATTATCCAACATTATAATTTGAAATTTTGTGCATTTTGTTTGACTAGTGAGGTGAACTATCCTATGTGGTGCGGTTGTCTTTTGATATATGTGACAAGACTATGCGGGTTCTTAAACTGAGAATTATGGAACATCGTAGCTGTGCAAATTGGCAGATAATTGAAGCACCATTGGTAGCGCACTGTTTAGAAGTACATCATTCTTTTGAAGATTTACGGTTCTCAGTTCTTGAGAAACCTCGCTGGAAACCTGGGGGGGGAATGGAAGGATAATCATGATTTATTATTACAATGTTGTGAGCAACATTGGATCTTTGTTTTAAACATCTTAGCTCCTTCAGTTTTGAATAGAGAGATTGATTGCTTGGTGTTTTAGTGATGTCATTTGATCATAGTGATGCCATTTAAGTTGGCCTCTTCAGGGCTGTTTTATCTATATAGCAAATGGGGCACTTGCACAGGGCCCAAAGCCTTAGAGGGGCCCAGCTTGATCCAAAAAAAGAAAGAAAGAAAGAATAAAATGGTAAAAAAATAAAAAAGAAGAGAAGGTAAAATAAGATAGATAACTAACATGCATTATTATCTTCTTTAGGTCTTAACAAGGATTGGCTGAATCTGTGGTTCATAAATTGTGCAAAAATGCTATATGGTGAGAAGTGTAGAGAGGCAAATCCTAGTGAGGTTTGCCCAGGACCTCATAGAGGCTTAAAACAGTCCTGGGCCTCTTCTGATTGGTGGGCATTGTCTGTGTTTTGTGTTTGTTGTGTCTATAAATTTGTTCAAAGCATCTTCTTATCGTAGAGTTTTGAGACATTTATGTCCACCATTAGTCATGTAAGTTTTATTTTTTTCTAGATAGTTTGAATATTATTTTATTTTAAATCTAAAATTTATTTGTGTTTTCTTTTCTTTTTAATGAAACATTTAATTGGTAACACCTGAAACAGACACTCATTCTAAAACATCATGGTGTCTTGTCTTCTTACTTGCTTGAATAAATGAAGACATTCTTCACATTTGAGATACTATTGATTACCATTTTATAGTTTTGCCTCTATTTGTTTAGTACCAAGGTTGAATGATTTGAAAATGAGTCCTATATTGTGTGGCACAAGATATTAGATTTGACTCAAGCACTGTATATATGTTTATACTTCTGATACCACTTGGGTGAAGACATTTTGTGAATTAGTGAGCTGTTCACTTTTAAATATATATTCGAATTCTTCTAACAAAGAGATGATGCTTATATTCCTTGAGCTACAGCTACAACAGATTTTAAGGAGGTAATGTTTGAACAGCCCTTAAAACAGCAAAGTATTGTCTCATACCATATCTGGCTACTGAATTTAAAATGGAAACAACATGTATAGTTTCCCTTTGAAAAATTCCTACAAGATATGAGGGTTAAAAGTATTTGTGTACATTTATACTTGGTTTTTCTGTCAGTTACAAAAAGGAGGAAAGACGGCGTTCATAGTTTTGGAAATCAAATCTATGCACATTGTTTTCCTCCCCTGACCATAGGAATGCCTCCTCTCAATCCAGATAAAATTATGTATGCAGTTAAAGCTTAAGTGTTCTTTTTTTTTTTTTTTCCAAAGCTTTTTTATTGAGGACATCAGAAACATTACATCCAACAACATTACAAGTATAAACCACACACTGAAAGCTCTGAAATCCTAACAGGTTTTTAACATTTTAAACCCTTCAATTCCCCCCCCCCCCCTGCTCTTACAGCCCCCACCTCCCTGCGATGTCATCAAATCAGTCGCATTGCTTGCTCAAAATAAAGTACATAGTCCAGAAATCTTCCTCTACAACAAGGACTGTGGAATGTCTGATGGCGGCTCAGATAGAGGAAATAATTGTTGCGTGTCAGGGGGAAGCGAACAGTAGAACTTATACCAAGTTGTTGTAAACCAAATTTTCTTTTTTAATGTGAAAGATGAAAACATAGATCCATATTCTAACTGAAAGAGGTCCATCATGCGCTCCTTCCATAAAACGCCATCCGGCAGCATAGCATCTGTCCACCGCAGCAGAATACATTTCTTAACTATAAGACAGGTTTTTGCAAAGAAAAGTATATTGTTATGGTTCAGAGATATTTCTCCAACATCATTATTGAGCAAGCAAAATGCACATGACCAGGTAATAGGAGTAGAGAACTGTTATGGTTATTGGTGTTTGGGTGGATCCTTGAACACTGTGGCAGCTGACCACACGCACGGGGGGGCAATCCCGTGAGGGACCACAGTATCAGGCTAAACTCCAGACAGACAAACACAGATTGAATCTTTTATTAAAT
This sequence comes from Rhinatrema bivittatum, assembly GCF_901001135.1. Classification (NCBI taxonomy): domain Eukaryota; kingdom Metazoa; phylum Chordata; class Amphibia; order Gymnophiona; family Rhinatrematidae; genus Rhinatrema; species Rhinatrema bivittatum. Next base: position 143,856,771 of record NC_042616.1, read on the forward strand.
AGTATATGAAACCACCAGAGGTGGCAGTAGTGAGTAGTGGTTGTAGAGCCCGGCTGGGCACGTCTCTCCCAGAATGCTGGAACAGCGGATCCTCTGTAGGCAGTGCTGTAGTGGAAAGAGACTGAGAGTTATGAGCACACAGAATGATTAGTATTCAGAGTCCCAAGTAGAATAAGAGAGCTCCAAGACAGGGAGAGCAGGCCCTCAAGGAGCGAGTACCTGATCCCTTAGAGCAGAGAGACTCGGTAGCGTTGTACTCACTAGCAGTAGCAGAGATTCCACTAGACAAGAGATCTGGCACCGGAGCAGAGGGCAGGCCCTCGAGGAGCGAGTACCTGATTCCGGTGAAGCAGTACTGTAGAGAGAGATGTTTCTGTACTCACTGATGGTGACTGTAGTTAGTTCTTCCAAGTAGAAGGCAGAGGTTGCAGGCAGCGACACAGGGAACATGGGCCCTCGAGGAGCGAGTACCAGTTTCCTGATAGCACCTGAATAGCACCTGAAAGAAGCAGAGAGGCCCCCGAGGAGCAGGTACCCTGTTAGTGACCCCGAAGAGTAGTAAGAGTTCCAGATAGAGCTGGAGTAGCAGAGTAGCTTAAGACGGGGAGCGAATCCCATCCGTACGAATTCTGTTGCTAACTCAACGAGCTAGCAAATGTTGTAGGCAGGTATACCATGGAGTCGTGATGTCAGAACAGGGGGACGCCCCTGAGTTTCGCGCCAACGTGAGAATAAAGATGAGGGCGGCATGCGAGCGCACACCCTAGAGGTACCTTGAAGGAGAATGGTGGGAGGCAGCACCAAAGCCGGTCCGGGAATGCCGGAGAGGTCGGTAAGCAGATGCCATGGCGGCCATCAGTCCAAGGTGAGCAGGAGGAGCCGCAAGTAGAGAGAGGTAGGCGGGGCGAAGCCATCGAAGACGGACGGATGTAACAAGAACATATCTGCCAAACCCGTTGCAGACATCATTACTGCTCTCTCGCTCAAGGCCAAGTCCCCAACCAACTCAAGTTGGCAATGCTCAAGCCTCTCCTCAAAAAACCCAACCTTCCCACCGCAGACCCAGCTAACTTCAGACCCATAGCAAACCTTCCAATGATTGCCAAAATTATGGAGAAAATTGTAAACAGACAACTTTCAGAATTCCTTGACGAAAACAACATCCTCACCACAAACCAATTCGGCTTCCGTAAGACCCGGAACACCGAATCGCTACTAGCCTCACTAACAGACACAATTCTCCTTAATCTGGAAAAAGGTCAACCTTGCCTCCTCGCACTTCTGGATCTCTCCTCAGCGTTTGATACCGTGAACCACTCGTGCCTCCTTCAGCGGCTAACCGACATTGGCATCTCAGGATCAGCGTTCAACTGGTTCAAATCGTTTCTTGAAAACAGGTTCTACAAGGTCAAGATAAATAACAAAGAGTCTCACCTATTGAATCTAAGATGGGGGTACCGCAAGGATCATCCCTCTCACCCACTCTATTCAATATCTATCTTCTCCCGCTCTGTCACCTACTTACCAACCTCAAACTTACACACTTCCTATACGCGGATGACATACAAATTCTCATCCCTATAACGGAATCTCTACACAAAACTGTCATACTGGAATAACTGCCTCTCAGCAATCAACAACCTACTCGCCAGCCTCAACCTAGTTTTAAACACAAACAAAACGGAAATTCTCCTTATAGCTCCGGAAAATTATGTCCCATCTATCACTCCATCGGATAGCCAATGTCCGGTCACCTCCATGGACCTCACTTCACCACAAGTAAGAGACCTGGGTGTACTTCTAGACAACAGACTCAGCCTCAACAAGTTCATAAATAACACCACAAAAGAATGCTTCTTTAAATTGCAAGTATTAAAGAAACTAAAACCACTTCTACTCTACAGAGACTTCCGCCTGGTTCTACAATCCATCATACTCCCGAAACTGGACTACTGCAACTCTCTCCTTCTGGGCCTTCCCGCTTGCACCACCAAACCACTTCAGATGGTCCTGAACGCTACGGCCAGAATTCTCACAAACACCAAAAAAGGGATCATATCACCCCTATCCTCCAGCACCTTCACTGGCTACCGATTAAATACTGGATTCACTTCAAAACCAGTATGATGATTCACAAGGCTCTACATAACATCTCTCCTCTCAACCTAACGTTTCAACTCCAGCTACACAACTCCAAGAAACCGGCAAGAAGTGCGTACATGAACAGGCTACGCACCCAGCCGGCAAAAACCTCCCTGAGGAAACGTGCACTATCCACAGCGGATCCCACACTCTGGAATTCGCTCCCTCCGGACCTTTGCCTTGAACCTTGCCATAGTACATTCAAAAAGAAACTAAAGACTTGGTTTTTCGCACAAGCATTCCCGGAGAGCTAAGAGCAGGATGATTTACAATATCAGTATAGCTCCCTGACCCCATCCGCCTCTGTACATAAGTTTCTGAATAGTTCGGAATTGCAATTTAATTAGTCATGATAGTTCTCTGTAAGCACTTCTAAGTTCCTTATGCTCCTTTATGTTATTTGACATTTGTTTCAATGTTAATTGTTTCAATGTAAACCGCCCACGAGGCGACAGTTTTTACTTCCTTGTAAACCGGTGTGATATGTATATTATACAGGAACATCGGTATATAAAAACTAAAAACAAACAAATAAATAAATAAATCTGACACTAATAAACTTATGGTTTCCCAAAAATGTTGGATATGTGGACAGTCCCATAGCACGTGAATCAAAGAAGCAGAAGACTGATTGCACTTCCCACACACCTCTGAGGCCACCAGTCCCATCCGACAAGCCCTTTGTGGGGAACATATTACTTTATGAAACAGTCTGCCTTGCATTTCCCTCAAATTCACGTTGTTTGTGATCTTAGGAATAGAGATATAACAGTCTTTTAACATCAGTGCATCTAGATCCTCCTGCAAATCCCCTTGCCATTTGATCTCCAATCTATCCAAGATAGTGTACACACTGACATTCTGGCAAAAGTTATATAATAACCTAATACTGATAAGGAACCCTGCTTCACCTGAAACACTCGGAGCAGAAGTTGATATGATGCATTCTCTACTGGGAGCTCCCTCTCAGTCAAGATATCCTTTACGAAGGCCCTTAACCGGGCGTACCCCAAAAAATGAATACTCTTGGGGCCCAGCTTTGCCTGCAACTCATAAAAATTAAGCAGGCTCCCCGTAGCTGGATCCAAAAAGTCTCCTAGGATTCCAGCACTTGAGGCAAAAGAGAAACCATGGGAAACAGCTCCCTAAATTTAAATTTCGGATTGCTCCATGTGTGGATATTGCAACGATACATTTGTGGGTAATTGTAAAAGAATCCGGATGTCCACCCAAGTGCTTCTGATAGTGTGCACAAGTGGGGCTTTAATACCTAGCTGCCGCAGCTCATGCCGAGCAAGATGCAAGACTAATTTGGGATCTACCGGATTGCAAATAGCCTTAATTAAAGCATAATCAGTATATTCGGAGGTACCATGTAACCAATCTCCTAAGAAACAAAGATTCGCCGCCCAAACATATTTTCTAAAATCTGGTAGATTCAATCCCTGTTACGGTCCCGGGCCGTGCCCCAGTCCCTCCACCTACCTCGGGGACGGCCCGGGCCGTTTCGAGGCCTCCTCGGGACCGCACGGCCTCCAGCGCATCTCTCCCTCCCCGGGAGAGATGCTGACGATCCGCTGCAGCTGGCCCCGCCCCTTAGACGCGCGCGCGCGTGCGGGGAGAAGTCCCTCTTAAAGGGGCCAGCGCGGGAAACTCAAGCCCTGCCTCGGATGACATCAGACGCTGTCAGGGTATTTAAACCCTGCTTCTGGACATCTTCAGTGCCTTGCAACGAGGTTCACTCAGTCCCCTTAGTTACTACTTGCTGCGTTTGGTATGGTTAAGTACCAAAAACATTCAGTTACGGATTCCCTCTATGTAGCTGGCTCCCTGCTACAATCGTCTTTTCACAGTGGCAGAGCGCCTCAGGGCAGTGTCCTGTCGGCTACGACTGCCGTCCACCCTGAGGATAAACAATGTTTTCCACGTGTCTCTGCTCAAACCGGTGGTTCTCTCCGCATTTTATGCCAAGCCTCCCGAGCCCGCCATTACCACTGCCGACCAAGATGTTACTTGCACCGTGAAAGATGTCCTGGACGTTCGGTTCCACTGTCGCCGGTGGGAGTACCTCCTCTCGTGGGAGGGGTACGGTCCAGAGAAGAATTCATGGGAACCTTCATCCCATATCCTGGACAAAAGTCTTCTCTACCAGTTCTATCTGGACCACCCGACTAAACCCAGACCCCCGAGAAGGGGGCGTAGGGGAGGGGGTACAGTTACAGTCCCGGGCCGTGCCCCGGTCCCTCCACCTACCTCGGGGACGGCCCGGGCCGTTTTGAGGCCTCCTCGAGCCTGCATGGCCTCCAGCGGGTCTCTCCCAAGACGCCAACGGTCCACCGTGGCTGGCCCCTCCCCCTAGACACGCGCGCGTCCCTCTTAAAGGGGCCAGCGCGGGAAACTCAAGCCCTGCCTCGGATGACGTCAGATGCTATCAGGGTATTTAAACCCTGCTTCTGGACATCTTCAGTGCCTTGCAACGAGGTTCACTCAGTCCCCTGAGTTACTAGTTGCTGCGTTTGGATCTTGGATCATCTCTTCGTCTTCTGGCTTCTGACCCGACTTCGTCTCCTGACTTCGTCTTCAGCTTCCGCCCCTGGTTTTGATTTTGACTTCTGACTTCTGGCTTCTGACCCGGCTCCATCCCACGACTCTGATTCCAGCTTCCGCTCCTGGCTCTGGCTTCGGACCTCTGGCTTCTGGTTTCTGACCTGGCTTCGTTCTTGGACTCCGACTTCAGCCTCTTCCACCACCTCAGGTATCCGGTACTTGCTGGCTCAGAGGATTCACCTAAGTCCCAGCGGCTCGGGTTCTCACGGGCTCCTCCCGGGGGAGCTGCGGGCTTCTGAGGGTGAAGATTCTTCCAGCCTCCTGGGCCCCAGCCGTCCTCTTCATCCATCTCTTTGGCCGCTGCCCGGATCCTGGTCACATAGGGTCCCGCCTAAGTCCAAGGTCCGGGTTCCTATGGGCTCCTCCTGGGGGGACCTCGGACTTCCAGTGGTGAAGTCTTCTCGAGAGTCTCTTCAGCGCCGCCTCCCGGCTGTGACGCTCCCTGTGGGTTTCCACAGGATAACATCCGCAGTGTCAGCTGGCCCAAGGGTCCACGAACATAACAATCCCCCCCTCTCCTTTGGGGCCACTAAGGTCACATAGGCTAACCATGCCTTTTCCCCCTTCCATAAAAAGAACATGATGTTACATTGTAATCGTTTTAAATCCTTACCCAGCAAACCCGTGGGGATCATGCCAAACAGATAAAGCAATTTTGGAGCTATTACCATTTTTATAACTGCAATCCTACCATGCAATGATATGGAAAAGTTGTTCCACACTAATTGGCCTTGAATCTTGTCCAGAAGGGGATGTACATTAATGGCGTACCACTGACGTGTATCCCTATGTATTTTAACTCCAAGATATTTTATGGTATCCCCAGCCCACTTGCCTGGGAAGTCAGACCAAGTGTGTTCTAAACCACCCTTAATATCCAGGGCCTCCGCCTTATCTAGGTTTAATTTAAATCCAGACACTATCTGGTACCTGGAAAAGATTTGTAAAGCAACAGAAAGGGATTGTCTGGCCTTGAACAATAAAAGCAATATATCGTCTGCGAATAAGAGAGTCTTATATTTACAGGACCCTACCGGAATACCATCTATCCCCTGATGTGTCCTCAGAGCACTGGCCAAGAGCTCCACTGATAAAATAAAAAGTAGTGGGGTCAGAGGGCACCCTTGCCTGGTACCCCTACATAGGGGAAACTCTTCAGACAAAATACCATTGACTAAAATATGGGCTATAGTGTTGGTATACAGTGTGGTGCTATAATCATATATTTTACCCTGGAGGCCGAATTTGAGTAAGACATTCCTTAAGAAGACCCATGATACTCTGTCGAAAGCTTTCTCAGCATCACATGCAACTAGCAGAGGCTCCGGGATATCATTGGAATGGCAATGTTCTATTGCACAGAGCACTTTGTGCATGTTCGCCGTGGAACGTCTGCCAGCCACAAAGCCTACTTGATCTTTTGCAATGAGTCCGGGCATAGCTACTTTTAACCAATTGGCCAAAATTTTGGCATAGATCTTTATATCTAAATTTAAAAGCGAAATGGGTCTATAGGAGTCCGTCAAAAGAGGGTCTCTTCCAGGCTTCAGGAGAACAACTTTGGTTGCTGCTTTCAAGGTAGTGGGCATTTCCCCATTCACACACATACTTTCAAACAGCCTTCGTAAAGTATCCGGGAGCTCTTGACTCAACGTTTTGTAGAAAAGTGAGTCGAACCCATCTAGCCCTGGTGCTTTCAGTGCCGGCAGTGCCTTAATGGCCTCCTTAACCTCATCAAGTTGTATGGTCTGATTGAGTGTAAGGCGTTGTTCCTCTGTTAAAGTGGGGCAATTCACTTGATCTAAAAACTCCTTTACCGGGTCTGAATCAACTTCTTCCGCAGAGTATAACTCCCAATAATACTGTGAAAAGACATGAGCTATATCTGTTGTTATCGTTTTAACCCCTCCCTTGGAGTCCTTAATAGCCGCAATAAATTTGTGGGGTTCCTGACTTTTTAGAAGCCGGGCCAGCATCTGTCCTGATTTATTCGCCTGATGAAACAAACGATATTTATACTGTTGAAGAGATTGAGCCGCCCTGCTGTGAAGTAAATTGTTAAGTGCCACTTGTGCGGCTTTAAATTGGGCTAAAAGTGGATCAGACTTAGTACCAGACAACTGTTTCCTAAGGGCCCGTAATGAGTTCTGGAGTTCTACGAGTGTTTTACTCATTTTTTTCAGTTTATGGCTTACATAGTTTATGACCTCCTGCCTCAGAACTACTTTTGCAGTTTCCCAAAACAGGACCGGTTGATCAGCATGTTGCCCATTATGCTGCACAAATTCAGCCCATTTTTCCTTTAAGTACATCGGAAATTCCGGGTCAGAATGCAAGCTGGCATCCGCCATTGAGGAACGGTGGGCCTTTATTGTCTCCCATGGGATTCCCACCCCCCAGAGGGGTATCTATCCAGTGCAGGATCGACAGTACAATTCAAGTCACCCCCCATTATAATCGGGTATTGCTCTACCAGGGAAATTGTTGTCACCAAGTCCACAAAAAAGGAGTGTTCATATATGTTTGGGGCATAAACCAAGACCAAAATCAAGTTGATCCCCATCAGTTTTCCTACCAAAACAATAAAGCAGCCTTTTGGATCAGCAATCTGTTGACTCAGTGTAAAATCTAGAGTTTTGTGGATAAGAACCGCAACCCCAACAGCTTTTAGAGGACCCCGCCGCTGAGAATACCTGTCCAAACCCTTTTTTCCTTAGTTTAGCAGCTTCATTCTGAGTGAGATGGGTCTCCTGCATGAAAATGAATTTAGCCTTTAGCCTATTCAATCTGGACAAGATTTTTTCTCTCTTTATTGGGGTACCAAGACCAGAGACATTCCAAGTTGCTAAGTTCCACGCCATTTGAGTAAATGTCATATGGTGAATTGCCAACTTCCTACCAATGCATTCCCCCGAGACATAGAATATCCTCAGGTGATTGGTCTATTATGTATTATCCGTTGCATTCCCTCTGTTACCTTCTGACAAAAAATGCTTACTGCAAGCATAGTTTTAAACACAAAGCTTACTGTGAAACATCGCACTCCCACTAAATCTATCCTCGTCCTCCCTCCCCACCTTCCCCGTCCCCACCATCCCCCAACTGAATACAGTTGTGCACAACATTAGAACCCCCACAATTTAAACTAAATACCCCTCTTAAGGGACTCGGAATCATGTACAACCAATGTGTTCGGTCGTCTCTCAGTCTTCAGAAAAGTGCAAATTATATATGTACCATAAATCGTGGCATCATATGCACATAGTCCATTGTCTTAAATAATATCCGGAGATCCTCGATTTCTCACTGGAAATTAAACCTGAATGAAACGATCAGTCTAAATGTCACTCCAGGAGAGGCCACACTATTCTCTCCTCTCCCCGGCGAAAATGGAGCATACCACATACACATTGCCAAAGTAAATCCAAAACTGTGTAGGCCAATTTGCCTCATGGCCCACCATCAGCAAAAATTAAGAGCTCCTTCCCCAACAACTCAATCTCGCCATAAGAATACATATGGCAGCTGTCTCACCCAGTCTGATCTGGCGCCAGTTGCGGGATTTTAGCCACAAATTCCCGGGCTGATGATACTTCCTCAAGAGTCTTCGGTGATCCTTGGAACCAAATTTTCAACTTGGCAGGGTATAGCACCGAGAAACGGACCCTTTTCATAACTAGTTTGGAGCAGATCGGGTTAAAGGCTTTACGAAGGCCTCGCAAAGGCCTCACGTAGAAAAATCTTGAAAGAGAAGGATTTTCTTATTATCGAAGGTAAAGTCCTGGTCTTTTCGGTAGTGCTGCATTATAACTACCTTGTGGATACAGTTAAGTAAACGAGCAATAACTACTCTTGGTTTGGAGTAATCTCCCTCCCAGGGCCTTGGCCCCAGGCAATGCACTCGTTCCAACAGGCCCTTGGACTGAGCCTGAAGCTCTGGAACTAGTTTCCCGATCCAAGACTACAAGGTACTTAGAAGTCCCACCTCCGGGATACTTTCAGGAAATCCGACGAACCGGAGATTGTTTCTCTTAGCTCGATTTTCCATATCGTCAATTTTGTCCTCCTGGGCTTTTGCTGTCATTTCCAACATGAGTACTTGCTGCTCCAATGTACCGACGTCATCCTCCAACAAAGTCGTTTTTCCTTCCACTCGTGATCTGTTCCGAAATTTGGTGTAAACGAGCATCTAAAGCCACAATCACCGCCTGGGATATTTTTTCTTCTAAGGACTCCTCTCCTGATTGATCTCCTGCATCCGGAGATTTCGGTGCTATTTTAGGCTCTGGTGGTTTCTGCTTCTCTTTGTCTTTTCTCTGCAGTTTCGTAGCCATAGTCTTTGTGAGAACGGTATTGCCCTTTACAGGACGATGGGTGGCAAAGCCCGCCGTGCAAAAGTAGCAATTTTTCCAAAAATAGCTTTACCTTGTTGAAAGAGTATGAGAGACAGCCAGAGCTTGGTCTATGTGCGACCGCCAAGCTCACCACATCACGTGACATTATGTGTTCTTTTAACTAGAAAGAGGAGGGCAATTTTTAGACAGAGCAATTTATCCAAGTAAATTGGTATTTATCCGGTAAATGACTTTGAAAATTTCTATCTAAGCTACCATAATTTTAAAGCCAAACTCCCCTGTCCCACCCAAAAAAACACCCAGTACAAGAAAGATTAATGATTACTATCAAATTCTAAATTTTGTATTCTTTTGAGCTATCTGAATAAACCTCAAGGTTTACATTTACGACCCCTCTAACTGAATAAGTTGGAGGTACTCCCAGGGTGTTTAAGGATGGAGTTACATTAGCTGAATAACTTATCTGGCTAACTCCAATATTCAGAATTAGCCAGATAAGGTACCCAGTTATGTCTGGAGGTGCCTGAGAGCATCTTAAAGGTTTCCAGGTATGTGTACCTAGATACATTTTACTTCAGCCCGCTATATACAAAATATAACCAGTTAAGTAGCAAAAAAATTTTTAAATACTTCCAGGCCAGCAGGTCCCATTCCCCACACTCACCCACCAATCATTTAAAATGATGTTGGCCATAGAGCTTGATGCCCTCTCCCCCTTTTACACACACACATTCCAAGCCCCACTAACATGGAAAATATGGTATGAACCTAATTGCCCCACCACCACCCCGGATTTGCAAATCCATGTGTTCTCCAAGGACCCTCCTAGCTCCTATCCTCCTACCCACTACCCCACTTGGAATATGCCCCAGAACCTTTGGGATTATGATAATTTATTGCCACTCCTGGCAGATTCAACTACTACAGACTTGTGTTACAACTGAACTTTACTGAATCTCAGAGCTGTCTGGACATGACATTTGCTGTACATCTTCTTTCTAAGTGGAAGTATGGAAAGAGGGCTCTCCCACATTCTCTTTTGTATTTCCTGCAGAAGTTGGTAGACGGGCACATCCACCATTTTTTAAGGGCATCAAGGTAAGAGTAAACCAAAGCAGACCTAGTTTCATACTCTGCCTCTAAATTAATAGGAATTACCCTAGCTGTTCTTTGAAGAAAATGTACCATAGAGGACAATACAGTGAAATCTTCAGCTCAGTGTGCTGTGGCAGTCAGAAAAGCAAACAAAATTTTAGGAATTATTAGGAAGGAAATGGTGACTAAAACAAAGAATGTCATAATGCTTCCATATCATTTCATGGTGAGACCACACCTTGAGTACTGTATTCAATTCTGGTCATCACATCTCAAAAAAGATATAGATGCTCTGGAGAAGGTACAGAGAAGGGCAACCAAAATGATAAAAGAGATTGAATGGCTCCCAATGAGGAAAGGCTAAACAATTAGAGCTGTTCAGCTTGGAGAAGAGACGCGGCTGAGTGGGGGGATATGATGGAGGTCTACAAAATCATGAGAGGACTAGAACAGGTATTTGTGAATCAGTTGTTTACTCTTTCAAATAAATCAAAGACTAGGGGGCACTCCATGAAGTCAGCAAGTAACACATTTAAAACAAATTGGAGAACATTCTTTTTCATGCAACACACAATCCAGCTCTGCAATTCGTTGCCAGAGAATGTGGTTAAGGCAGTTAGCTTAGCTAGGTTTAAAAAAAGTTTGGACAAATTCCTGGAGGAGAAGTCCATAAATTGCTTTTAGTCAAGTTGACAAGGTCAGTAACTTTGAAATATGCACGATCACGACCATGAATATGCATTCATGGGCACACACGCACATGGAAAGGAAGGCATTTTGCAAAGTATGTACAAATGTGCGCACGCTTTCTAAAATGTGCATATGTAGACGCGGCTGGTTGTGTGAGTACGTACATGTACATCTGCGCATGTATGTATGCGCATAAGCGTGCGTTCACGTACGCACACTTCCATGACGGTGAAACTTTCTGTTCTTCCCAGGTGTGCTGCCATGATGCCTCCACCAGTGTGCCAGCCAAATTTTATTATCGGGGACATCGCCCGCTTGGTAACCCTGATGGTACAGAAAGAAACAGGCTGTTTCTGCATGCTGGTGTGAGGCGCAACCTAAAGAGCATGGAGGCCTGGGAGGAGCTGAGGGAGGCCTTAAATAGAGGAGACTCCGATGTGGGGGAATTAGTGCATGGGGGGAAGCCAGTAGATGCTGGGGGTGGGTGAGTGATGCATGGGTGGGGGGACAAGTAGGACTTGGGGGTGGATAAGCAGGAGGGAAGGGTTAGGTCGGCCATCAGAGTTAGCGATTCGATTATTAGGAATGTAGACAGCCGAGTGGCTGGTGGGCATGAGGATTGCCTGGTAACATGCCTATCTGGTGCAAAGGTGGCAGACCTCACGCGTCAGCTAGACAGGATTTTATACAGTGCTGGGGAGGAGCTGGCTGTCGTGGTACATGTGGTTAATAACAAAATAGGAAAATGTGGGAGGGAGGTTCTGGAAGCCAAATTTAGGCTGTTAGGTAGAAAGCTGAAATCCAGAACCTCCAGAGTAGCATTCTCTGAAATGCTCCCTGTTCAGTGCGCAGGTCCCCAGAGGCAGGCAGAGCTCCAGAGTCTCAATGTGTGGATTAGACGATGGTGCAAGGAAGAGGGATTGAGTTTTATAAGGAATTGGGAAACCTTTTAGGGAAGGGGGAGTCTTTTCCAAAGGGATGGGTTCCATTTTAAAGAGGGTGGAACCAAGCTGCTGGCACTAACCTTTAAAATGGAGATAGAGCAGTTTTTAAACTAGAACAAAGGGGAAAGCCAACAGTCGCTCAGCAGTGCATGGTTCAGATGGCGATATCTTCAAAGGATACTAATGACGCATTGGAATTAGGGCATCCCAACAGTGAGGTTCCATTAAAAAGAAAAGTAATCCAAGTGCCTGTAATTAAAAACTCACCTGAGCTAAAAGATTCCAATTTATCCCTATCAATTAGAAAGCAGAATGAAAATACAAACAAAAAACACACTTTGAAACACTTGCGGATCCCTACCACTACCATGAAGTCTCCATTACTATTGTCCTCTATTCATGGAGAGCCCTTACCGGGTGAAGTAATCCTGCTTACAGAACCAGTGAGCTTGCGTACCGGTCCTCTTCATACAGAGACTATTTCCTTCTTTGTGCTAGAGAAGGCCATGCACCTTTTGGTACTTGGGCTACCATGGCTGCAGAAACATGCCACAATTTAACTGGGCCACTTTGGAGCTTTCATGTTGGGGTCCAGATTGCCAAGGCAAATACTTAATGGAAGTCTCTCCCATACCCTGCATGCCAACTACTCCGTTGTTGCCTGGGTTGCTGCCACAATATGCATCTTACCAAGATGTATTCTCAAAAGAAGCTGCTGATGTGTTACCTCCACACAGATCCTACAACTGAACAATTAATTTGAAGCCAAATACGGAACCACCCAAAGGAAGGGTCTACCCCTCTCTGTGGTGGAGAATAAGGCGATGTCAGAATACATCCAGGAGAATCTCCAGAAAGGTTTCATAAGACCTTCTAAGTCCCTTGCCGGTGCAGGATTCTTCTTCGTGGGGAAAAGGATGGAACGTTACGTCCCTGCATTGACTACAGAGGTCTGAAGGAGATCACCATAAAGAACCACTACCCTCTACCACTCATCTCGGAGCTATTTGATAGGTTACAGGGAGCCAAGATATTCTCCATGCTTGACCTCAAAGGAACGTATAATTTGGTTTGCATCCGCGCTGGCGATGAATGGAAGACAGCTTTTAATACCCGGGATGGACACTTTGAATATCTGGTGATGCCCTTCGGCTTGTGCAACGCCCCAGCTGTCTTCCAAAACTTGATGAATGACATTCTGTAGGATTTACTCTACCAATGTGTCGTTGTCTACTTAGACAACATCTTGATATTTTCTCAGGACTTGCATTCCCATCAGGAAGATGTCAAAAAAGTTCTGCAGAGACTTCCCTAGAACCGCTTGTACGCCAAGTTGTCTAAATGTGAATCTGTACCCTTCCTAGGTTACATTGTCTCAAACAATGGTTTCCAAATGGACCCTCAGAAGCTTGAGAGTATTCAAAAATGGCCACAACACACGGGCCTAAAAGCCCTAAGACAATTTTTGGGATTTACCAATTACTACCGTACCTTTATCAAAAATTATTCTTCATTAACTGTTCCATTACCAGCTATGACTAAGAAAGGAGCCAACACTGCTAATTGGTCTATGGAAGCTGTGACTGCATTCCAGAAGTTAAAAGACGCCTTCCAAAGCAAACCATGTCTTCGCCATCCGGACCCTACTTGACCCTTCATTGTGGAAGTCGATGCCTCTGATGTAGGTGTAGGGGCAAGCTAAGCCAGACCGGTGACTCAAAGATCTTACACCCTGTTCATTCTTTTCCTGATGCTTCTTGTCAGCGAAGAAGAACTACGTGTTGAGGGTCTGCTAGGGAGTTAGCAATCTGTTAGGAACCTGCTAGGGAGTTAGCATTCTATTAGGAATCTGCTCCTGTGGTAGGAGGAGTTAGCGATCTTGATATGAGCGAGCTCCTCCGGGGGAGGAGCTAGCTATCTGTCAGGCCGATACAGTAAGGGCGCGTAAGAAAAAATGCGGCAGTGCCGGGCGCCTGCTCGTTTGCCGCGCGCACAGTTCGGATCACATACCGCTCGATACAGTATTTAAATTAGACGCAAATGTAAGCCGCGTCCAAATCGCGTCCATGAAGCGCAATCCATTTTACTTTCTAGAGCGCTATACTGCGCCTATACAGTATCCTGGGTGCGCTGGTACCTGTCATTTCAAATGTCATTTCAAATGACATTTGAAATGACAGGTACCAGGAAGTGGATGGTTCTCCTACGCTCGGGCATTGGGGATTGCCAGTCCTCTCTCCCCCCCTCCCGAAGCAAAGCGCAGGTCGAAAATCGACTCAACATGTTATTAAAGCAAATAGAAATTGTAACAAAAGTAAACTTACTGCATGCTTCCAGCAGCCCCAGTTCTCTCTCCCATCCTCCCAAGGCACCCACCGCGGCTCCCCTGCCTCCCAGGGGCAGCCGGCGGCGAAAGCAGCTTCCAGCAGCCCCGCCGGCGAAGGTGCATGAACGCTCGTCCAATTTGGGCGCTCAAGCAGCGAAGGCGCATGAGCGCATGCCGTGACTTCGGACGTCCATCCCGGTGCCCACGTCTAAATGTAACTTTCCAGTAAATGATGCTGGATGAGAGATGGATGATTTTAGCAGCAAAATCTAACGCTATGGATGCCACTGAGACTTCAACGGAAGTGACAATGTAAGGGTACTTCCAAACCCACTTCTAAAGGTAACTCTCTAGTAAATGATGCTGGATTAGAGATGGTAGATTTTGACAGCAATAGCTTAGCTGCTATAGTGTCACTGACCCTTCAGTGAAAGTGGCGAAGTTGGGGTACGTCCAAACCCACTTCTAGGGGTAACTTCTTCAATAATGTAACTGGAAGTAGTATTGAATTCAGCAGCAATAGCTCAGCTGCTATGACGTCACTGACCCTTCAGCAAAAGTGGCGAAGCTGGGGTACGCCCAACCCACTTCTTGATAACTCTTCCGTAGTTGAAGTTGGAAGAGAGATGGTGGCAGCACCAGCAAATCAAACAGGCTGGTAGCTAGAGATATCTTCTTCGGAACTAATAGTGCTGTAGTGCTTCAGACACGTCTTCCGAGAGAAACAAACGTATCAGATATCTCTAGGTTAATAGTCCGTGAATACGGATAGATGTTGTATCTTCATCGGATCTATAATGTGCTGTAGGACATCAGGCACATCTTCTGAGTGAACGAGCGTGCCAGCGCATTGCTCTGGTGTTTAGATCTCCAGATCAGTGTGCGAAGCGGAGATACACAAAGTTATTGTGATCCGTGAAGACAGTAAAGATGTAGAGCGCCATCTAGCCATGGCGAATCATAGAAACCACTATGTATATCAGCAGCCAAGAGTAAAACTGCTGTGGACGTCATTAAGATCCTCAAGAGAAGTGGCGATGTAAAGGAACGTCCAAAGCCCACTTCAAGTTATGATGCAATAATGGATCTTCTAATTTGAGTAAGGGACTTCTCAGGTCTTCCGCAAGACGACTGAGAATTAGGTTGCCTCCTGCCCCTGAGTCCAACAGGGCACGGGACTGAACCACAGCTGATTCAGAGGTCACAGAGACTGAATGAGAGAGCGGAGGAGAAAATGCAGTATGGCTCAAGAACAGTCCTCCCGCGGTACTAGGCCCTTCCGTTTCCTGGACGAATGGGGCATGTAGAAACATCATGGCCGGGCTGACCACAGTACATGCATAGGCCGTGCTTCTTCTGAAATCTTCTCTCCTTTGAGGTCAAGTGACCATGACCAAGTTGCATCGGTTTGTCTTTATCAACAGCACGAATTACTGGACTCTTCCGAGGTGCAGGGGTACTGGCCTGTTTCAACCCAGTTAACACCATAGGCCGGAGTTCCTTCACCTTGTCTCGGAGCCAACAATCAATCCGAGTAGCTAAAGCTATCAATTCTTCCAGCGAGTCAGGTGTCTGGCAAGCAGCCAGCTCGTCTTTCAAGTGGGTATCCAGGCCTCTGCAGAAGAGTGTCTTGAGACATCTAGGGTCCCAGCGAAGTTCTGCTGCAAGAGTCTTGAACTCTATGGCAAATTCTATGGCAAATTCAGCCAATGATCTGTTGCCTTGCTTCAAGTCCACCAAAGTAAACCCAGCAACAGACATACAAGCAGGGTCATCAAAAACGGATTTAAACAAGTCCATCAATTCCTTCTATGTCCTGCAATATAGGGTCCTTGCATTCCTACAAGGTAGATGCCCACAACAAGGTTCTCCCATCCAAGTATGACAGGATGTAGGTAGTCCTAGAGAGGTCCGTAGGAAATAATGAAGGCTGTAAAGTGAAATGCATGCTGTACTGGTTCAAAAAGCCCCGAGTCTTCTGGAGTTCTCCCGAGAAGCGAATAGGAGCATCCAGTGGAACAGCAGTCTTTATAGTTATCTCCTGTAACTGGCTTTCTTGTGTAGAAGCTGTACCTTAAATCTTCTGTGTGTGGAGCTGTTGGAATGCTGCAGTAAGTTTCTCCAAGGTTTCTTGCTGTTCTGAGATGCATTGAGCCAGGCCCGATATAGCCTGCAGAGCGGAGAGGTGTGCCGGGTCCTTAGGGTTACTGACATCTCATACCTTAAGCTGGATTCCCAGGAGTACTGCTTCTCCAATTTTAAAGCCAGATCCACTGGGGTTAGCAATCTGCTAAGGGTCTGCTAGGGAGTTAGCATTCTGTTAGGAATCTGCTCCTGTGGTAGGAGGAGTTAGCGATCTTGATATGAGCGAGCTCCTCCTGGGGGAGTGAGCAAGCTGGTTGTGAATGACACAAGAGGGAGGAGTTAACAATCTGTTATGAATCTCCGTACAGAGTTAGCAATCTGTTATAATCTACTCCTAAGAAAGGAGAAGTTAGTATACTGATATGCTCAGCTCCTGTAGAGGGAGTAGTAACAAACTGTAATGAATCTGTTGCTGAAGACTCTTGGTGGGGAAGGAGTAGCCATCTGTAACCAGCGGAGTGCTTGGAGAGGACACTCAGCTGTAGAGGAATGTAGATAGGTGAATCCTTAGGGTTAATGGAAGATGACTGCGCCCCCAGGAGGATATCCTGAGAGGGACCCCCGGCTAGGCTTGAGTACGGAGACAGACACAGATAATTCTTTTATTAGACAGGTTAGTAGAACCACCAGAGGTGGCAGTAGTGAGCTGATATGCCCGGCAGGGCTGAAGTCCCTCAGGTACTGGAACAGCAATCCCAGGGTTACTGAGCTGTAGAGAAACTATAGATAGTGAGTAGGCAGGGTATGCTGTCTTCATAGCCAAAACTGGATGACAGATCTCACATAAGGACTCTAGAAAGCTCAGCAGCTGGAAAGGGTTAGGCTCTCGAGGAGCGAGTACCTGGCTCCAGGGAAAGCTCTGAGAGAGCAAAGGTAACTCACAATTGTCTGTATCTGTGATAGCTTCCAGGCAGTAGAGAATCTTCAGAGTGTTCAGGAACATGGGCCCTCGAGGATCGAGTACCGATTCCTATCGGCAATCTGAAATAGAGAAAAGAGAGCGAGGCCCCCGGGGAGCGGGTACCCCTGGTAAGTCCGAGGAGGCACAGTAGCTTGGATGAATCCTTGCTAACTCAATTCGTTAGCAAATACTGAGACCTTTTATATTGGAAGTGGATGTCGTCAGTTCAGGGAAATGCCCCCGAGTTTCGCGCCCTTGCTGGTACATATTTCGGAGTGAGCGTGCGTGCCCTACATCATCAGGAACATGGCGGATCCACAGCGTCGTGCCGCTCCGGGGACACCACGGCAGCAAACCGTCCATCAGGCCTGGAGGGAGTCGCCACAGTGGTAAGGAAGGCGGAGTGAGGGCATCGAGCAGCGACAGACGCAACACTACGGTATTGGGGTTAAAGAACTATTGGCAATAAAAATCGAATTCGAATAATGGTGCCCCTGGCTTGAAGGTGCCCAAAATCAGATTACTGTTTACACTGATCACAAAATCTGGAGTACCTCCATCACACTCAGCGCCTCAACCATAGACAGGCGAGGTGGTCCCTGTTCTTCTACAGATTTGACTGTGTGCTGAAATACCGCCCTGTTGACAAAAATGTAAGAGCAGACGCATTATCTCACTCTTTTCTCTCAGAAGACATACCTGATGAACCTCAGCACATTATTGACCTGAAGAGAGTGATCCTCACTCTTAGACATCCGGTACCCCTGGGCAAGACCACTGTACCTTGCAATCTAAGAAAGAAATTGCTAAGATGGGCTCATGATTCGAAACTGGCCGGACACCCTGGTCAATGGCGAACACTGGCCAAGCTACAAAAGTACTATTGGTGGCCCTCCATGAAGGAAGACACTTCAGCTTACGTAGCTTCCTGTTCCAATTGTGCCAGACAGAAACCTCCACCAGGATGTCCTTGGTGCCAACTTCAACCCTTGCCAGCACTGGACGAGTCCTGGACCCATATTGCAACAGATTTTGTGGTGGACCTGCCACTTTCCGGAGGTAACAACACCATTTGGGTTACAGTGGACAGATTCTCGAAGATGGCTCAATTCGTGGCTCTCCCTGGCTTGCTTTCAGCCATGGAATGTGCTAAGTTATTCATCACTCACATCTTTCGCCTACATGGCATGCCTAAACACCGCTTCTGATAGAGGAGCTCAATTTACAGCAAAATTTTGAAAAGCCTTGTCTAAGAAATTCGACATCACACTTGACTTCACCTCTGCGTATCATACTCAGTCGAATTGCCAAACTGAGAGAATGAATAGAACTCTCAAACAGTTCCTCCACGCCTAGGTTGGTTCACGACAGAATGACTGGGCTGAACTGTTGCCCTGGGTTGAATTTGCCATCAATTCTCATCCAGTGTCATCATCTGGATCTACACCATTTGAAGTTGTCTACGGATGACAACCTTTACCACCCTTACCACTTCCATTTTCTGTGTCATCCCCGGCAGCTCAATCTACTGCCACAGACATCCAGCAGCTCTGGAGAAAGACTAAAGAGATGCTCCAAAAAGCAGGACATAGAGCAAAGAAAGGCTATGACGCTCACCATAGCAAGGCTCCCGAATTCCAGCCTGGAGATAAGGTCTCACTTTCTACCAAACATCTGAGACTTAAACTTCCATCTGCTCGATTTGCCTCACACTTTGTCAGACCCTTTCCTGTTCTCCTAAGATTAGGATCTCTCACCTATAGTCTGAAACTCCCTCCAGCTATGCGCATTCAAAATGCATTCCATGTGTCGCTGCTGAAACCACTTGTCCTTAGCGAGTTCTCCACCAAGACACCTGAACCTACTCCATTTGATGCAGAAGAAGACATCGAATACAAGGTTGATGCCATCCTTGATGTAAGAAAGAGAGGCAGAGTTTGGGAATACCTCCTGTCATGGGAGGGATACGGACCAGAAGAAAACTATTGGGAACCTTTGGCTAATATCATAGACAAGGAGGTGCTTCGACAATTCCATTGATCACATTCTCAAAAACCTAGACCAGGTAGGGGGTCTGAAGGGGGCCCTTTGAAGGGGGGTTAGTGTTGCATTCGTCTGTCTCAGACGGCTTCGACCTCTGTGCCTCACCTTTCTTCTTTCTCTCTCCTCAAGCCTTGGGAAGATGGCTGCTGCTGCGTCTTCATGCCATTCTCTCCGGCGACCCTGGATTGGCAAAGGTGACGGTATTCGCCATGATTTTCCTGAGGGCCTCCTAGGTAGCGCACACGCACGCCATGCACGTCTTTAATCACGTCATGGTGGAAACCTCGGGGGCGTCCCCTCGGAGTGACGTCATCACTGGTATATAGCCTGCCCTTCATTTGTTAACAAACTGAGTTAGCAAGGATTGGAATGCCTCCGGTCTAAGCTGCTCTGCCACTTCCAGCTGCCGCAGGAAGCTCTCTCTGCCCTTCGTGGTATTCTCTCTAACCTGGGTACCCGCTCCTCCAGGGCCCTTCTGCTCTATTTCATGAACCTATCTTGGGACACCGGGTACTCGCTCCTTGAGGTCCTGCTCTCCCTAATCTGGTGCCTGCCACAGAACAACTTCTGTCTGACTGGACCTTCAACTACAGCTTTGCTTCAGTGAGTACTAACCTCTCAGTCTGTCTTCAGCCTCAGCGCTCCGCTCTACATCCGGGACCTGTCCTTGCTATGCCGCGCTGCCTACCAACTACTCAAGTGAGAGACTGGTATCCTCTGCTGAGGATCCCTGGACTGCTTCTCTGGGTTACCTCCACTGCTACTCACTCCTTGGGCAGTGCCATCAAGCTGTACAATAAATACAACTTCTCTGTGTCTATGTGTATAGAGTCTAGCCTAGTACTGCGGTTCCTCATGGGGCTCCTTCCCGTGGGAGTGGCCATCACCGCAGTACCCAAGAATCCACTCCAACACCCCAAAACCATAACACTAGGCTCTCCAAAGACTTTTGTTGTTCCGTGATCCGCTGGGTTAGGCCAGGAATGACCTGAAAGGCCGCGAGCTGAGCCGAGTCCATAGAGTTAGCAATCTGTTGTGTTTGGGGCATTGTGGACCCTTGGTCGCTGTGGAGATGACTCCTCCCATGGAGAGGGGCCCCATGGGGAACCACAGCGATAGGCTGGTCTCAGAAAGCAGATACTGATGTTGGGAAGCTTTATTATACTGCTGAAGATAGATGCAGGAAGGTAAGGCACTGATGTCCGCAAGGTGCCAATACGTTCAACAGTCTCCGAGGTTGAAGTCTCACCCACTTGTCCTTGATAGCTAGCAAACCACGGTGTGGGCAACGCCAAGCCTGGAGGGTGGAGTTGGAGCACCGGATCATAGAGGTACTCACAGGAGCGTAGTGCAGGCGTCTTCCTGGTGATGAAGATGGAGGGACCGAAGGTCCGAGTTGCAGGATGCAGGAACTGATAGGCCCTCGAGGAGCGAGTACCTGGTAGTCCAATCCTGAAATAGAAAAGAGAATGACCCCTGAGGATGTAGGTGAAACCCCGAAGGGAAGTTGGAAGCGAGAGACCCCTGAGGAGCGGGTGTCTATAGCTTCATAAGGAGCGAGATCCCCGGAGGGTAGTGAGGCATCTGAGCGAGCAGCTCAGAGCAATCAGAGAAGCTTGAACGGAAGTCCTTGCTAACTCAAGGTGGTAGCATTTGTGGAGGCTTTAAATGCCTGGAGGTATTGACGTCATGCGTTGGGGACGTCCCCGAGGCTCCCGCCTTGACGTGTATATGAGCATAGGCAACGTGCATGTGTGTGCCCTAGGAGGCCACAGGAAGGAGCACGGCGGATTGGAACGCCCATGCTGAGTTGCAGATGCCGAGGGTTTCGGCACTCAGCACCGGAGGCAGCCATCTTGCCCAAGGAGGAGGAAAAGGGTAGAAAAGAGATAAGGCAGAGAGGTCGCAGCCGTCTGTGACCGACGGGACGCAACAGGCGGGTCCTAGCTTTGCGGCACACCCTGATTGAAGGAACTACTTAAGGAATTCCATGCTTGCACTTCCTTGCCTTGGCAATCAGGTCGGCATTGTATTGTATGCTACATTGTCACTGCATTCTAAGCCTTGTTCCAGTCTTGTTCCAATCTCGTTCCAGTCTTGTTCCAGTCTTGATCCAGCCTTATTCCAGGATCCTACTGTTCCAGCCTTGTTCCTGCATCTTACTGTTCCAGCATCCCTCTGTTCCTGCGTCTGTCTGTTCAGCTCCCAGGTAGTTCCCTCGGACTGTCTCTCTGGTACTGACCTTGGCCTGTTCCTGGACCATTTTGTCTGCTGCCTACCTCCTGACCTCTGCCTGCCTTGTGACCTCGTCTGACCTCCGGAACCTGACCCCTGCCTGTTGACTATTCCTCAGACTGACCCTCAGATTCTGACCTCTGCCTAATTGACCATGTCTCCTGATTCTGGCTCTCTCCCTTGCCTTGTCATCGCCTACACTGTTCTGGTCCTCCTTGCTCCGTTTGACCTATAGCCTTGAGTCTCCCTTGTTGTCCGTGGGCACGCCTGTCTACTATCTCCTCAGGAGACCCTGCGAGGCCCACCTAAGTCCAAGCGGCCCGGGTCCCTAGGGGCTCCACCCGGGGGGATCGCGGGCTTCCAGTGGTGAAGCTCATCCAAGCCTCTGTCTCCTCCAGTGCTCCGCTCCCTGGGAGCAGGTGCTTCCTGGTTTCTACCAGGGAGCCATTCTCCACTGCTCCAGGACAAGAGTCCACCCCTGAGCGCAACACCTAGAAGCACAGTCCAGATATATTCTACACATTAAGAAAGGTGGAAGGAAGGCAATACGATTATTGGCATGTTTAAAAGGTGAGGTGAAAGAGGCTATTTTAGCCAAAAGATCTTCATTGAAAAATTGGAAGAAGGATCCAACAGAAGAAAATAGGATAAGGCATAAACGTTGACAAATTAAATGTAAGACATTGATAAGACAGGCTAAGAGAGAATTTGAAAAGAAGTTGGCCATAGAGGCAAAAGCTCATAGTAAAAACTTTTTAAAATATATCCGAAGCAGAAAGCCTGAGAGGGAGTCAGTTGGATCATTAGATGATCGAGGGGTTAAAGGGGTACTTAGAGAATATAAGGCCATCGTGGAAAGATTAAACAATGTCTTTGCTTCGGTGTTTACTGAAGAGGATGTTGGTGAAATACCCGTTCTGGAGAAGGTTTTCATGGGTAATGATTCAGATGGACTGAACAAAATCATGGTGAACCTAGAAGATGTGGTAGGCCTGATTGACAAACTGAAGAGTAGTAAATCAACTGGACCAGATGTTATACACCCCAGGGTTCTGAAGGAACTAAAAAATGAAATTTCAGATCCATTAGTAAAAGTTTGTAACCTATCATTAAAATCATCCATTGTACCTGAAGACTGGAGGGTGGCTAATGTAACCCCAATATTTAAAAAGGGCTCCAGGGTCGATCCGGGAAACTACAGACCAGTTAGCCTGACTTCAGTGCCAGGATAAATAGTGGAAAGTGTTCTAAATATCAAAATCACAGAAAATATAGAAAGACATGGTTTAATGGAACAAAGTCAGCATGGCTTTACCCAAGGCAAGTCTTGCCTCACAAATTTTGCTTCACTTTTTCGAAGGAGTTAATAAACATGTAGAAAAAGGTGAACCGGTAGATGTAGTGTATTTGGATTTTCGGAGGGCGTTTGACAAAGTTCCTCATCAGAAGCTTCTAGGAAAAGTAAAAAGTCATGGGGTAGGTGGCGATGTCCTTTCGTGGATTAAAAACTGACTAAAAGTCAGGAAACAAATGAATTAAATCACAAGCGGGTTGTGACCTTGTGAGACTGGAAAATTGGGCATCCAAATGGCAGATGAAATTTAAAGGAAAATTAGGTTCTTACCTTTGCTAATTTTCATTCCAGTAGTACCATGGATCAGTCCAGACAGCTGGGTTATGCCTCCCCTCCAGCAGATGGAGTCAGAGAGAAAACTGAAAGCACCCCCTATATACACTGGTGTGCCCCCTGCGATCCTTCAGTATAATCTCTGACTCCAGCAGATTGAGAGGCATAACCTGCGGTCCTGCTCCGGTCGTTTCTATCTATCGGTCGGGGTAAAATTAAAACAATAAAATACACTATAAAAAGTAAGGTAGGACAGGGGGCAAGATCATTGGATGCTTCCTTTCTCTCCTCTGTCTGCCTGTCGGTCTGTGTGAATGTCTGTGTGAGTGTATTGCGCTGCGTAGCTAGGCATTAGTGTGAGGCAGGCTCGGAGGGTAGTACCCTTCTGATATTCCCGGGTTAGTGTGTCCGCAGCCTGGGGGAGAGCTTACCGGTGGGCCGGTCACCCTCCCCCCCCAAATTCCAGGCTTTAGTCCTGAAGGGGGTTTAAAAAAAAAAAAAAAAAAAAAAAAGTTTTTACTTGCAGAGCAGTTTAAGTCCTGTTGGAGACAGGAAGTGTGCTCGTTTTTCTACTGCCCCGGCCTGCCGTGCCTGCTCGGACCCCGGAGGGGGTGGCTAGCTCACCCGGCGCGCGTTTTCTGTGAGGCTCTCCTCTCGGAGATTTTTTTGGCGCCATTTGGTCGTGCTGCTCCGTTCGCGGTGCTGATGCCGCGATCTTCGGTCTGCCTGACCTGTGGAGAGGCGGGGGCGCGACTCTCCCGCGGGGGTCTCTGCCCCCGATGTGTTCCCGGGGGCGAGGGACCCTCGGGGGGGCCGAGCGCTGCCCGCAGCCGATCGTCTCGCCTTTCTCCGGAGCGGCACAGCAGCGCCTCAGGCAGTCGTCCTTCGGCCCCTCCTCCACCGGGGAGGAGTGCGCGGCCATTTTGACACACGCGGCAGGCTGCCTGTTCAGCGTCGGAGGAGGAGATCTCCCCTCCTCCCTCTCCTGAGGCACAGAGCCCGTGCTCCCAGGCCGATTCGGGGTCTCCTCGGGGCCCCCCTGCATCGGGTGGGTCAGAAGAAGAGTCTGAAACGGTCAGTGCCATTTCTTCTGATTTTGTGCTGTTAATGCACAAAGCCTTTTTACAGGCAGAATCCGGCTGGGAGGCGGAGGCTCCCGCTCCCCCGAAGGTTCCCAAGACCGCCCCCCGTCTCGGGGGGGAGTCCACCGGACGTGGGGTCCTCCGGGATCAAGGGTCCCCCGCCCGAGGGGGGGTGGGGCTGAGGACCTGGGAGACACAGGAGCCGCTCCGGAATCCCCGGGAGCTCCGGACTTGCTGATGGCCGACGATCCGGGGGCTGTAGCTGGGGATGATCCCCAGGTACTCCGCTTGTTTGGGGAAAGAAGAATTAAGCTCCCTTATTCTCCACGTGTTGCAGGAGCTAGAGTTGACGACTCCGCCTCAGGAGGCGGACACGTCTACAGGGGATATCGCAATGGCAGGGATTCGAGCTCCTCCGCAGACCTTTCCTTTTCACCACAAGGTCTTACAGATCGTTTCAAAGGAATGGGAGCTCCCAGAGGCTTCTCTGCGGGTAAATCGAGCCATGGAAGGCTATATCCCTTACCCAGGATTCCCTGGAGCTTTTGAAGACACCCCGCGGTAGATTCGGCTGTCACGGCGGTGGTGAAGCATACAACTATCCCAGTGACGGGGGGTATAGCGTTAAAGGACCTCCAAGACCGCAAGCTTGAGGTTTTATTAAAACGCATTTTTGACGTGGCGGCACTGGGGGTCCGAGCGGCGGCTTGCAGCAGCCTTGTACAGAGGGCCAACCTCCGCTGGGTTCAGCAGCTGCTGACCATGCAGGAGCTCCCTCCGGGCGAGGCTGAGCAGGCGAATTGTGTTGAAGCGGCGGGTCGCTTATACAGCGGATGCCTTGTATGACTTGTTGCGCACATCGGCTCGCATTATGTCCTCGGCGGTCTCGGCCAGGAGGTTGCTCTGGCTCCGTCGTTGGTCGGCGGATGCCAACTCTAAGGCGAGGTTAGGTTCCTTCCCCTTTAAGGGCAAGCTGCTGTTTGGCGAGGAGCTGGACCAGCTCATTAAGGACCTGGGTGACAACAAGGTTTACAAGTTGCCCGAGGATAAGCCTCGGCAGCCTCGGTCGTTTGGTAACGCTAGGGCTCGCTTTCGGGGGCAACGGCGGTTCCGTGGGGGAAGAGGGGGTTCCCTTCCCCAGCGGCAGCAGGTGACGAGATCCCAGGCCTGGTCTTCTTCTTCCTTTCGCGGCAGGAGGCCTATACGCGGGGGATCTTCCCAAGGTTTTCCTGCCATCAAGCCCGCACAATGAAGGTGCGCGGGCCCACTCCTCCGTGCCCGTTATCGGAGGTCGGTTGTCCCGGTTCTGGGAGGAGTGGGCCGCAATTACTTCGGATCAATGGGTCCTCGATGTGGTTCGGTACGGCTACGAGTTGGATTTTGTACGTCCCCTCCGGGATCTCTTCCTGATATCGCCGTGCGGCCCCGTAGAAAAACGTTTGACAAAGTTCCTCATCAGAAGCTTCTAGGAAAAGTAAAAAGTCATGGGGTAGGTGGCGATGTCCTTTCGTGGATTAAAAACTGACTAAAAGTCAGGAAACAAATGAATTAAATCACAAGCGGGTTGTGACCTTGTGAGACTGGAAAATTGGGCATCCAAATGGCAGATGAAATTTAATGTGGATAAGTGCAAGGCGATGCACATAGGGAAAAATAACCCATGCTTTAGTTACACAATGTTAGGTTCCATATTAGGAGTTACAACCCAAGAAAGAGATCTAGGCGTCATAGTGGATAACACATTGAAATCATTGGTTCAGTGTGCTGTGGCAGTCATAAAAGCAAACAGAATGTTGGGAATTATTAGAAAGGAAATGGTGATTAAAACGTAAAATGTGATAATGCCTCTGTATCGCTCCATGGTGAGACCGCACCTTGAATACTGTGTACAATTCTGGTCGCCGCATCTCAAAAAAGATATAGTTGCGATGGAGAAGTTACAGAGAAGGGCGACCAAAATAATAAAGGGATAGAACAGCTCCCCTATGAGGAAAGACTAAAGAGCTTAGGACTGTTCAGCTTGGAGAAGAGATGGCTGAGGGGGGATATGTTAGAGGTGTTTAAAATCATGAGAGGCTAAAACAGATAAATGTGAATCAGTTATTTACTCTTTCGGATAATAGAAGTACTAGGGGGCACTCCATGAAGTTAGCATGTGGCACATTTAAAACTAATCTTAGAAAGTTCTTTTTCACTCAATGCACAATTAAACTCTTGAATTTGTTGCCAGGGGATGTGATTAGTGCAGTTAGTGTAGCTGGGTTTAAAAAAGGATTGGATAAGTTCTTGGAGAACTCCATTACCTACTATTAATTAAGATGACTTAGAAAATAGCCACTGCTATTATTAGCAACAGTAACATGGGATAGACTTAGTTTTTGGGTACTTGCCAAGTTCTTATGGCCTGGATTGGCCACTATTGGAGACAGGATGCTGGGCTTGATGGACCCTTGGTCTGACCCAGTATGGCATTTTCTTATGTTCTTATGTTCTTAAGGAAGTCAGATCCTTTTTTAAAATCTGAATTTGGTCTAGAGGGAGTGGATGATACTCTGGAGGATTGACTGGAGGTAATTCCAGAAAAGATAACTTTCTTGAACTATCTTCAGAACCCAAATGTCCGTCATGCAAGTCCTTTGATCATGAAAGCTTAGCAATCTTCCCTCTAACGGAAGTGACCAAAGCCATTCTAAAGCTGCAGGAATCTGATAGCCAAAACTGTAGAGTTGAGTTTTGTGAAGACTGTTGTATAGTTCTCTGTTGATCTTTATTCCTAGAGTGGGTGTTGTCTGTTGTTTTTGAAATTGTTATGGAATTTGTTTTTATTGTTGATAATATTTGTAAGTGTAGAGTTTTCGGGCCTGCTGCAGCCACAGGTATGGTTCAGGAATACAATAAGACTGGACCAACTTAATTATGGTGCAGGTATTTATTTGCAGTGCTTCAAAGATACAAGAATCAAAATAGTAGCTCACCTTGCATCAGGCAAAACTAACAGGTAAACTTCCACTGTTTCAGTGTATTCTGAGGTCCTACCAGCTCCCCGGGGCCTTCTTAAGCTCTCTAGGCCTGGGCTCTTACGGCAGGTTGAAAGGAACCTCCCTTCACCCAGAATCCATTGCGGCCTTCTGCCTTAAGGAGAGCTGGATTAAAAGCCTGAGCCGGGCCCTTGAGGTAGAATGAGAGAGTTGTCGTCACAGTAAGATTGGTATCTTCTACAGTAGTAGAAGATACCAACCTTACTGTGGTTGGTACTCTCGACCCATTCGGCGCCGCCCCGTCCTGGGACTCAAGCCCCGACGTTTGCAGCCTACAGCCTCCTACCGCCCTGCTCCCCAACCCGCAGGGCACGTTTGACCCTCAGCCGGCCTACTACCCGCTGCCACCACCAATCAGAAGCCAGAAGTCAGAAAACCCCGCGCAGAAACGGAACTGACGATAAAAGAAGCAAGGTAAGAGAGCCCTTTAAATCTGGGCTCTCCCCTCCGACTTTCCTTTCGTGCGGCTCACCTGCTGCACTGCCGGTCTACTCTCGACCCGTTCGGCGCCGCCCCGTCCTGGGACTCAAGCCCTGCCGTTCGCAGCCTACAGCCTCCTGCCGCCCTGCTCCCCAACTCAGCCAGCCTACTACCCGCTGCCAATCAGAAGCCAGAAGTCAGAAACCCCGCGCAGAAACAGAACTGACGATAAAAGAAGCAAGGTAAGAGAGCCCTTTAAATCCGGGCTCTCCCCTCCGACCTTCCTTTCGCGCGGCTCACCTGCTGCACTGCCGGTCTACTCTCGACCCGTTCGGCGGCGCCCCGTCCTGGGACTCAAGCCCCGCCGTTCGCAGCCTACAGCCTCCTGCCGCCCTGCTCCCCAACCCGCAGCCCACGTGAGTCCCTCAGCCGGCCTACTACCCGCTGCCACCACCAATCAGAAGCCAGAAGTCAGAAACCCCGTGCAGAAACTGAACTGACGATAAAAGAAGCAAGGTAAGAGAGCCCTTTAAATCCGGGCTCTCCCCTCCGGTGTCGTGCGCCGGGTGTCGCGCGCCGGGCGTCACGCGCCAAAGGGGTGCGACAAAGCCCTTTGTCGCGCTCCTTAGTGCAGCTCCTTAGGACAGCCGCTAGTAAATAGTCTGTTCTCTATCCCCCCTGAATGCACATCTCCCCCATGTGTCTCCAAAGCCGTGAGCGGCCTCCCCCTTTCCAAATCCGTCAGGAGCCAATTATGTTCACTTCTGCCATCCCGATCCTCCACAATAGTAGGAGAAACATAGTAAAAAAGTATACTTTTCCCACCATCCAACAAAAAAGACTCATTCCTATAATGATCTCACCCCTGAACCAACTTTTGGGCCTCACCTTATTCGCCTTAACTCTTTTCAACACACAATCTCTTTCGAAAAAAACCCACCTCCTCTATGACAATCTCATGGAAGCCCTACCGGACCTATGTGCCATCACTGAAACCTGGCTAAAGCCAGAAGACACAGTGCTAATCAACCAACTTCCATTACATTCCTATGATATCTTCTCTATTCCCAGACCGAGAAATAGAGGAGGCGGTCTGCTTCTAGCCGCTAACAAACAACTAGGATTGTCCCTTCAGCTCGCAAACGCATCGTCCTCTCTAGAACTTGCAGTTTTTAAATCTAGCCACCTGCAAATAGGCCTTATTTATGCACCCCCCGGTTGCCTTGAATCTGACCCATCACCTTTAATCGAACAGATTGCCAAACATATCAATACTGACAAGCCTGCTATACTACTGGGTGATTTCAACCTCCATGTGGATGTGACCCCCCCGTTCTTCCAGCTGCAACACTTTTCTCAACACACTCAACTTCATGGGATTCAAACAAATCATTAACGAACCAATACACAAAGCAGGACACACGCTGGATTTAATCTTCATAAATGAATACCTCATCCCATCCTCTCAAGCAACATGTTCCCCAGTCCCATGGTCGGATCATAAGCTAATCTCCACCACCTTGAAGAACCACCAAACCTTCCCCTCATCTATACAAAAAACCACAGTCCAATTCAGGAAATTATATAACCCTGACTTCCTCAGCTCTCACCTGTCCTCAGAGTTAGACCAGTTGGACCTCTCGGACGCAGACTCGGCCTCATCCTCCTGGTCCAAAATCACGACAAAAGTGGCAGACCTAACCTGCCCTTTAACCACCAAAGTTCTTCAATCAAACAAAGACAACAGAAAACCATGGTATACTCCTGAACTAAAAACCATCAAGCGAGAACTCAGAAACAGAGAACAGCTATGGCGTAAAAACCCTTCATCAATAAACCTGACAGCATATAAATCCCTTATGCACCAATACAGGATCTCCATCCTCAGTGCAAAGAGAGACTTCTTTTCACAGAAAATCCATCACTTCATTTTCGACCCGAAAGCCCCATTTTCTCTGGTCTCCTCCCTCACCAAACCATCCCCCATGACTATCCCGGATGATCAAGCTGCAAGTAAAGCTGCGGAACTAGCCACATACTTCAAGAATAAAATCTCAAACCTCATTGCTCCGCTTACGGATAATAAGCCCTCCATCCCCATCTCTGCACAGCTGACTACATTCCTGGAAACCTTCGAACCTACCTCCTCCTTAGAAATCGAAAACATGCTGAAGAAGCTCAAACCTGCCTCTCACCCAATGGACTCGATCCAATCTAACCTAATCATCGCCATCTCTAAAACCGTCTCCAAGCCTATTGCAGAGATCATTAATTGTTCCTTATCACAAGGCCTAGTACCTGACCCCCTCAAACTTGCTATCCTTAAACCTCTACTGAAAAAACCAAATCTTTCACCAGACAACCCGGCCAATTTCCGCCCCATAGCAAATCTTCCGTTCATCTCCAAAATCCTGTAAAGAATAGTAAATAAGCAACTCTCGGAATACTTGGACATCAACATAATCCTCTCCACGTCTCAGTTCGGCTTCCGTAAAGCCCGAAACACTGAATCCCTCTTAATCTCCTTAACAGACACCATTCTCCTGAATCTCGACAAAAAACAACCTTGTCTGCTCATCCTCCTCGACCTATCAGCGGCATTTGACACGGTGAACCACTCTATTCTCTTAAATCGACTATCAGACATTGGCATCAAAGGCACCGTTCTCAGCTGGTTCAAGTCATTCCTTCAAAACAGGTTTTACAGGGTCAAAATCAACAATAAAGAATCTCCCCCCCATCTGCTCTACTTTGGGAGTCCCTCAAGGATCCTCATTATCCCCAACCCTCTTCAACATCTACCTGCTCCCACTCTGCCAACTTCTCGCCAAATTAAATCTAATGCATTACCTATACGCAAACGATGTGCAAATTCTTATACCGATCACCGAATCACTACATAAAACACTGGAATTCTGGAACACCTGCCTTCAATCCATAAACAACCTTCTAACAAGCCTCAACCTGATTACCAACAAGACGGAACTCCTCCTCGTCACCCAAGATGGTAATTACTCATTGCCCATCACACACCCCTCAATGCAACCAGTTTTCTCCCCCCAAGTCAGAAACCTAGGAGTCATCATGGATAATCAGCTGAACTGCAGAAGTTTCATCAATAACACGACAAAGGAGTGCTTCTTTAAACTTCAAGTCTTAAAACGGCTGAGACCTCTCCTCCACTTCCATGATTTCCGGACAGTCCTCCAAGCAATCATCTTTTTAAAAATTGATTATTGCAACTCACTTTTACTCGGCCTTCCTGCTAATACCATCAAACTCTTACAGATGCTACAAAACGCCTCAGCAAGAATTCTGACCAAGACCAACAAAAGAGACCATATTACACCCATACTGCGGAACCTACACTGGCTCCCAATCAAATTCAGAATTGCTTACAAAGTAATAACAATCATTCACAAAGCCATTCACAACATCACCCCACTGGATCTTAAAATCCCACTTCAACCTCGCATACACTCCAGACCGGTGAGATCAGCGTACAGAGACACTCTCCATGCCCCTCCCATTAAAACCTCATTAAGGAAGAGAGCTCTCTCCACATCTGGCCCATCTCAATGGAACTTGCTCCCTCCAGATCTCCGTCTCGAACGATGCCCGATTACCTTTAAAAAGAGACTCAAGACCTGGTTGTTCAACCAAGCCTTCCCTTAATTCATATGAACAGATGAATCTATTATGCGGCTCGCAAGTAGTCTATCATCTCTAGCCAGCTGCTCACTGTGTAGACAATCTAAGAATTTCTCTTCCTTAGTATCTTGTCCCATTGTCATCTTCTTAGTCGCCTGACTATACCCCTAAGTTAGTATCCGGCTCGCCGGTTAAAGTTCTGCTTTTTATCTCTCTGTTAATCCCAGTTCCATGGATCCAAGTTAGTTCATCCTTGTTTAATGTAATGCATTCTTATGCGATGGTTATCGTTAAAATGTAAACTGAAGTGATTTGTAACTTGTTATAAAAGTACTTGTATATAAAAGTGCTGCATAAATAGATAATAAATAGTACAAGTAAGGCTTCCTGAAAGTTTGATGTTGACATTTCTTCTGTGAAGAATGTTCCCCATTGGCTGTTATGATATGGAGAATAGTGCAATGATCCTTAATAACACCCACTGTCTCCTTCACTTTGTCACCAAATAGATTTTTCACTTTTACACACTGCATTAGCATCTTCTCTAATACCAGATACTTTAAGCCATGCCAGTCTCTTATAATTTATCACTCTGTAGCTGAGAATATAGAAGATATGTCAAATATATCATAGATAGATTTTATCAAATGCTTTAAACATTATTCCACATCACTAAAGTGGAATATGAGGGACTCCTGTATATCTGGTGAAAGGGAAGCTAAGGTATCTTTAAATCTTTTATAATTGGACCATCTAGAATTGATGTGCTGGGATTTTGGTCTATAGCAGCGGTGGCCAACTCCGGTCTTCGAGAGCCACAAACAGGCTAGGTTTTTAGGATACCACAATGAATATGCATGTGATAGATTTCCATATAATGGAGGGAGTGCATGCAAATCTATCTCATGCATATTCATTATAGGTATCCTGAAAACCTGTCCTGTTTGTGGTTCTCAAGGACTGGAGTTGGCCACCCCAGACTATAGCATAGCCAATTGAAAAACTTTCTTCCCTAGTATGTCCAATTGTTTTGTCTTCTTCCCAGGAGGAACTGAAGAAAGAATATGATTTTTTTTCAGTGTGGCTTCCCCCTTTTTGGAATCGTTGGGCTTGCTGAATCTTGCTGTAAACTGGGCATTGTTGGAACTTATAACTTAAGTCTGTTTTGTTATCTACTGGTGGCATCTTAAGACGTTCTTGCTCGACTTCTAATGTAAGGTCTTGGAATCTTTAAAATATAGGTACTGCCATGGATTGCTTTGGAAGCTGTAAAAATGTAAGAAATGTCCTTCTTCAAACTGAACAGAATGGAGTATTATGGGCGCTAGTAAACACTAAATACCAACAACCATTAAGAGAAAAATCTTTAGTCTTTTATTATAAGATATGTTATAATAGGAGCAATGCTTACCAAACAAGGCAGAGTAATGTTAAGGATAGTAACTGCTGCTCCGTGCAGGTTACCCCCATGTTTCTGACAAGGGTAGTAACTGCTACTCTGTGCAGGTTACCCCCACGATTCTGTTACGGGTAGTAACTGCTGCTCCATGCAGGTTACTCCCAAGCTTTTTAATTCATTCCCATCCTCTAGCCTTTAGGGATCCACAGTATTTATCCCATGCCCCTTTGAAGTCCTTCATAGTTTTAGTCTTCACCACTTCCTCTGGAAGGACATTCCAAGTATCTACCACCCTCTCCATGAAGAAATATTTCCTGACATTATTACGCCTACTGGCTCCAATCGCTCCGGCGCCGGCTCCGAGTCCCGGCAGGGCCCACGGAACTCCGCGCTGCCGAGGTCGCAGCTACTTCTCCTTCAGCCGAGACGTTGGTCATCTTGGCTCTGCCCCCTAGGCATGCGCTCATTCTCCGCACGGATTTAAAGGGCCCGCGGCAGGGAGACGCGGCCGGCCTTTCCTTTGCACTTCGGGCCTTCCTCCCTTAAATTCTCTGCAGTGACCCAGGACAGATAACTTGGAAACGAGTCTGCTTCCCTTGAGGAGTCTGAGTTGAGTGAGTGTGTTCCTGCCTTCCGAGCCTTGTTACTACTCCAACCTCCTTCCTTGGTCCCGACGGATGGATTCTTCTGGCTTCGATCTCAGACTGGCTTACGGTGATTCTTCTGGCTTCAACCTCGGACTGGCTTTCGGCAACTCTCTGGCTT
Organism: Rhinatrema bivittatum; assembly: GCF_901001135.1. NCBI lineage: Eukaryota > Metazoa > Chordata > Amphibia > Gymnophiona > Rhinatrematidae > Rhinatrema > Rhinatrema bivittatum. The sequence goes on from NC_042616.1 coordinate 143,890,236, forward strand.
CCGATCCTGGACTGACTTCAGATGACCCTTCCAGCTGTGTATCCTCCGTCTTCGCAGGGGCCCACCTAAGACCAGCCGGCCCTATGCACCCAAAGGCTCAACCCACAGGAAATGGGGCTGGTATTGGTAAAGCTCCAGTCAGCCCCTGCATCAGCCCGGCCTTGCCTCCCGACGGTAGGGACCTGCAAAGGCTCACCCTTCCAGGTAACGTCAACTCCTCCTTGGGCAAAGAGTCCACATTCTCCTCCATGAATACAACAGATTGCCAAGTCCATGGACCCGGCAGAGGTCCCCGCCTTACAGGCAATTCCCGCTCTTACCCAGAAAATCCTCGAGCAACAACAGGCATTGGAAACTCTGGCATCCGCAGAGGAACGGCTCAACGCGTGCTTGGAGTCTTCAGTTCTAGCATCTCCTTCGACTTCCGCTGCAACAGGGGTTGTGGTGGTCATGCCAGTAAATCGGCCGGACCTTCCCCTTCCAGCTCCACACGCTTCTCAGGGAATCCTGCCTCCTGTTGAGGATTCCTGAACCAGTGCAGCATGCACTTTACACTGCAATCGGCCCTCTTCCCTGGCGATCTTACTAAAACCACTTACATCCTTTCCTGGCTAGACGGTAAGGCTCTGGCATGGGCTTCTCCACTCTGGGAGCGAGTGGATCCCATACTCCCGGGAGCTATCCAGCTTCTTAGCCTGGTTTCGAAATGTCTTCAAGGACCCAGGGCGACAGGCCATGTCTAGCGCCTCATTCCTACATCTACGCCAGGGTTCCTGACCCCTGGGCGATTATGTGATTAAATTCCGGACCTTGGCCACAGAGCTCCACTGGAGTGAGGACTGCCTATGCTCCATCTTTTTGGAGGGTATTTCAGGCCACATAAAAGATGAATTGGCGGCTTGAGAACTTCTACTGTCCCTCAATGGTCTCATTGAATTGACCAGTCACATCGACCATTGCCTCCAGGAGCAGTCCGGAGAGCAATAGGCCTCCCAGACGTCTTCCTCCACCCTTCTGCGTCCGAGGCCTTCGCCATCGCCTGAGCGGGCCACGCCACCCAAATCCTCTCCGGTGGAACCCATGCAGTTGGGCCGAGGCAAGCTGGCTCCAGAGGAACGCCGCCAATGCCTATGTATGGAGCTATGTCTCTATTGTGGAGGGGCTGGACACATATTACCTTCATGCCCGGTGCGTCCGGAAAACTCCCAGGCCTAGGCAGTAGAGAGGGACTCCTCCTGGGCCTGACGCATCCCGCTCCGTCGCTTACGCTTCCTGTAACCCTCTAAATGGAGAATAAAAACTTCCATACGCTGGCTCTAGTGGACTCAGGGGCCGGAGGAAATTTCATTATGCGACAGCTGGTCACGCTCCTCCAGATTCCTGCCTTCTCCACTCCAGTTCCGCTCATCCTGTCGTCCATCCAAGGAGAACCCCTGCTGGGATGCGTCTCCGAGGTCACTGCCCCAGTCAAACTATGTACGGGCACTCTGCATAAGGAGACCCTGACGTTTCACATCATAGAAAAGGTGATCCATCCTATCGTTCTGGGCCTCTCCTGGCCCCAAAGGCATTCTCCTCAGTGCAATCAGATGACCCTACAGTTCTCCCAATGGGGAGATTCCTGCCACAAGACTTGTCTCACGTCAACCCTCCATCAGTCTTGCCTGACCACCACTCTCCTCCCTCCGGGGCTTCCAGCTCAATATGCCTCCTACTTCGATGTCTTCTCCAAAAAGGCACGGATGCCCTTCCGCCTCATCGGCAGTATGACTGCGCGATAAATTTACTCCCCAGTACCGAACCACCCTGGGGCCGAGTCTATCCCTTGTCTGAAGCAGAAACTAAAGCCATGTTGGACTATGTTTGGGAGAACCTGGACAAAGGCTTCATCCGTCCTTCCGACTCTTCCGCAGGGGTGGGATTCTTCTTTATGGCAAAGAAACCCCGGGGGGTTTTGCCCCTGCATCGACTACCGTGGGCTAAACTCCATAACCTGAAAGGACCACTACCCATTACCCCTTATCTCCGAACTCTTCGATCGGCTTCAAGGGGCCTGCATCTTCTCTAAGCTAGACCTTCGAGGAGCATATAACTTGATAAGCATCCAGAGTGGCGACGACTGGAAGACCGCCTTCAACATCCGTGACGGGCACTACAAGTACCTTGTCATGCACTTCGGCCTCTGCAAAGTGCCCGCGGTGTTTAAAAACATGATGAATGAGGTATTTCGAGATATGCTCTATCAGTGTGTTGTCATCTACCTCAATGATATCTTCTTGCTGCGGCAGCTGTCCGACCCGCTCGACTGGACCCGCGCCACCCGACCCACGCCGCCGTGCTGCCGCGCCGCTGCACCATCGAGGGACGCCGATCCGAGGCCCGCTGACCCAAGGGACACCCATCCGATGCCTCAGCCCCACACAGGAGGGACAGCGACCGGACCCTGACCGACCTGAGACCTGCCGGCGAGGGACACCAACCCAAGGCCTACCTCACTCCTGCGCCCTCCAAAGCCTCCTGAGGCCGCCGCCCATGGCCGCCGACATCATCGAGGGCACCACCGATGACATACAGAGCGACAAGAGAGCCCCAGAAAAGGCCCTGCAGTGAGCCGTAGGCGCCGCACGCCGAAGGAGCGCAACTAAGGGGCATGCCCCTTAGTGTGCCCCTTCCTCTTTTACTATACCTGTACTCCAAGAATCCCTTGATACCCCTATTCACTCCCTCTCCGGCAGCGGTAATCATCTACAGAGGCCCATTTTTTCCTACACCTCTCTACACCCTCTCCTCCAACATGCAACTGCACAACATCCATACACTCAAACACAATAAACACAAGCCACCCCCAACCCCCTATCTACGGCACCGATCATTCCTTAAACCCATCCTACCTACCATGATCTCTCCCCCATCACCCAAATCTTCGGCATGGCTGCCCTTTCACTCATACTATTTAATGCACAATCACTAAGTAAAAAAACTCCCATCCTTAACGACCTCCTCATCAATGAAAACCCTGACATATGTGCTATTACCGAAACCTGGCTTAAGGAAACTGACACCGTGCTTCTTAACCAACTCCCCACCAATTCTTACGATATCTTCTCAATCCCAAGGCCCAAAAAAAAGGAGGAGATATCATACTATCTGTAAAAAAGGAGCTTAACATGTTACACCAACCTATCAATCCTCCAACCAAACTTGAAATTGGCCTCTTTAAATCCCCAACTTTACAAATATGTCTATTCTATGCCCCCCCCCCCCCCCAGGAACCCTTGATAAGATCCCATCCTCCTTTATTGAATATATTGCAAAAAACATATCCATCGACACCCAAGCAATCATTCTTGGTGACATGAACCTTCATGTTGACAGTACACCTCAAACTCCCTCATGCAACATAATACTCGATTCATTAAACGGTTTAGGCCTCAAACAGAACATTAACTCACCCACCCACAAAGCGGGTCATTCCCTAGACCTTATTTTCACCAATTCTCAGATACAAACAGACCCTCCCACATGCATGCCAGTCCCCTGGTCCGACCATTGCCTCATTAAAACATCCTGCTCTATAAGGAACCCTCCTAATACTAATCATCTGACCTCAGGCAACACCATACACTACAGAAAAACATGCAACAGAGACGACCTCATCTTGGCCCTCTCCGACACGCTAAACAACCTCGACCTGTCAGATCCAGACACTGCCCTATCATCATGGCACAACATTACAAATACTGTGGCTAACAAGATCTGCCCATTACAATCTAGACATATAAACCCACAAAATAATAAGAAACCCTGGTACACACAAGATCTAAAAGACATGAAACTTAACCTCAAAAAAACTGAAAAGTCCTGGTGCAAAGATCCCACCCCCATACTTCTTGTCCGATTCAAATCCTCCTTACACTGCTACAGGGATAGATTAAATAAAGCCAAAAGGGACTTCTATTCCTCCAGAATCTACCAATTCCAATACAACCCACGAGCACTCTATGATTACGTTGCCTCATTAACCAAATTGACACTGGCAGTTATACCGGAGGATGTAGCCAAAACTAAGTGCAAGGAACTCGCACTATTCTTCCAAGACAAAGTCACTAAACTGCTTACACGTTTCCCTTCCTCTTCTGCAACCAATCAAAACTCACAAGAAGCCCCCACAGCCCATCCTAACCCCCTCCCCACCAAAGGCCTGACCACCTTAGAATACACAACTGCTCTGGAAATGGAATCATTCCTTAAGAAATCCAGACCATCCTCCCACCCCTCTGACACAATCCCTACTAAACACCTACTCTCCATACCCAACATAATAGCCCAGCCCATAGCCAGCATTATAAATGCCTCTATCTCTTCAGGCCTAGTACCCAACCCCCTCAAACAAGCAATAGTCAAGCCAATACTGAAGAAACCCAAGCTTGACCCCACCAACCCGTCTATCGCCCCATCTCAAACCTCCCCTTCATCTCAAAAATTTTTGAAAAAACGATCAAAAAGCAACACACTGAATACCTTGATGACTCACACCTACTCTCTCCATTTCAGTACGGATTTCGGAAATTCCATAGTACTGAAACCGTCCTCCTTTCCTTGTCAGACTGCCTCATTAAAGACCTAGATAAAGGACATTCATATATTCTAGCCTTCTTAGACATATCCTCAGCATTTGACACAATCAGCCACAATATCCTCCTGCAATGACTTCACGAAATTGGAATCACAGGTGCTGCTCATAATTGGTTTAAATCATATCTCAGTAAGCGAAACTACAAAGTCAAAATTGGAAACTACGAGTCCAAACCTATACTCCTTGCCCAAGGAGTCCCATAAGGTTCCTCGCTATCCTCCACCCTTTTTAACATTTACCTCCTACTGCTCTGTCATCTCCTATCTGACCTCAAGCTTCCCCACTATATTTATGCAGATGATATTCAGATTCTTATCCCAATATCTGACACCATTCCTAAAGCTATGAACATCTGGGAATCAACCCTCCTAGCTATTAACCAATTCCTATCCAACATTCACCTTGCCCTTAACACGGCAAAAACCGAGATAATGCTTATCTCCCCACAAAATCAGCCTATTAACCTCCCCCTACTTCGCCCCCAATCTCTACCAATCCCGTTCTCCCAACAGGTACGAGATCTAGGGGTCATGCTAGACAGCCAAATCAACCTCAAGAAATTCATTAACACCACCCTGAACGAATGCTTCTTTAAATTACACACCCTAAAGAAATTAAAACCTTTACTCCACCAACCAGACTTTCGTACAGTACTACAAACTACTATATTTTCTAAAACTGATTATTGTAACTCACTTCTCCTAGGCCTACCCAAAAACTCCATACACCCTCTACAAATTCTACAAAACACAGTTGCACGGATACTTACCAACACACGCAGAAACGAACACATTTCACCCGTATTTAAGGAACTGCACTGGCTCCCCATCGCATCCCGAATCCAGTACAAAACTCTTTCCATCATACATAAGGCACTCCACAACCCTGAAATGAACTGGTTCAATGATTCACTAGTATTCCACGAACCCTCTAAACCAATCAGGAACCAATATCTTGCTTCCATACGCACACCCTCCCCTGGACACAACAACCTGGCATCTACCAGAGCACGTGCTCTACATAGCTGACCCTGCCCTATGGAACAAAATGCCCGTAGACCTTTGCCAGGAAGACTGCCTAAAAACATTCAAAAAAAACCTAAAGACATGGTTGTTCGCACAAGAACATAAGAACATAAGAAAATGCCATACTGGGTCAGACCAAGGGTCCATCAAGCCCAGCATCCTGTTTCCAACAGTGGCCAATCCAGACCATAAGAACCTGGCAAGTACCCAAAAACTAAGTCTATTCCATGTTACCATTGCTAATGGCAGTGGCTATTCTCTAAGTGAACTTAATAGCAGGTAATGGACTTCTCCCCCAAGAACTTATCCAATCCTTTTTTAAACACAGTTATACTAACTGCACTAACCTCATCCTCTGGCAACAAATTCCAGAGTTTAATTGTGCATTGAGTAAAAAATAACTTTCTCCGATTAGTTTTAAATGTGCCCCATGCTAACTTCATGGAGTGCCCCCTAGTCTTTCTACTATCCGAAAGAGTAAATAACCAATTCACATCTACCCATTCTAGACCTCTCATGATTTTAAACATCTCTATCATATCCCCCCTCAGCCGTCTCTTCTCCAAGCTGAAAAGTCCTAACCTCTTTAGTCTTTCCTCATAGGGGAGCTGTTCCATTCCCCTTATCATTTTGGTAGCCCTTCTCTGTACCTTCTCCATCGCAATTATATCTTTTTTGAGATGCGGCGACCAGAATTGTACACACCAAATTGTACACACCAGAATTGTACACACCAAATTGTACACACCAGATTGTATCACCCCAAGGTTTCTCTCCTGCTCCATGCACATCAGTCCTTCACCCCCCAACACATACAGTTCTTTCGGATTACCACACCCCAGATGGATGACTCTGCTCTTCTTGGCATTAAATCCCAGCTGCCATATCTTCGACCACTCTTCATTCTCTCTACTCCTTCCGGCATGTCCACTCTGTTGCAGATCTTAGTATCATCTGCAAATAGACAAACTTTACCTTTGATCTCTTCCGCAATGTCTCTCACAAAGATGTTGAAGAGAACCGGTCCCAACACCGATCCCTGTGGCACTCCACTTAACACCATTCTGTCTTCAGAATAGGTTCCATTTACTATCACTCGTTGTCTTCTATACCTCAACCAGTTTGTAATCCACACCATCACCTTGGAACTCACTCCCAAGCTTCTCATTTTGTTGTTGAGTCTTCTATGTGGGACCATATCAAAAGTTTTACTAAAATCCAAGTAAATTACATTGAGCGCTCTTCCCTGATCTAGTTCTCTAGTCACCCAATCAAAGAAATCAATTGGATTCATCTGACAGGACCTTCCCCTGGTGAATCCATGCTGCTTCTGATTGAGCAACCCACAGGATTGCAGATAGTTCACTATCCTTTCCTTCAACAGAGTTCCATTTATTTTTCCACCACCGAGGTGATGCTAACTGGCCTGTAATTTCCAGCCTTTTCTCTGCTCCCACTCTTGTGAAGCGGGACCACCACCGCTCTTCTCCAGTCACTAGGCACTACCCCCTTTTCCAGGGATCTATTGAACAGGTCACACAGCGGACCCACCAGTACATCTCTGAGTTTCCTCAGTATTCTGGGATGAACCTCATCAGGCCCCATGGCTTTGTCCACTTTCAGTTTTCTTAGCTCTTCCCATACATTATCTTCCATAAATGGAGTTTCATGTACTCCACCCCCTTCTACAGTTTTGATAACAAGTGACGGTCCTTCTCCAGGATCTTCCTTAGTGAACACTGAACTGAAATATTTGTTTAATATTTCTGCCATTTCTTTGTCTCTCTCCACCCATTGATCCTTATCACCTTTCAATTTCACTATACATCTATGGACCTTTTTCCTTTCTCTGATGTATCTGAAAAATGTTTTGTCACCTCACTTTTTCTCCTTTGCTTTCTTGATTACTTTTTTCGTCTCCCTCAGTTTCGACAGATAATCCTCCCTGTGTTCCACTTTTTGGGATCCTTTATATTCCTTAAATGCTGCTTCTTTGGCTTTTATTATATTAGCCACCTCCTTTGTGATCCAGATTGGTTTCTTATTTCTCTTACTTTTGTTTACTTTTCTAACATATAGATTGGTGAAGATGGTGAGGATGTGGACCCTTGAACCGAGACTAGGTTGGAACCACCACTGAGGGCAAGTCCCTAGTGGTCCTCGTTGTCGGGAGGTAGTACAGGTGAAGAAGACCCAACCGGAGCTTCACCTATACCAGCCCACATTCCCCTCAGCTTGAGCCATTGGGTGCCGGGGCTGGCAGGACTTAGGCGTAGGTCTCTCTCGAGGAGATGTCCAGAAGAAGGCAAGGCGGAGTCAGGCAGACTGGGTCGAGACTGGTAGCGCACAAGCGTAACCAGGAAAAGACCGGAGGTCAGGGCAGTCAGTGAAGTAGCAGAACAATGAGGCAGGCAGGAGGTCAGAACAGGTAGTGAAGAAGCGGAGTCAAGGTACCAAGCAGGAGTCAAAACCAGGAAGTCAGTCCGAAGAAGGGAACAGGAGCGGAGCTGGGACTGGAACACAGGATCGGAAGGCAAGGCTGGAACACGGAGACAGGAAGACAAAGCTGGAACGCAGGATCAGGGAGGCAAACTGGAACGCAAGATCAGGAAGGCAAACTGGAATGCAGGATCAGGAACAAGCAACAATGCAGTCAACAAAGAGCCAGACCTGTTGTCAAGGCAAAGTGAGGAGATCTGAGCTGGGTTTAAATACCCGAGCTCAGTGACATCATCTCCCGGGGCCGCAGAGAAATTTCCCGCTGCGGCCCCTTTAACAAGGGGAGAGAGGTGCGCGTGTGCGCCTAGTGAGACACATGCAGAGGCTGAGTCAGCGGTGTCCTGTGCCACGTGGGCAAGACACTACCGCAGGATTCGGGGCCAGGCCATCCCGGGCTGCCGAGAAGGAGGGCTGGACTGAGTGCCCACCAGAGTAGGTAAGGGCCGCGGCTTGCTGCAGCCGGGAGTCCTAACAGTACCCCCCCTTTACACCCCCTCTTAGAAGGACCTGGTTTACTGGGATGTGCCAGGTGGAACTGTTGGAGAAGTGTCTTGTCCAGGATTTTTGAGGTGGGTTCCCAGGCGTTCCCCTCTGGTCCAAATCCTTCCCAGGTAATCAGGTATTCTCAGCGTCTATGATGATGTCTCACATCTAGTATTTCCTTGACCAGGTAAATCTGGTCCTCCTCTGACACAAGATCTGGTGGCTCTGGTGGTTTGCGGTGGGGCCAGGAGAGTACTAGTGGTTTCAAAAGGGAAACATGAAATGTGTTGTGTATTTTCAGGGTTGAGGGTAGGACAGGCGGTTAGTAACCGGGCCTAGGTGTTCAGTCACAGTGAAGGGACGCCAACCACATCGATGGCACTCGGAGCGGATGTGGCAGGTACTTAGCCAAACCCGATCTCCAGCGTTAAAGAGAGGAGCTGGATGGCGGTGTCTGTTGGCCCCCCCTCTTGGCTTCCTCGGCTGCTCTCTGGAGGTTGTCCTGGGTGCTGTTTCTGAGCGAGTAGAGCTGTTGAGCGGTGAATACAGCTGCCGGAGAGGACACTGAGAGTGACATGGATAATGGTGGGACCGGCTGTCGCCCAAAAACCAATTGGCAGGGTGAAGATCCGGTTGCTGCATGGGTGTTCTGGTTGTGAGAGAACTCTGCCCAGGGAAGCAGAGCGGTACAGTTGTCTTGTCTCTCATTGACGAATGAGCGGAGAAAGGTTTTCAGGGTCTGGTTGGTGTGTTCGGCTTGCCCATTACCTTGGGAGTGGTATGCCGAAGTGAAGTCCAATTGCACACCAAACTTCCTGCATAAAGAGTGACAGTATCTGGCCATGAACTGGGTCCCTCGGTGGGGGCGGAATATATGCTGTGTAAACAGCTGGGCGAGCTCAGGTGCCGTGGGTAATTTGGGTAATGCGACGAAGTGTGCCATCTTGGAAAACCTGTCGATGACCATCCAGATGACTTGATTCCCAGCAGACGGAGGTAGGTCCACTACAAAGTCTGTTGAAATGTGGGCCCACGGCTCCTTGGGAACTAGCAAGGGTTGTAGGAGCCCCCAGGGACACCTGGGCAAGGGTTTCTGCTGGGTGCAAGTTGGGCATGAGTCTACGTAGGTCCGGACATCTCGCTGTATCTGTGGCCACCAGTAATAGCAGTGTAGGAGTTATAACGTACGTGCCCTCCCGGGGTGACCAGAGGTGAGAGAATCGTGGGCCCAAGCCAGGACTTTCTGTTGAAGTTGGAGAGATACCACTGTCTTTCCTAAGGGCACCATCTGGGTATCGGTTAGGAGGACTTGTGCCAGGTTCAGAATGTACTGAGGCACGGTAGGGACATCTTCTGTTTCATAAGCCCTGGACAGGGCGTTAGCTCTGGCGTTTTTGGATGCTGGACGGTATCGCAGGATGAAATTGAAACAGCTGAAGAACAGTAACCATTGGGCCTGGCGGGGATTCAGGCCCTGGGCTCGACTAAGGTATTCCAGGTTTTTATGATCAGTAAAAGCCATAATAGGATGTTGAGCCCCCTCGAACCACTGTCGCAATTCCTCAAGGCCCATATTAATGGCCAATGCCATAGTTTCTCTCTGCCGGTGTGAATTTGCGAGAGAAGTAGGAGCAAGGTAACAAGGTTCCTTTGCTGGAGTGTTGGCTGAGAACGGCTCCCACCGCTATGTCAGAGGCATCCACCTCGATGACGAATGGCCGTGAAGGATTGGGGTATCGGAGGCAGGTCTCATGGAGAAAGACTCACTTCAATTCCTCAAAGGCTGTGAGTGCCTCAGGTGGCCAATGTCTCGCGGTGGCCCCCTTCTTCGTCAGGGCGGTAAGAGGCGCCACTAGGTGTGAGTATAGAGGAATGAAATGTCTATAGAAATTGGCGAAGCCAAGGAAGTGTTGAAGGGCGCGGAGCCCTGAGGGCTGGGGCCAGTCCCGAATACTGACACCTTTTCCGGGTCCATATGAAAACCGGTGGTGGAGACTATGAAGCCCAAGAAGGGGAGTGACTTCCATTCAAAGAGACATTTCTCCAATTTGGCAAAAAGTCAGTGTTCCCGTAGATATTGCAGTACACGGTCAGACTTCCAGACGGTGCATGGGCAGGTCTTTCGAGTAGATAAGGACATCATCAAGATAGACTATAACATTGGTATGGAGCATATCACAGAAGACCTTGTTCATGAGGTTTTGGAAGACCACCAGGGCGTTGCATAGGCCGAAAAGCATCACTAAATATTTGTAGTGCCCATCACGCGTGTTAAAGGTGGTCTTCCACTCATCCCCAGGTTTGATGCAGACCAGGTTATAGCCCCCACGGAGGTCCAGTTTGGTAAAAATCTTCACCCCCTGAAGGCGATCCAGCAGCTCCGGGATGAGGGGGAGCGGATATCTGTCCCTACGGATGATGGCGTTTAGACCTCGGTAATCTATGCAGAGTTTTAACATTCCGACCTTCTTTGCCACAAAGAAGAACCCGGCTCCAGCTGGCGAGGTCGATGGACGGATGAAGCCCCTGTCGAGGTTCTCCCGAATGTATTGCGACATTGCCTGAGTTTCAGGAAGAGACAGCGTGTATACCCAGCCCCGGGGGGGGGGGGGGGGTGATGCCTGGGAGGTGGTCTATGGCACAGTCGAACGGATGGTGCTCAGGAAATGTCTCCCCTTTTTCTTTGGAGAACACGTCCACGAATTCGGCGTACTGGGTAGGCAGTGTTGACTGGGTCATGGTGAGCAGGTCGGGTGGAGTCAGGTCGTATGGCAGTCAGGCCCCCAGGAGGCCAATTGCAAGATCTCCCAGTCGATTGGGGCGAATGCCTTTGAAGCCATGGGAGCCCCAGTACCACCGGATGTATTGTCTTTTCCAGTAAGAAGACAAGGCGGCATCAGGCAGTCCAGGTTGAGGCTGGCAGTGGACAAGCGTAACCAGAACAGACCGAAGGTCAGGATAGGCAGCGAAGTAGCAGAACGATGAAGCAGGCAGGAGATCAGGGCAGGCAGCGAAGAAGCAGAGTCAAGGTTCCAAGCAGCTGTCAAAACCAGGAAGTCAGTTTGAGGACGGGAGCAGGAGTGGAGCCAGGACTAGAACACAGGATCAGGAAGGCAAGATTAGAACATGGAGTCAGGAAGACAAGGCTGGAATGCAGGATCAGGAAGGCAAACTGGAACGCAGGATCAGGAACAAGCAACAATGCACTCAACAGAGAGCCAGACCTGTTGCCAAGGTAAGGTGCAGAGATCTTAGCTGGGTTTAAAAACCCGAGCTCAGTGACATCATCTCCCGGGGCCGCTGAGAAGTTTCCTGCCGCGGCCCCTTTAAGAAGGGGAGAGAGGCGTGCGCACACCTAGTGAGACGCATGCAGAGGCTGAATCGGCGGCGTCCTGTGCCGCGTGGGCAGGATGCTGCCGCGGGATTTGGGGCCAGGCCGCCCCGGGCCGCCAAGAAGGAGGGCTGGACCGAGCGCCCACCAGAGGAGGTAAGGGAGTCCGGCTGCGGCAAACCATGCCCGGGAGTCCTAACAGTTTTTTTTGTCTGTTTTGGTTTTGAGGAATTCTCTGTAACAATTTTATCATGGAAACAAGCTGAGTTTTGTGTGCCATTTGCAGCCGCAGATCATCTGCAACCACATGTGACACAGTGGCAGCTTCACTCCATTACACTTTCTTAAATTTATAGCAAAAGACTTTTAAAACAATTTCTCATAGAAAACCAGGTAGCATTCACCCCTGCAATATATTTTGATTCCTCCCTTCTGAATACCTACTTCTCTCAAAAACCCTTTTTTTGCTCAGAGAGAAAACAAGGGGAGAGAGTTTAAAGGAGTACCAGCAATTTCTGAGAGGATCCTCTATCATAAATAACTGCTCAAAGCTCTTTTTAAGCTCTACCAATATTCCTTGTTGGGCTGGGAGAAATTAATTAAGGTCTCGCTACTCTGAAATATTTCAGATGTCTGGCACACAGACAGCCAAGAAACTTCCATATTAACTGCAAGTTTTAATTTGTTTTAATTGTTTATAGAATAGTTATATTGAAAAATAAAAACCTGCTGCACCACCAATACTCTTCCATGTGCTGGAGGCTGCACAAATAGTGAAGATGTCACAGAAAAAGTCATGTGCTCTGCCTCCATCTGCTGGAAGGGGAACAGAACCCACACATTCTGGTCTGGAATAACAGAATGAGAAGGAAGTGCTAAATTTCAGAAATGGATAAAAATTACAAGGTGTTTTTGCACATTTTTTTTTCTGCGGAGTTTTTCCCTTTTAGGAAGTACAAGTAAATTTTTGGACAAAAGACACACTGTTTCAAAACTGCATGGCTTTTAGTATTTTTTTTGCCTAGAAAAGAAAAAATGAGAAACATGCTTTATATAAAATAGAGTAATATCATTCTCTAAACAAAAATACTATTTCAGTGAGGTGCCCATCTCCAGTACAGATAGACCAGTCTTCTCTAGCACACCTTTCTTCTATGCAGGAGAAACATAGCCGTAAGAAGAATTTGATTTCGCCTTTGTTTATTTGCCTAATTTGGAATGGCATGTAATAAATATCCAATGAAGAAAAGGAATTGTTTAATCCATACCCACCTAACATTGTTAGGGCTGTCAGTGGTTAGTTTGGCCAGTGCTAAAGTTGCGGATTCTTTTACTTCTCCATCTTCACTGCTCAGCAACTGAACAATTTTGAGAATCCCTTTAAAAGGTAAAATTTTACACATTGGATTTTAAGTCAGTCATTATTAGCTATGCAATGGCAATGCTTACAGAAAAGCAATGGCAAATCCTAGTAATAATGTAACTGTTGTGTTATACATACCTGACTTTTTGAAAGCCTCCTTGCTGGCAATAGTTTCGCTCATGGCGGCAATAGCTTGGCAAGCAGCAGCCTTCACTCCAGGATTTTCTATTTGCAAAAGGTTTATCAGAAGTTTTTCTACTTCTTTTTCATGCAAAATTTTTCTATTTTCACCTTTGAACAGAAATAAATCAAAAACACTCAAAAAATGGTCTTTATGGGGTAATTTTATAACATCACATATAAGTTAGTCGTAAAAAACGTGCATAAGCTAAATTATACTTTTAGCATGTACAGAAAATAAGAATGCCATCTTTCAATTAGGATAATTATATAACAATCCACATAATTTATGCCTTCCCAAAACACATACATTATGTCAATTTCCAAAGTGAAATTATGCGCAGCAGTTTGCTTTAAAGATTATCTGAAATACGGTGCAAAAACTAACCTGTACAAAGTTACACCTGCTCTTTGCAGCATGTAACTTGTGCAGGTTAATTTACATGCATTCTTTTTAAAATCAATAGTATAGGAAAATTAGTTTCTTACCTGATAATTTTCATTCCTGTAGTACCAAGGATCAGTCCAGGACACCTGGGTTGTGACTCCGCACCAGTAGATGGAGACAGAGCAAGATCTGTCGGGCTCAGCCATATATGGCCACTTGCCTGTCACAGCCCCTCAAGTCTTACGTTATGTCAAAGTAGCAAAAGGGACAGGAAAACTTACTAGGTAACCTATCCCCAACGGGAAGTAACTGCAAAAACCCCAACTGGAACAAAACTCTCAACCGAGAAAGCGAAACCAGCAATCCGAATGAAAACAGAAACAACGAGCGGACTCTCCGTTTCTTCAGAACAGCACGGGCGGGATCCTGGACTGATCCTTGGTACTACAGGAACGAAAATTATCAGGTAAGAAACTAATTTTCCTTTCCCTGTACGTACCAAGATCAGTCCAGGACACCTGGGATGTACCAGAGCCGACTTGCCGAGGGTGGGAAGCAGAGAGTCCCGCGCGGATTACCCTCTCTCCAAAACCCCCGGCTTCAGTGGCCTGAACATCCAGCCGGTAATGCCGTGTAAAAGTATGCAATGACTTCCAAGTAGCCGCCCTGCAAATCTCTTGAGGCGACACCTGAGAAGATTCTGCCCATGAAGCAGCGTGCGAAAGGGTCGAATGAGCCCTGAGACCCTCAGGCACTGGCTTCCCCCGTACTATGTACGCGGAACCAATGGCCTCCTTGAGCCATCGTGCAATCGTAGTCCGGGAAGCCGCACCCCCACGCTTTGGACCTGAGAACAGGACAAACAGGTGATCCGTCATCCGGAACGGATTGGTGACTTCAAGATAGCGGAGTAGAGCCCTCCGGACATCCAACCTCCGCAAATCCTGCATCTTTGATCCCGACGTCTCATCGACGGGAAACGCGGGAAGCTCAATGGACTGATTTAAATGGAACGCCGAAACCACTTTCAGTAAGAAGGAAGAGCTCTCTGCTACAATGGCAAGGGAGAAGAAAAAGGGTTCGCACTCAAAACGCGGGGAGTAGCTGGCTTGTTACGGCGGTTACTACCCCAAACCAAATGTGCCTGATACTTCACTTTCCATGCATATCCAGCATGGTTCTCTGCTGCATCGGCATGGGAGAAAGACTGATACATCACGCATTTCCAGCATAGCTCTCTGCTTCAACGGCAGGGGAAAAAAAAAATTAACAAACAAACAAACAACAAACAACGGCAGGGGGAAAAATAAAACAAAAACAAAAAACTGATGCTTCACGCATATCCTGCATAGCTTCAACAACAGGGGTGAAGAAAAAAAGGATTCGCAATCACAAAGCGAGGAGTAGCTGGCTTGTTACGGCGGTTACTACCCCAAACCAAATGTGCCTGATACTTCACTTTCAATGCATATCCAGCATGGCTCTCTGCTTCTACAGCAGGGGAGAAGTAAAAAAAAACCAACAAGAGCTGTACAACATAGTCTAGGTAAAACAAATAAGCATGGGTGTAGCTTGCTTATCGCGGCAGTTACTGCCCCTACTACCCCTAACTAATCAAGCTAGATATTTCACTTGCATGCAGCTCCATCACTGCTCTCTACATTAATGGTGGGGGTGGAAGGGGAATAGAACAAGGAGCTAAGAGTAACAGATAAGAATGAGAGAAAAAATGTGTGAGGCTTGCTGGGCAGACTGGATGGGCCATTCGGTCTTCTTCTGCCGTCATTTCTATGTTTCTATGTATGTTTCTATGACCGTTCGCAGAGAGACCCCGGAATCAGAGATCCTTAAGAACGGTTCCCTACAAGACAGCGCCTGCAACTCCGAGACTCGCTGTGCCGAAGCAATTGCTACAAGAAAAACTGTCTTCAACGTGAGATCCTTGATTTTTTTTTTTTTAAACCAAAACAACAACCAACCCTGCTATCTAAGAGACCCAGGGAATCAGAGGTTGTGACCAAACCTGCACCATCTACTGGAGACAGAGTAAGACTGAGGGGCTGTGACAGGCAAGTGGCCATATATGGCTGAGCCCGACAGATCTTGCTCTGTCTCTATCTACTGGTGCGGAGTCACAACCCAGGTGTCCTGGACTGATCCTGGTACGTACAGAGAAATGTGTTACGACCGCTGGCCGCTGCCATTCGCGACTGACCCAACTCACGTCATCTCATGCCTGGCTCTTCACTCCGGGTGAACTTGCAGCTGTGGCCAGCCACTACCGCTGCGTTCCTCCTGGCTCTCCATGCTCGACGTAGCAGCTGGGATGCTGCCAACCTACCCTCCAACTCCGGGCCTCCTTAGGCACATGTGCTATCTTTCCTCTATTTAAAGGCCCAATGGCAGGAACTCTGGGGTCGTCCCCAGTTGATGACATCACAAGTCTGAGATACTTAAGCACCTCCTTTGGCCTATACTAACCGATTTGGCAACAAGTTCCCTGAGCTCCTCTGGTGCTTCTTCCTGTTCTGCGGACCTGCGGTTCCTGCCTTGGATTTCTGCTCTCTGACTGTAGACTCTGACACTGGGTACCTGCTCCTCGGGGGCCTGTTCTGCACTTCCATTACTGGAACTCTGTCTCCGCGTTTCCCCACTCCTCGGGGTAGCCACTGCGCTCTTCACCAGAGATCCTACCTCTATGCTTCCCTGCTCCTTGGGGTAGCCTCAGCGCTACTACACCAGAGATCCTGTCTCTACGCTTCCCCGCTCCTCGGGGTAGTTTCAGAGTTACTACACCAGAGATCCTGTCTCTACGCTTTTCCGCTCCTCGGGGTAGCCTTAGCATTACTACATCAGAGATCCTGTCTTTACGCTTCCCTGCTCCTCGTGGTAGCCTCAGCGTTACTACAGCAGAGATCCTGTCTCTACGCTTCCCCGTTCCTCGGGGTAGTCTCAGCGCCTTATACCAGAGACCCTGTCTCCACGCATCCCCGCTCCTCGGGCAGCCTCAGCGTTACCACCTCAGGGGTCCTGTCTCTGCACTGCCCTGTACGCTGCTGCATTGGAGATCCTTCCTCTGGTATATCCTCTCTCCAGACCTGCCCAGCACTGCGATAACATTGAACTGATTCTCTCTGTCCCTGCTCCTCGGGGCACCCGCAGTACTGCTGCTGTGCAGGTGCCTGTGATCACGTGGCTGTGACACAGACAGTTCTTCTACACCTCCTCTCTCCTGGGCCACAGCCGTGGTCCTGTTGCCTTTGTTTCCAGTCAACCTCGCCTCCTGACAGTGGGGACCCGTGGGGCCCAACCTTTTAGGATAGTCAGATGAATCCAGAACAAGTGGATTATGCATTCCTACCAGCAGATGGAGACAGAACAAAGTGACGTCACAGTATATACACCTATGCAGTTACATCAGCCTGCCAATATTTTCTTCAAAAGCAACTATGGACAGATTAGCAAAAAACTTCATTGAAAATAGACAACCATGTCAATATTCAGTCAACAGGCAACACAGAGCTCAGATAAGAAGGCAATAAAATGAGTCTAAGCACTGGAGTAACACTTACCAATAACCTCAGTAACACGTAGGTTCACAGGAGAAGCAATATGCAATCATTTGGCAGCCAAGTGAGGGAAGCTGGATTCATCTGACTGTCCTAAAGAAAAGGAAATTATCAGGTAAGTAGTAATTTCTCATTTCTTAGCATCCAGTCAGAAGAATCCAGAACAAGTGAGATGTACCCAAGCTACTCCCAAATAGGGTGGGAGGCTGCCCGCGGTCCAGTCAAAATTGCACGTGCTAAGGCTGCGTCTTCCCGGGCCTGCACATCCAGACAATAATACCTGGAAAAGGTGTGTAAGGAAGAACACATCTCAGCTCAACAAATATCTTCGGGAGACAACAATCTAACTTCTGCCCATGACACTGCCTGAGCCCTAGTGGAATGAGCCCTAACCTGACTAGGACGGCCATGAAGAACAAACAGGAGATCTGACTTATGCAAATACCCAGTGATCTCCAGATACCTGACAATATGTCTCTTGACATCCAAGGGCCCTAACAGACGATACTCGTCTACATCTCTCTCCCTGTCCAGAGATGGCAGGGAGATGGAATTGCTCAAGTGAAACTCAGAGATCACCTTTGGTAAAATAGATGGAACAGTATGCAGCTGTACCATCCCTGGAGTCACCTGGAGAAACGGCTCCTGGCATGACAAAGCCTGTAGCTCAGAAACCCGCAGAACAAATTGCCACAAGGAACACCGTTTTCAAGGTCAGCAACCGCAAGGACAGATTACGTAGCAGTCTAAACAAAGGGCCTGCTAAAAAAATCCAAAACCAAATTGAGACTGAATAGGGGCACCGGAAACCACAAAGGAGGACAAAGATATTTCGCGCCTTTCAGAAAAAGGGCCACAACAGGATGAGCCAACAAGGATCCACCATTGACCGGACCCCTGAAACAGGTGACAGTAGCTACTTGTACCTTTAAGGCGTTAAAGGTCAAGACTTTTTTCAAGCCATCCTGCACAAATTCCAAAATGAGCGGGACCTTAACCAAGGAAGGAAAAGTACCTCAATCCTCACACCAGGTCTCAAACACCCTCCAAACTTAGGCCAAGGAAGTGGAAAACTTTCTAGCTCTTACCAAGATAGAAATCACCGCTGCAGAGTATCCACGCTTCAGCAAGCAAGCCCTTTCAAGGGCCATACTGTAAGACAAAATTGTTATGTTTGAGGGTAGAAGTGAACCCCTGGGCTGAGATGAGCGATGTCTCCGCCCACAGGAAGGAGCCCTGTGAGCCTCACCGTCAGCAGGCACAGTCTCAGTGGCGAATGACACGGTTAAAGAGGAGAATTTATTCAATAGGAAGGAAGGGTTAGTCTCCACTAGTATAACACTCAGTTCATGCAGTCCTGGGCATAGGGAATACCCAGACTGAGACACAGCTGAGAAGATCCAGTAGAGGCCCTTGGAGTGGGGTACGCCGAGGATCCCCTCAGGAGAGGACAGGCAGCTTCAGATGTACAGATCCGGTAGTGGCCCGCAGAGCGGGATATGCCGAGGAAGTCTGCACAGAGGATGTTGGAGAACTAAATGCAATGTCGAAACCCGGAAGGTAATAGTGGCCCAAGGATCGGGGTACACTAAGGTGAATCCTCAATGCAGTCAGTATGCTAGAAAGTCAGTGGATGTACTCACAGACAAAGATTCCTGGAGCAAGTAGAGACCAGGGAGAAAGGTCCGGTATCAGAAAGGCAGGAAAGCCCTCCGAGGAGTGGATAGCCAGGCACGCAGGAAGAGCCCCCGAGGAGTGGGTACTCTGTGCGTCCGTAAATTGAGAGTAAATTCAGGAACAGGCAGTCCTTGAAGTATAGAGTACAACAGGATGGAACTCCTTGCTAACTCGTCTTAGCGTAGGGTCGGTCAGGTTAAATACAGCAAGGTGGTGACGTCTTGCGGAGGGAACGCCCCCAAGGTTCCCGCCATGATGTGTATCACCTAAGCACAGGCGCTTAGGTGATACCTGAAACAAGATGGCAGTCGGGATTGCCCACGCGTCTCGGGGATGCCAGGGAGGTCGGCATACACTCGCGGAGGCCGTCACTCTTCCAAAACTTGACGAATTAGCAGAAAAAGAGGTGAGCATGAGAGGTCGCAGCCATCTGCGATTGATAGGTGTAACAGTACCCCCCCTTCTTAGGGCCCCTTCCCAGGGTTTTAGCTTCCTGGGATGTGTCCTGTGAAACTGTAGAATTAAATCCTTGTCAAGGATATTACATGCAGGTTCCCAGGTGTTCTCCTCAGGCCCGTATCCTTGCCAGGAAATGAGATATTCTCATCGTCTGCCGTGATTTCTCACTTCGAGGATGTCCTCTACTTGGTACATGATGTTTTCTTCAGCAGAGAGTGGCTGGGGTTCAGGAGTTTTCCTGGAGTATTTTGACAGGATAGGCGGCTTCAGAAGGGAGATATGGAATGCATTATGTATTCGAAGTGCCAGTGGTAGTTTCAAATTGTATGTGACTGGACCCAGGCGGCGAAAAATTGGAAAAGGTCCTATGTACTTCAGTGCGAATCAGACCGATGGCAGTTTAAGGCGGATGTAACAGGTACTCAACCATACCTTATCACCAGGTTGTAACTGTGGCGCGTCTTTATAGAGGGCATCATAGAACTTTTTGGCCCATTGTCGAAAAAGGAGCAGGGATGTAGCTTATGGGTGTCACTGTGTTGACTAAGGACAGCACCAACGCTGACATCTGAAGCACCTACCTCGACAATGAATGGTCTTTGAGGATCAGGGTGGCGTAAACATGGCTCCTGGATGAATGCCTTTTTAAGTCTCCAGAAGGTGTCAATGGCCTCTGAGGACCAATTTGATGGGTTGGCTCCCTTTCATGTCATGGCTGTAAGAGGCACGGTCAAAGTGGAGTAGTGATGAATGAAGGACCTGAATTAGTTCATAAATCTGAGGAATCTCCGCAAAGCCTTGAGACCAGTAGGTTGGGGCCAGTCCCGGTTACGTTTGGTCTTTTGGGGGTCCATTTGGAAACCCCAGCTGGATACCACATAGCCAAGAAATGGAACAGACTCTTGATGAAAGGAACATTTCTCCAATTTGGCATAAAGGTGATTATCCCTGAGTCTTTGATGAACGTTGGCAACATCTTCTTGATGGTTCTGTAGGTTTTGGGAGAAGACCAGTATGTCGTCAAGATATACTACCACGCAACTATATAACATGTCCCTGAAAATGTCATTCATCATGTTTTGAAATACAGCTGAGGTGTTGCAGAGGCCGAAGGGCATGACTAAATATTCAAAATGGCCATCGCGGGTATTAAAAGTCATCATCCTGGCGTATGCAGACCAAGATGTATGCCCTTCTGAGGTCCAGCTTTGTGAAAATCTTGGCATCTTGAAGCCGATGAAAAAGTTCAGAGATCAGTGGCAATGGGTAGCAGTCCTTCATGGTAATCTCATTTAGTCCGCAGTAGTCTATACATGGGCGAAGGGATCCATCTTTCTTACCCACAAAAAAGAATCCGGCCCCGGCTGGAGATTTTGAAGGCCTAATGAAGCCCTTTGCCAAGTTCTCTTGGATATAGGCTGACATAGCCTGAGTCTCTGACAGAGAAAGTGGGTACACCCTTCCTCTGGGTGGTTCAGAGTTAGGTACCAAATTTATGACGCAGGCAAAAGAGCAGTGAGGAGGCAGAGTATCTGCTGTCTTTTTTGAAAATACATCCTGGAAAGATGACTATTGAAGAGGCAGCCCCGGGAGTGACGGAATAGTGGTTAGGCAAGGTATGGGGCTGACTTCTTGAAGACATCTCCCATGACAATCCTTTCCCCATTGTGAAAGATCCAACATGTTCCAGTCAAACTGGGATGAATGCATCTGTAACAGAGTATTCCTAGTATGACTGGGTGAATGGCTATATCCAAAACCAGAAATGATGGTTTCGGTGTGAAGCGACCCTGTGCGGAGATGAATGGGTTGAGTAGAATAGGTGACCTCACCAGGTAGTTGCTCGCCATGTATGGATGATAGCAGCAGTGGCGAGGGTGTCTGGACGGTGGGAATTCGTAGGTGCTCGACGAGTTGTCTAAGAATGAAGTTTCCTCTGGCACCGGAGTCCACTAGCGCTAAAGTGTGAAATTCAAGTGTACTTGAAATTATTGAGACTGGAAGAGTCAGTAGAGGAGATGGAGATGTTAGACCTAGGAAGAGTCCTCCGGCGGATCCTAGGTCTGTGAGTTTCCCAGATAGGACAGGAGGGAACTGCATGGCCTGGTTGTCCACAGTACACACAAAGATCAAAACTTTTACAGTACCGTCTCTCCTTGGCTATTAGATGACTGCAGCTTAATTGCATGGGTTCTTCCTCGTCGGTATTGAGTATGGATGTGGTCTGTGTAACCGGTGCAGGACGAGGATGTGGAACACCTGGTGTCATCTTCTTGGAACCCTTTACCTCTCCGTGTACTGACGCAGACGACAATCAATTCGTCCTGCCAGGTCGATGAGGGATTCCAAAGTATCAGGGGGCTCACGAGCTACTAATTCGTCCATAATGCGGTAATTAAGACCCTCCAGGAAAATAGTCCTTAGGCAACCCGGGTCCCTAAGCAACTCGGAAGACAAGGTTTTAAACTCAATAACATAGTCAGTCAGAGGTCTGATACCTTGTTGAAGGTGTAGGAGTGCAGATCCAGCGATGGTCTTATGAGCAGGGTCATCGAACACTGAACAAAACAAGGTAAGGAACCCTGTCACGTCCTTGAGATCATTACGCTCCCAGAGAGGTGAAGCCCAGGCCAGGGCTTTTCCATCTAAAAGAGACAGGATGTACGTAGTCTTAGATACTATGTCTGGAAAGTAGGTAGGCTGTAAGAAGTGCATATAGCACTAGTTCAGAAAGCCTCTGAATAATAGGGGATCGCCTGTAAAACGAGAAGGTGCAGGCAAGGGCACAGAAAGTTTTACAGATCCAGTAGGTGCAGAGGTGATAGCCTTATCAGGCATAGGTATGGCATTCAGACGAGAGCTGAGCTGACTGAAGGCGTTAGTCAGTGTCTCCAAAGTTCTTTGCTGTTCAGACAAATGCTGGGCCAGGCCGGGGATGGCCTGAAGGGCTGTGAGCTGAGCCGGGTCCATGGAGTTAACAATCTGTTATGTTTGAGGGTAGAAGTGAACCCCTGGACTGAGATGAGCGATGTCTCCACCCACAGGGAGGAGCCCTGTGAGCCTTACCATCATCAGGCACAGTGTCAGTGGCGAATGACACAGCTAAAGAGGAGAACTTATTCAATAGGAAGGAAGGGTTAGTCTCCACTAGTATAACACTCACTTCATGCAGTCCTGGGCATAGGGAATACCCAGAGTGAAACACAGCTGAGAAGATCCGGTAGAGGCCCTTGGAGTGGGATACGCCGAGGATCCCCTCAGGAGAGTGCAGGCAGCTTCCGGTGTACAGATCTGGTAGTGGCCCGTGCAGTGGGGTATGCTGAGGACGTCTGCACAGAGGATGTTGAAGAACTAGAAGCAATGCCGAAACCCGGAAGTGGCTCCTGCAATAGGTGTAGATGTAATCCGTAGAGAAGGAAGGCAAATGACTTGTACTGGAGGAAGGTGTTAGTGGCCCGAGGATCAAGGTACGCCGCGCTGAATCCTCAATGCAGTCAGTATGCTAGAAGTCAATGGATGTACTCACAGACGAAGATTCCTGGAGCGAATAGAGACCAGGGAGATAGTTCCGGTATCGGCAAGGCAGGAAGGCCCTCCGAGGAGAGGATAGCCAGGCACGCAAGAAGAGCCCCCAAGGAGCGGGTACTCCATGTGTCCGTAAGCTGAGAGTAAATTCAGAAACAGGCAGTCCTTGAAGTGTAGAGTACAGCAGGACGGAACTCCTTGCTAACTTGTCTTAGCGTAGGGCCAGTCAGGTTAAATACAGCGAGGCGGAGGGGACGCCCCCGAGGTTCACGCCGTGACATTTATTTATTTTTATTTATTTATTTATCGAGTTTTATATACCGTCATTCGGTTTTTGCCATCATAACGGTTTACAAAAATACGATGGTTTACAAGGTTAAGGAGGTTAACATGGTTTTCAAAAAAGGTTCAAAAGATTAACATAGAGACAACATATACAAGTTAGATGGTGTTCAGTTTTTTCACGTTTCACTTCTTTGTTATAATATATACTTGTGCTGAGTTTCAGTTTTCTTAAGGTTAGACCGCAGGGGATTGGTGTTGTTTTGTTCATTGGGTAAGTTGGTATGCTTTGGTGAACATGACATGTATTAAAGACGGCCCGTGCGCACGAGCTTAGGTGATACCTGGAACAAGATGGCAGTCGGGATCGCCCAAGCCATCTGGGGACGCCAGGGAGGTCAGCGTTTGCTAGCGGAGGCCGCCACTCTACCGGAACTTGACGAATTAGCAGAAAAAAAGGTGAGTATGAGAGGTTGTAGCTGTCTGCGACCGACAGGCATAACAAAAATTGAGTCGGATCTTCATGAGGAATAGGTCCCTGGTTCAACAGGTTCCTGTGCACCAGAAGTAGAAGAGGCAAATCCACCAGGTGCTTTTGCAAATCTGCATACCAAAGTCTCCTGGGCCAATCTGGAGTGACCAGGAGCACCATTTCTCTATGGCATTTGATCTTCCGAATCAATCTGCCCAACAGGGTCATAGAGGAAAGGCATACAGCAATTTGTCTTCTAGCCACTCCTGCCCTAGGGCATCAATCTCTTCACATTGCTCAAAGTCACCAATAGGTCCAGGAACAGGAGACCCCCAGCGATCCCGAATCAGCTGAAATGCCTCATCTGACAATGCACACTCTCCTGGGTCCAGACTCTTTCTGCTGAGAATGTCTGCTCGTATGTTGTCTTTGCCCACAATGTGCAAGGCTGAGATTATCTGTAAATGGACCTCTGCCCATTCCATAAGTATAGGTATTTCCTGCAACACTTGTTGGCTCTTGGTACTTCCCTGCCAATTGATGTAAGCCATAGTCATTGCATTGTCTGACATTATTCGGACTGACTGGGCCTTCAGCCTGTCGCTGAACCATAAATATGCCAACCAGACCGCCCTGGCTTCCATCTGATTGATATGCCAGAGAGACTTTTCTGCACTCCAGTGGCCTTGCGCCATCGACTTCTGACAGTGAGTTCCCCAAGGAGATTTGCATCCGTTGTCAGCACTAAACAGTCCGGTGGGGATAGCGAAACCTCCCACCTTAAATGATCCGCCTGCAGACACCACTGCAGTTGGGAGGAGACCTCCATCGTCAGGTGGAACCAAATCAAATAATGTTGAGATTGTGGTTTCCACCGAAACAGCAGAGCACCACAGAGGACGCATATGCGCACTCACCCATGGTACCACTTCCAGGGTCACCGCCATCAGACCAAGAACCTGCAGGTAAGACCACATGGTCAAGTGCAGTGTTCAGCAACAGACAGAGCTGAGCTATCAACTACTGAATTTGAGCTTCCAGCAGGAGCACCTTGCCCAGTTTTGTGTCTAACCAAACCCGCAGCAACTGAGTAGGATGAAGACTGCTCTCGGCTAAGTTCACCACCCATCCAAGCACTCACAACAGTGAAATCACATTGCGAGTCACCAGGCGGCTCTCTTCCATCGACTTGGCGTGAATCAACCAGTCATCCAAATATGGATGCACTAGGATGTCATCCTTTCTCAGCTGTGCTGCAACTACCACCATTACCTTGGAGAAGGTCCTGGGAGTGGTGGCGAGACCAAAGAGCAGTGCCCAAAACTGAAAGTGGCGTCCCATAACTGCAAACCTCTGGAAATGTTGATGTTCTAGTCAGATGGGAATGTGGAGATATGCCTCAGACAGATCCAGAAAGGTCAGAAATTTCCCCTACTGCATGGCCATTATCATCAAGCACAATGTCTCCATGCACTTGCCGAACCAACAAATCTTTAGAGG
Organism: Rhinatrema bivittatum; assembly: GCF_901001135.1. Classification (NCBI taxonomy): domain Eukaryota; kingdom Metazoa; phylum Chordata; class Amphibia; order Gymnophiona; family Rhinatrematidae; genus Rhinatrema; species Rhinatrema bivittatum. Next base: position 143,915,625 of record NC_042616.1, read on the forward strand.
GCAGCCTTAGAAAGCACGCAAAAAGCCGTTGTGGCCTATCACATGGTGCACAGCGAAAAGCCTCGGAGTGGGGCCTAGCCTAAGGAGGCTGCTCAGCCTACCAGGATGCACATGTCCCTTGACTCCCAAGGAACGGAACGAATGTCAGATCGGTACACGAGCAAAGAGACCGGGGGAGAAGGAAGCTTGCACAACAAAAAACCTCCTGCTAAGTCTCTGTTTTTTTTGTTTGTTTTGGAACTTACTGGAGTTCTGCCTTGCCTGGCTGAGCACAGAGATGGTCTCCAGCTGCGGGGGGTGGGGAGAGGCATTGCCGTCACCACCACATTCGGCTTCCTGCATCCACTGCCTTTCAACTGGTCAAGCAACTAAGTCCACACTGGCTGGAACCAGCTACCAAACCAAGGTAAACATCTGAGGGACCATGGAAATCACTTCAAGAATTCTCAACTGGAGGAGGGACTATTTGGTATCACCATAGGAGAGCGGGGTGAATTTTCTTTCCTTAATTCTCCTTTTCTTTAAAATGAAGCAATCCCCAGAGGGGAGATGCAGGTCCACCATTTGCTGGAGACAGAGAATACTGGCAGGCTGATGTAACTGCAGGGGTGTATATACTGTGACATCAGTTTGCTCCGTCTCCATCTGCTGGTAGGAATGCATAAACAATTTGTTCTGGATTCATCTGACTAGACGCTAAGAAAATGGCATTTAATTGTCCATAGGATATGCACATGTAAGTGCACTTTTTGCGCATAAATGGCTTTTTAAAATTGCTGCAATAGTATGTTACATTTACATGTGTAACTCCTTTTAAAATTACCTCCATAAAGTGCACTTAACACTTTAGTTATTAACAATATAAATCATCCTCTCCAAATGTTCACGTACTATTATGAGCTGCTTTAGCAATTGCCTTGGCTGCATTCTTCTGTATTTCAGGGACAGAAGATATCTCTGTAAATGTAAATAGCTTTTCAAGATCTCCTGTCTGTCGCAGAAGCTCCAGGGTTTCCACATCTTCAAGACAATTCATCACCACCAAAAGTGCATCTACATGAAGATCATTTAATTCCTATTGCAAAAGAATAAAGAGACAATTAGAATTAAAATAACTTTGAATTTTCTTAAATTCTAGTTTGTGAAAACAGACTACTATCAGTTTAGCTAACAAAATCAATAAATTCTCAGTCTTCTGAAGATTGGATTTAACCTTTAATAATGGACACAGCATCCTTGCAGGGTCATTTATCATTTCACATTAGGGTCTTATCGCTCGCAATAATGCCGTAACATGTGCAATAAATACCGCATTGCAAAATGCATATGCAAATTTGAAATTAGTATTCGAGTGGGAGAAGTTTGGGCGAAGTCTGGGAATGGAAATGAGTAAATGGAAATGAGGGTCTGCTAGCACAGCGAGCGATAGAGTAACACACACTATTGTGGGATTTAACTCCAGCAATAACTACACCTTTTTTACTTTTTTGCGGTATGGTGGAAAAGTTTTTATTGCGGGCGATATTGTGGATCGTGGGTATTATCGCAGCGATTATCGCACACAATAAAAAGAGTAATGATAATGGACATACCTACCAGGCCTTCTTGCCCCGATAAAAACACCTGATCTTATCTGGTCTAGCTTCCTAAAGCCATAATGTTTGTGGCAAGTTCAATTGTTGGGTGATACTGGATGCTTTGGGAGGCTCGCTGCAGATGACAAAAGCCGAACAACAACAACCTCAAGAACAGGCAAGACTAGTTCCAAGCCCTCATAAGGAAGTCCATGCACCGCAGGCAGAGCTAGGGGCCTCGTAGGGTTGGAGCCCAGGGCAGCTCCTGGCACGCAGGTGGCCACAGTAGAGGAGATACAGGGAGTGTATCTTTCCTTCATGAACATCCTTTCTGGCCATGCCAGAGGACTAAGTGGATTGCAGGTATCACCTCAGCTCTCGGGCTATTCTGGAATTATATAAAGAAATTCAAAGGGATTTGGATTTGGTCATCGCAAGGTCCCACGCTGTGCCTGGCCTCATCAAACTGTTGGCCACCCTGTATTTCATGGCAAGCAGTTCCTTCCAAACAACAGTAGGGTCATGGGGGGAGTGTCCTAAACCACTTTTTCCCACTGTCTGGACCAGGTGATTACAGCAGTCTTTGACTGCATCAATCGGTCATAGTAATTCCTCGAGACCGGCAGGACTTGATGGACTTGAAGAGAGGTTTTTATGCCTTCGCAAACTTTCCTAATGTTCTGGGAGCTACCATAAGAACATAAGAAATTGCCATGCTGGGTCAGACCAAGGGTCCATCAAGCCCAGCATCCTGTTTCCAACAGAGGCCAAACCAGGCCACAAGAACCTGGCAATTACCCAAACACCTAGAAGATCCCATGCTACTGATGCAATTAATAGCAGTGACTATTCCCTAAGTAAACTTGATTAATAGCAGTTAATGGACTTCTCTTCCAAGAACTTATCCAAACCTTTTTTGAACCCAGCTACACTAACTGCACTAACCACATCCTCTGGCAACAAATTCCAGAGATTTATTGTGCGTTGAGTGAAAAAGAATTTTCTCCGATTAGTCTTAAATGTGCTACTTGCTAACTTCATGGAATGCCCCCTAGTCCTTCTATTATTCGAAAGTGTAAATAACCGAGACACATCTACTCGTTCAAGACCTCTCATGATCTTAAAGACCTCTATGATATCCCCCCTCAGCCGTCTCTTCTCCAAGCTGAACAGCCCTAACCTCTTCAGCCTTTCCTCATAGGGGAGCTGTTCCATCCCCTTTATCATTTTGGTTGCCCTTTTCTGTACCTTCTCCATTGCAACTATATCTTTTTTGAGATACGGCGACCAGAATTGTACACAGTATTCAAGGTGTGGTCTCACCATGGAGCGATATAGAGGCATTATGACATTTTCCGTTTTATTAACCATTCCCTTCCTAATAATTCCTAACATTTTATTTGCTTTTTTGACTGCTGCAGCACACTGAGCTGACGATTTCAATGTATTATCTACTATGACGCCTAGATCTCTTTCTTGGGTGGTAGCTCCTAATATGGAACCTAACATCGTGTAACTACAGCTAGGGTTATTTTTCCCTATATGCAACACCTTGCACTTGTCCACATTAAATTTCATCTGCCATTTGGATGCCCAATCTTCCAGTCTTGCAAGGTCCTCCTGTAATGTATCACAGTCTGCTTGTGATTTAACTACTCTGAATAATTTTGTATCATCTGCAAATTTGATAACGTCACTCATCGTATTCCTTTCCAGATCATTGATATATATATTGAAAAGCACCGGTCCAAGTACAGATCCCTGAGGCACTCCACTGTTTACCCTTTTCCACTGAGAAAATTGACCATTTAGTCCTACTCTCTGTTTCCTGTCTTTTAACCAGTTTGTAATCCACGAAAGGACATCGCCTCCTATCCCATGACTTTTTAGTTTTCGTAGAAGCCTCTCATGAGGGACTTTGTCAAACGCCTTCTGAAAATCCAAATACACTATATCTACCGGTTCACCTTTATCCACATGTTTATTAACCCCTTCAAAAAAATGAAGCAGGTTTGTTAGGCAAGACTTCCCTTGGGTAAATCCATGTTGACTGTGTCCCATTAAATCATGTCTTTCTATATGCTCTACAATTTTGATCTTGAGGATAGTTTCCACTATTTTTCCCGGCACTGAAGTTAGGCTCACTGGTCTATAGTTACCTGGATCACCCCTGGAGCCTTTTTTAAATATTGGGGTTACATTGGCCACCCTCCAGTCTTCAGGTACAATGGATGATTTTAATGATAGGTTACAAATTTTAACTAATAGGTCAGAAATTTCATTTTTGAGTTCCTTTAGTACCCTGGGATGCATACCATCCGGTCCAGGTGACTTGCTACTCTTTAGTTTGTCAATCTGGCCTACTACATCTTCCAGGTTGACCGCACTCATGTACCTATCTTTCCACCCCGTTTCAGGAAGAAGATGTACCGCAACAGAAAACTCTTCCACTCAACATTCAAGTGGTCTGTGACACTCGAAATCGCATCCTTGATGTGGTGGCCAGGTACTCAGGAGCCATGCACGATTCCTTTATACATAGTAAATCGAGCCTCTTTGAAAATTTTGAGGATAGCCTGTACAGTAACGGTTGACTCGTTGGTAAGAGAGTTGCTTCTTTCTATATTCCCTTTCTGGCTATGTGTTTGTGGCAAATGGCAAGAAAATGGGGGGTAGCTGGGGGGGGGGGGGGGGAGGAAGAGCATCGCTGCCATGACAAGTGGCTTGTACAGTTACATCTGCAGGCCATTAGCCCAGGGCCTGGCTTTTTCGCCCCATGTGGTAGAAGCATGAAAATCTTGTGATGGCAAACAATGCACTGGCCCTAAAGCTTGGTGCGTGGGCAGGCACTATACACTTTCAAGGTATTCATTTTCAAAAAGGCCTTGTTCCTATCCTTCATTTGGAAGCTATTAAAATCTCAATGGTTAATGACAAGCTTGAAGTATCCACCCTGCTGGTACTGCACGAATAAGTGTGGCCAGTTAGTGAGGTGTCATCCAGACTGTCGGCCAGTTTGTCTTGACCCTCCCACACTTCAACCAGAAGCAGTGTCCTGTGAATGTTGGTGGTGTGGCATATTCCCTGTGTCGGGGCTCACAAATTGGTTTCTATGGAGGACATACTTCAGAGCCGGCAGGGACATTCACAATCTCATCTGGAGGTACCTTTTTTTGCAGCTAACACAGGAGTGGCAGCTCTTAAGTACTGCTTCAAGGTTGGCAGTCTGCTACAGACCAGTAGCCTTAGCTTGGTTGCAAGGGCCTGACACGCAATTGGAATACCCACATGCAATTTAGTAGTCCTGAAGAACTAACTTTTGGCTACTGCTAGCATGCACATATACTGGCCCAGAACAATGTGATATGCACTTAGGCTAGACAAATCACCCTTTAAGACTCAAAGAAAGGAACAGGCTACCTTATACAGTCTTATATGATGCTGTGGTTTGCCAGCCAGATCTGCAAGTGACAATGCTCTGATTGATGGCTTAAATCTGTCATTGCTGCAGGAGATTCTGGGTATGGTTACAGGACCTGGCTTCTCACCCTTATTGCCATTCCCAACCCACCAGCAGAGACGAGGTACAAAGAGGCATTATGTGCTACCTGCTGTGACATCGAATGCATCTTCAGAGATCTCAAAAGTCGCTTTTGCAATTTGGACAAGACGGGTGGAGCTTTAATGTATGCCCCACCCAAAGTTGCAGATATAGTACTGTTTTGCTGTATCTTCCATAATCTCATTCTACGCCATGGCCTACGAATGGAGATACATCCAGATCTCCCCTGGATCCCCCATATGTCGCACATGAGCAGAGGGCAACACACTGAGTGGCAGCCAGGTTTGCCAAAACTTTATACAATGCTACTTTGCCTGATAGGCCTCAAATACCACATCCCCTTCCAGGGAAGCGAGGCCAGTAGACTGTTAGCTGCTGCTCTCCTCGCTATCATCATTCTTTCTCTCACTGCTTCTCTGTGTAGGTCACCGTGTAACAGAAAACACATATGCCTACTCAGGATTCATCTTGACAAAGGAGCAGTAGACTGTACTTGAAAAACAGTTGTGAAAGTAAAGATTACATCAAAGACATGTGGCAGCCATAATGTGTTCTGCCTGATAGTGACACTAAAAGATGCATTTGTGGCATGACAGTTTGTGGCCTAGCTAGCATCGTGTGGCTTGCCGGCCCTCCCCAGCGGACCCGATCCTAGCACTCACATGTGGATGAGATAGTGCCACAAGTGTGATGCCACCTCAGCTGCTCTTCGAGCATGGAGACCTACAGCTCTATAAATGCTGGAGTTGGCTAAAATGGTTTATAGAGAATACATACATAGTAATAAAAGAAAAAACATAAGATAAATTGCACATTAAAATTAATACTATACTAAAGATAAATAATTTAAAAAAAATTTAAAAACTAAAATAAAATAAATCCTCGACATCCCTGTGATTACTTAAGTTTAAGAATTAAGTGGCTGGGTCGGACCAAAGGCAATGAAGAAACAGGTAGGTTTTTAAATTTTTCTTGAAATCTTTTGAATTAGTTATCTGCCTTAAAGAGTCTGGGATAGAGTTCCAAAGAGAACGGCCAGCAACTGAAAATGCATGCTTCCTGGTAATCTCAAGCCTAGCTAATCTGACTGAGGGAACTTCAAACAAGCACTTATTTAAAGACTACAAGTGTCCTTTGGGACGGTACTAACGGAGAGATGTACATAGCCAGATGGAAGATTGCTTATTTATAAGGTTATGAATAAGAGATAGAATTTTATATAGAATCCTAAGTCGAACAGGGAGCCAGTGAAAGGAGCACAGGATTGGGGTGATGTGATTTTTTTTGGTTGTACCTGTTAGGATATGGACGGCAGTATCTTGAATCAGTTGTAAAGGACGAAGAGTGACAACTGAAAGACCAAGATAGAGTAGTCCAATCTGGTAAGTATCAAGGATTGTAGCACCGTACGGAAATCATTAGGGTAAAGCAGGGTTCTTAAACGCTTGAGCATGTGAATTTTATAAAAAGAATTTTTTATTACTGTAGAGATATTATAGGACATAGATAATTCAGAGTAGAGAATGACCCTAAGGTTTAAGGGATTTCATTACTATAGGGACAGAAAGACCATTATGAATTAAATGAGAAGATGGATTACATGCAGAATGGGAGATTGTGGACAAATGCAGAATTTCGGTGTTAGGTTTTGTAGGATTTGTGGAACCTGACCCGAGGTGGGAGTTGACACTATCTGAGGGGTTGGACCCCACGGGTCCCCACCGTTGGAAGGCGAGGTTGACTGGAAACAAAGGCAATAGGACCACTGTTGTAGCCCAGGAGAGAGGAGGTGTAGAATAAATGTCTGCGTCACAGCCATGTGATTTCAGGTACCTGCACAGCAGCAGTACTGCGGGGTGCCCAAGGAGCGGGGACAGAGAGAGTCAGTTCAATGTTATCGCAGTGCTGGGCAGGTCTGGAGACAGGATATAACAGAGGAGGGATCTCCAATGCAGCAGCACACAGGGCAGGCCTCGAGGAGCGGGGAATGCAGAGACAGGACCTCTGAGGTGGTAACGCTGAGGCTGCCCCGAGGAGCGGGGAAGCATGGAGACAGGGTCTCTGGTATAAGGCGCTGCGACTACCCCGAGGAGCGGGGAAGCGTAGAGACAGGATCTCTGGTGTAGTAAAACTGAGGCTACCCCGAAGAGCGGGGAAGCGTAGAGGTAGGCTCTCTGGTGAAGAGCACAGTGGCTACCCCAAGGAGCGGGGAAGCGCGGAGACAGAGTATCAGTAATGGAAGCACAGAGCAGGCCTCCGAGGAGCGGGTACCCAGAGTCAGAGTCCACAGTCAGAGAGCAGAAATCCAAGGCAGGAATCGCAGGTCCGCAGAACAGGAGCTCAGGGAACTTGTTGCAAGTTGGTTATCGTAGGCCAAAGGAGGTGCTTAAGTATCACAGACTTGTGATGTCATCAGCTGGGGACGACCCTGGAGATCCTGCCATTGGGCCTTTAAACAGAGGATGGATAGCGCTCACGTGCACCTAAGGAAGCCGCCACTGTGGAGCACGGAGAGCCAGGAGGAACGTGGTGGAAACGGCTGGCCACAGCCGCGAGTTCACCCAGAGTGGAGAGCCAGGCATGAGATGACGTGAGTTGGGTCAGTGGCGAATGACTGCGGCTGACGGTCATAATAGTACCCCCCTTCCTAAGCCCCCCCCCCGAGGGGTTTGGGTTTCAGAGGATGAGTGGCATGAAATTGCTTGATGATGTCCTTATCAATAATATTGGTGGCAAGCTCCCAGTTATTTTCTTCTGGTTCGAAGTCTTCCCAAGATAGGAGGAACTCCCATTTCCTTCCACGTTTCCGCACATCAAGGATGTCTTGAACCTGGTATGTCACATCTGCTTCAGATGCCAATGGTTGAGGGTCCCTTGGCTTCTTGGAGATTCCAGACAATACTAAAGGTTTTAGTAGGGATACATGGAATGCGCTGTGAATCTTGAGAGAAGAGGGAAGTCAGAGTTTGTAGGTGACTGGACCCAAACGGCGGAGCATCGGAAAGGGACCGATGTACCTGGGAGCAAAGCGAGGCGAAGGAAGCTTGAGACGGATAAACTGGATGCTGAGCCACACCTTGTCGCCTGGTTTAAACTGGGGAGCTTCACGGTGATGAGCATCAAAGAATCTTTTAGCCCTTTGGGCTGCTTGCTGCAGCAACTGTTTCGTGCTTTTCCAGAGTTGATGTAACTCCTGGGCAGTCGACTGGGCCGCTGGTGAGGGAACAGATAATGGAAGCGGTAGTGGCGGGAGAGGCTGACGTTCATAGACTACCTGGAAAGGTGATGAACCGGTGGATGAAGACGGGTGTGAATTCAAGGTGAGCTCAGCCCAGGGAAGGAGGTCGAAGCAATCATTTTGCCGAAGGTTAACATAGGCTCGAAGAAATTGTTTTAGAGTCCTATTAGTTCTCTCTGCTTGCCCATTGGCTTGGAGGTGATAAGCGGAAGTGAAATCAAGGGAGACTTTAAACTTTTTCCAGAGGGACCTCCAGAATCGGGCAGTAAATTGGACTGTGCGGTCCGAAAGGATATGTTTTGGAAGACCATGGAGCCGGAACACATGGCGGATGAACAATTGCGCAAGTTGATGTGCTGATGGAAGACCAGGCAGAGCCACAAAGTGGGCCATTTTGGAAAAGCAGTCTACAGTGACCCAAATGCTACCTATTACCACTGTTTTGCTGTTCTACTTATATTTATTTGACGACTTGTTTTAATGTAATGCCATAGCCGCGATTCTACTTATATTTGTTATTTGACGACTTGTTTTATTGTAACGCCATAGCCACGATTGTTCTGTTACAATGGAAACCGATATGATTTGATATTTTTTTCAAGAATGTCGGTATATAAAAATTCTAAATAAATAAATAAATAAATAAATAAATGGTGTTGTTGCCCCCGGAGGGAGGAAGATCCACAATAAAATCAGTGGCAATATGGGTTCATGGCTCACTGGGGATAGGCAGAGGTTGCAAGAGTCCCCACGGATGTCCCACTGGAGGTTTGTGGCATTCTCAAGTGGGACAAGACTCCAGATAGGCATGTGCATAATTCTTCATGGTAGGCCACCAATAAAACTGCTGGAGAGCGGCCAGAGTCCTGGACTGTCCAGGGTGTCCTGCGGTAAGGGAGTCATGAGCCCAACGAAGGACCCTCCGGCGTAGCTAACAAGGGACCGTCTTCCCAGGTGGGACCAGGAAGGTGGCAGACAGGATGACCTTAGCAGGGTCAATTATATGCCATGCAACATCTGGAACATCCTCCGGAACGAAGGATCTGGAGAGGGCATCAGCCAGGCAATTCTTGTTGGCCGGTCGGTAGCACGGCAAGAAGTTAAATCGGGTAAAAAAGAGGGCCCAGCGGGTCTGATGATGATTCAAGCGTTGAGCACAGTGTAAATACTCGAGGTTTTTGTGGTCTGTATACACTATGATCTGATGCTGGGCTCCCTCGAGCCAGGGACGCCATTCCTCAAAGGCTAGCTTAATAGCTAGAAGCTCCTTGTCCACAATAGCATAGTTCCAATCTGAGGGGGAGAAGCATCTGGAAAAAAAAGGAGCATGGATGTAGAGTATGGGTAGTCGAGTACTGGCTTAGGACCGCCCCTACTCCCATGTCAGAGGAATCAACCTCGATGATGAATGGGCGTCTGGGATCCAGTTGACAGAAACACGGCTCACGGAGAAAAGCAGTCTTGAGATCCTGGAAGGCAGTCATGGCCTCGGGTGACCAGTGGGAAGGATTAGTCCCCTTGTGAGTCATGGCCAAGAGGGGTGCGGTCAGAGTGGAGTAATGATGAATGAAGGACCGGTAGTAATTGGCAAAGGAATCTTTGTAAGGACAGAAGGCCCGTAGGATGAGGCCAATTTTGAATGCTTTTCAACTTCTGAGGGTCCATTCTGAAACCTTGACTGCAGACTATATAGCCAAGAAAGGGGATGGTCTCCTGCTCAAAAGAACATTTTTTGAGTTTGGCATAGAGCTGGTTGTCTCTTAGATGCTGGAGGACGCGGGAGACATCGTGGCGGTGGCTCTGTAGGTCTTTAGAGAACACTAAAATGTCGTTGAGATACACCACAACACATTGGTATAACATATTCCTGAAGACTTCATTCATCAAATTCTGGAAGACAGCTGGGGCATTGCAAAGGCCAAATGGATTCACAAGGTATTCATAGTGGCCGTCTTGAGTATTAAAGGCTGTCTTCCATTCATCTCCTTTGCGGATTTGAACTAAATTATAGGCTCTTCTGAGGTCCAATTTGGAGAAGATTTTCGCTCCCTGGAGCCTGTCAAAAAGTTCAGAAATTAAAGGTAGTGGATAGCCATCTTTCAGGGTGTTCTCGTTTAAACCCCGGTAGTCGATGCAGGGACGTAGCGATCCATCCTTTTTCCCCACAAAGAAAAAACCCGCTCCGGCGGGAGGCTTAGAGGGTCGAATGAACCCCTTAGCCAGATAATCTCCAAGTGCATACCTGGAAATTATTATAATTATTTTTTAATTTATCATACAGATTATCATAGTTAATAACCCGTAATACCATAAATGAACCACATGTTATCTCCTAGGAGACATACAACAATGGAAAATCCATGTCATAAACCAAATAGCCTTTAATGTTTATTTGTTACCGGATACTACTGGCACCCCCTTTGTAAAGTATGAGCTAATCTCCTCTATATGTGTCTTATTGTAAATCGTTATGATGGTAAATAACTTAATGATGGTTCGGTATAGAAAAACTTTTAAATAAACAAATTTTAATTAAATTTTCGCGGATGTACTCTGACATGGCCTGAGTCTCTGTGAGCGACAATGGGTAGATTCTGCCCCGAGGAGGTTCAGTGTTGGGTAACAAGTTGATTGCGCAATCGTAGGTATGATGCAGAGGCAGAGTGTTTGCGGCCTTTTTGGAGAACACATATGCAAAAGCAGAGTATTAAGGCGGAAGGCCAGGAGGTGAAAGCGAAGTACCAAGGCAAGGCAAAGGTCAGACAGGCTCCAGACAGTTGGCGTGGCAGGAAGAACCCCAATGGGAATGTTGTAAGGTGGCCCAATCAAACTGGGGAGTGTGCTGTTGTAGATATGGTAGTACTAAGACCACAGGATGTATGGCCTTGTCCAGAATGTGGAAGGAGATAGACTCCACGTGCAGGGACCTTGTGCGGAGACGAATAGGAGCTGTAGTATAAGCTTACTGCTCCCAGAGGTCTCATGTGGTTGCCATGATGGCTGATGGCCTTTCTTTGTTGGTCTCTTGCCAGACACCCATTTAGTGCCACCTAAGCCCTTTAAGGGCCCATGTCAGTACCTCAGACAAAGAAGGTATCATATATGCCTCTGCACATGTGTTTTATGTGATTAGGTATGGATAATCTGGGACGAGGAAGGACTCAGACTCCCTCATTAGCAGTTAGGGACAAGCAGTCACATACATCAATGTTGCTTGATGACATACATTCCAGGAACATACATATTGCCCATGTATAGGTATAGAAGTACTGCAGGTAGTCCATACGCAAAAGATAAGTGTGTGAGTGTGTGGCTAGCTGAGTGACGTGCTGTGTTAGTCTCTGGCAATCTCTGTGTCTGGGGGTGCTGTTGCACTTGGAGGTCCCTCCCTTGCCACAGCAAACCATACCCCAGAGCAAGCAATGTATATGCATTCATTTTGCACACACAGCTATTGGACAGCAGTGATCAAGCGCTTGCACATTTGAGAATAGGCACCTCTGACCGTTGAGCATATGGGCTGCAGTATGAATGGCCTCACGCCTTGTACTCTAAAATTTCCCCTAGTACACTTTCAGGATATACCTAGAGTTGAGAAAGGGGCAGAGGTGTAAAAGTTGCCAGCATGACACATCAAATATGCAGACTTAAGTGTGCATAGTAGTTGACATTTGCCTGTCTTGCACCCCCCTCCCCCAACACGGACGCTTTTCTATCTAGCACTTGGAGTCAACCTAATAGTCCAGTTATTAGGGGCTGTGCAGGCTACCCAGAGCTTAAGCTGTCACAGAGGCTTGCAACTTTAGGAAGGGAGATAGTGGGTGTTAAGGAGCTGTCCACTGAATGAGGGGATGCTGGGATGGATGGATCATGGAGTGGTAAGGACCAACTAATGTCATCAATGTTGGGCTGATTCAGATGAATGGTTTGCATGATGCTGGTTTAGTGGTAGCATGTGGTGAGGTAGCTGGTGCAGGGATGTATGTATGTGAGGGGTTGGTTTGCTTGGCAGGTACCTGAGGCCTGGTGGTAGTCCTATTTGAGAGTCCCTTTTTGTAATCACTGGTCTGCTTAGCCTCCTCTCAGTTGCTCATATTATGCACAGTTGACATAGAGGCTGCCACCCCAGGCAACATCATTTAACATTCACTCTGTCCTCTATATACGCTGGCAGGGTAGAGCTACCTTCTTTCTGCCATATGTAGGTCAGTAGCTTTCCTGTGCATACATAGAGGTGGTGCACACATATGTGCTGTAGAATCTAGGGGCCAGGGTTTGCTTAGCACTTTAGGTGCTTCACTTGTACACTAACCTACCTTTTCCTTCCACACTACCGTGTACTTGCTGACTGTTGAATCAGTGTCAGCTGCTATGTCAGAACTAAGGAAGAGGAGTGAGGGAGTAGTGTTTTATTCAGAATGTCCACAGGTGAAGAGCAGAAAGCCTAGAGGGCTGCTGCTGCCACTGCTTGGGACCAGGCAGACTTCCACAGACTGACTGCCATTCCTGTGGTGGGCTGCCTTTGGGATCTGGATTTTACCTGTAATCCTTACCTTACAAGTATTATATATATCCCCAAGCCATGCCAGAACAGGGATGGCAGTTAGTCTGTGGAAGTCTGCCTGGTCCCAAGCAGCAGCAGCAGCAACCCTCTAAGCACTGGGCTGTTCACCTGTGGATATTCTGGACAAGACACTACTCCCCAACTCCTCCTCCCTAGTTGTCACACAGCAGTTGACACTCTGTTCCAACAGTCAGCAAGTAGACATTATATTTGGTTTAGTGTGAAAGCTATAAATGTTTGGTTACAGATAGCCTTTGAGTCATGGCACAAGTAAGGGGTGCGAAGATCAAGTCTTGTGCAATGATGACTCTAACTTCCCCTTAAGACCACACAAGCTCTTCATGTACACAATATACTGTGTTGGGCAGCTAGCTACTGCCATTCCCACATATAGACATACAGGCACATGTAAGCAGGAATTAGCTAAGAGTATGCAGTGTAAAGAAGGCAACAAGAGAAAATACTGAAGGTCCCCAGTAATGAGTGTCTTCTTTAGCTCTTGCTGTCTTCCTTAGGAGTATACACTGAGTTTTCAGTTGTATGGCCTAGGCTATATAGTCTTGCCTGCTAGATAAGTGGCAAGCTGGAATATGCAAGGGCATTCTAGCATGCAAGGTCACGTGGAGGGCAAACCTTGTTCCTAGTAAACAATTAACACAAAAACCACACAATGTGGGGGGCGATGTTCGCCGTGAGAGGAGATGGCTGTTGTGATTAAAGCTCCAGCCTTGCCTCTCCCCGGCAAAATAAATTCGCCACGAAAAAAGTTTCAAAAATTGATTTCAAACCTAGCACTGACCTGGGCACGAGTTACAGACCTAATTCGCCGAAAAAACCAGGCTGCTCGCAACGAATCGGGAGTCTTGTAAGTAAAAGAAGTTGCTACCTTTAAGTTCCCCCAGCCGCCATCTTTGCCGCGAGAAGAACGAACGAGCCTCCCGCCGTAGGCTCAACTGAGTAGATTTTGAGCATTTGACCAGAGCCTTAATTTAAATTAATTTTAAAAACATAAAACATCAGCTACGCGGGGCCGATCGTTGCGGGACGAGCAGGCAGCCCGTGCCCGAACTCGTGTGCTCACTTTTTTTCTTCTCTTCCCCCCTCCCCCACCTCCCCAGGAGATGCGGGAAAAATCTTACATGCTGAACTTTAAACTAAACTGAAATAAGAAAGTCTCCCGGGCTCCTGCCCGCATCAACAAGATTTCGATCGCGGGGTGGGCTGGAGCAGGGGAGTACAGGATTTTATCCTAGCAGCAGCGAGACACAAGGCTTGGAAAGAAGCCAGGGAGCTGCAAGAGCGTGTCAGCATTGCCACAGATTCCCCCGGGGCTGCCATCTTTGTCACGAACACTAATACAGGAGCACAATAAAAGAGGAATTAGCAATCGATACCTTGCTATCCACCCTGCATCGGGGGAAAGAAGCCCTTACACAGAAGACATAATATATTCACTTGGGAGGATATGACGGCACCATACAGAATGGACATCTAGCCCTGATGCCCTTCCTCCCACCGCAGCAATCACCAGTTCTAATATAGCAATCTGTACCCCAAAACCCTAAAATAAGCAGCACCTGGTGAGTCAAACTCCTGGGGACATGGCAACCGAAAAAAAGCCAGTGGATCCAGCCCAGCATTCATGAAGCTGGTGGATCCCGTTATGCGGCCTTGGGCAGAGAAATGGCGGAGCAAAACGGGGAGGCCCAATCAAATCACTATGCTAGAGCGGAGGAGACCGGAGGTGAGGTCCTGTGCTCCCTCACAAAGAAGGACTTTCATGTATGTTCACGGATATAAAAATTGAAATAAGATCTCTTAAAGAAGAGGCAAACAACACCATGGAGGGATTGCGCCAGGACATGAGAGATTTAGGCCGCCACCTTGAGGATGCTGAGGGGATTGTGGAGGGGCAGGCATTACGAGTGGCAAAGTTCACCACGGAGATGTGGCAACAAGAAGAGATGCAGCTCAAAATGGAAGACCTCAAAAATAGATCCCGGAGATCTAACATCAGGTTCCAAGGTCCACCGGAACTCCCGGAATATTCTGACACCATGGAGGTTACCCGGAAAATCTGCGCAGCCATTCTAGCCTCAGATATGGAGTTGGGGGAGAAACCGCGCCGCACAGAGGTGGTGGTGGGGTGGGCTCATCAGGCCCTGGGAGCCCCCCCTCATAATGCGCCCAAGGATTTATTTATTTATTTTTAACTTTTATATACCGATGTTCCTGTATAGGATACATATCGCACATGAAACTGAACTGTCGCCGGAGGGCGGATACAATGAAACATGTGATACAATGAACATGCGGAAACAATGAACATGAGGAACATTAGAAATACACTATAATATAATAATATAATAATAATAATAATAATAATAATAATAATAAATCTAATAATAATAATAAAATAGAAAACCTAGGGTAATGCCTGATGAAACTTCCAAATAATCTTTAGGGAAAAGGGAAAAGCAAAAGAAAAATGAAACCTATCTGGTTCTCAAAGGAGGTGGCTGACAAAATTAAGGTTAAAAGAACAGCGTTCAAGAAATATAAAAGATCCCAAAAGGATGAGCACAAAGAACAATATTTGAGTTAACTGAGGGAGACGAAGAAATTAATAAAGTTGGCAAAAAGTCAAGCGGAAGAGATGATTGCCAAGGAGATAAAGAATGGTAACAAAACATTTTTCAGATACATCAGTGAAAAGAGAAAAGTTCAAAGTGGTATAATGAAATTGAAAGGTGGAAATGATCAATGCGTGGAGAGTGACAAAAAAATGGCAGAAATATTAAATGAATACTTCAGTTCTGTGTTCACTAAAGAAGACCCTGGAGAAGGACCATCTCTACACAACAAGAAACTGGAAGGAAGTGGAATAGAAGAAAACCCTTTTACAGTAGAAAATGTACGGGAAGAGCTAAAGAATCTGAAAGTGGACAAAGCCATGGGACCTGATGGGATTCATCCAAGGATACTGATGGAGCTCAGAGATGTGCTGGCGGGTCCGCTGTGTGACCTGTTCAATAGATCCCTAGAAACGGGAGTGGTGCCGAGTGATTGGAGAAGAGCGGTGGTGGTCCCGCATCACAAGAGTGGGAACAGAGAGGAGGCTGGAACTACAGACCAGTTAGCCTCACTTCGGTGGTGGGAAAAGTAATGGAGTCACTGTTGAAAGAGAAAATAGTGAACTATCTACAGTCCGGAGAATTGCTGGACCAGAGGCAGCATGGATTCACCAGGGGAAGATCCTGTCAGACAAATCTGATTGACTTTTTTGACTGGGTAACCAAGGAATTGGATCGAGGAAGAGCGCTCGATGTCATCTACTTAGATTTCAGTAAAGCTTTTGATACGGTTCCACACAGGAGACTGGTGAATAAAACGAGAAGCTTAGGAGTGTGTGCCAAGATGGTGACCTGGATTGCAAACTGGTTGACGGACAGAAGACAATGTGTGATGGTAAATGGAACTCTCTCTGAAGAGAGAGCGGTTTTAAGTGGTGTACCACAAGGATCGGTGTTGGGACCGGGCCTGTTCAATATCTTTGTGAGCGACATTGTGGACGGGATAGAAGGTAAGATTTGTCTTTTTGCGGACGACACTAAGATCTGCAACAGAGTGGACACGCTGGAAGGAGTGGAGAGAATGAGACGGGATTTAAGGAAACTGGAAGAGTGGTCGAAGATATGGCAGCTGAGATTCAATGCCAAGAAGTGCAAAGTCATGCATATGGGGAGTGGAAATCCGAATGAACTGTATTCGATGGGGGGGGGAAAGGCTGATGTGCATGGAACAGGAGAGGGACCTAGGGGTTATAATGTCTAATGATATGAAGTCTGCGAAACAATGCGACAAGGCGATAGCAAAAGCCAGAAGAATGCTGGGCTGCAAAGAGAGAGGAATATCGAGTAAGAAAAGGGAAGTGATTATCCCCTTATACAGGTCCTTGGTGAGGCCTCACCTGGAGTACTTTGTTCATTTCTGGAGACCATACTAGGGATGTGAATCGTTTTTCAACGATTAAAATTATCGTCCGATAATTTTAAAATCGTCTTAAATCGTTAAAGAACACGATACAATAGGAATTCTAACGATTTATCGTTAAAAAAAGATCACAACACTCCCACTATCAGGGATATGGCACTGAGTGCAGGAAGGTCACAACACTCCTGGTATCAGGGATAGGGCACTGTGTGCAGGAAGATCACAACATTCCCGGTATCAGGGATAGGGCACTGTGTGCAGGAAGATCACAACACTCCCGGTATCAGGGATAGGGCACTGTGTGCAGGAAGATCACAACACTCCCGGTATCAGGGTTAGGGCACTGTGTGCTGGAAGATCACAACACTCCCGGTATTAGGGATAGGGCACTGTGTGCAGGAAGATCACAACACTCCTGGTATCAGGGATAGGGCACTGCGTGCAGGAAGATCACAACACTGCTGGTATCAGGGATAGGGCACTTTGTGCAAGAAGATCACAACACTTCCGGTATCAGGGATAGGGCACTGTGTGCAGGAAGATCACAACACTCCTGGTATCAGGGATAAGGCACTGTGTGCAGGAAGATCACAACACTCCTGGTATTTGGGATAGGGCACTGCATGCAGGAAGATCACAATACCCCTGGTATCAGGGATAGGGCACTGCGTGCAGGAAGATCACAACACTCCCAGTATCAGGGATACGGCACTGCATGCAGGAAGATCACAACACTCCCGGTATCAGGGATAGGGCACAAGTTCTAGTCACATTGACTGATCACATTACTTTTTTTGTCAAGCTACCAACTGTTTCCATTTCCCCTCCCCCATATATTGTCAGTGGGAACCTTGGTAACATGAATAAATAAGAGGGCAGCCAATAGGAATACATATTCATTGCTAAACTGACCTTAACTGACCTGTAAAGTGTCAAATTGTATCATTTTCTGTTAGTGCGCGCTAACTTCCTGTTAGTGCGCACTAAGTTCCTGTTAGCGCGCACTAACTCCCGTTAGTGTGCACTAATCGGAAAAAACGATTTTTTTAACTAAAAAATCGTGCCAAACACGATTTTCTTCTCCTGCCAGACGATTTCGATCATTAAGACGATCGGGCACACAATTCACATCCCTAGTATCTACAAAGAGACAGAGACAAGATGGAAGCGGTACAGAGAAGAGCAACCAAAAAGGTGGAGGGTCTTCATCGGATGTCATACGAAGAGAGATTGAAGAATCTAAATATGTACACCCTGGAGGAAAGGAGGAACAGGGGTGATATGATTCAGACCTTCAGATACTTGAAAAACTTTAACGATCCAAAGACAACGACAAACCTTTTCCGTCAGAAAAAAATCAGCAGAACCAGAGGTCACGAGCTGAGGCTCCAGGGAGGAAGACTAAGGACCAATGTCAGGAAATATTTCTTCACGGAGAGAGTGGTGGATGCCTGGAATGCCCTTGCGGAGGAAGTGGTGAAGTCCAAAACTGTGAAGGACTTCAAAGGGGCGTGGGATAAACACTGTGGATCCATCAGGTCTAGAGGAAGTGTATAAACAGGAGGCAGCAAAACACTGCACGGAGCGGCAATAGCCACAGAGGCATTCACGGAGCGGGATGCCAGTGGCCAGTGGTTAGTGTTCCACCTTCACGGAGCGGAAGGATGGAGGCCTGCCATCTCCATATTTAAAAAAAAAAAAAACAGGGGTGGGCAAGAGTATGTAAAATTAACAAAGAGTTCATAAGCTATAGGTATTCCCAATTATTAGGCTTATTCAATATTTGTTGATAGATAATGTGGCTTTCAATGCATACTTCACTTTCAATGCATATCCAGCTTGGCTCTCTGCTTCAACGGCAGGGGAGAAGAAAAACTGATACTTCACGCATATCCAGCATTGCTCTCTGCTTCAACGGCAGGGGAGAAGTAAAACTAATAGTTCACGCATATCCAGCATAGCTCTCTGCTTCAACGGCAGGGGAGAAGTAAAACTGGTGGTTCACGCATATCCAGCGTGGCTCTCTGCTTCAACGGCAGGGGAGAAGTAAAACTGATACTTCACGCATATCCAGCATAGCTCTCTGCTTCAACGGCAGGGGAGAAGTAAAACTAATAGTTCACGCTTATCCAGCATAGCTCTCTGCTACAACGGCAGGGGAGAAGAAAAACAACCAATAAGGGCTGAATAACATAGTCTGGGTAAATAAATAAGTATGTGTGTAGCTTGCTTATTGCGGCAGTTACTACCCCTAACTAATCAAGCTTGATATT
Source organism: Rhinatrema bivittatum (assembly GCF_901001135.1). Lineage (NCBI taxonomy): Eukaryota > Metazoa > Chordata > Amphibia > Gymnophiona > Rhinatrematidae > Rhinatrema > Rhinatrema bivittatum. The sequence goes on from NC_042616.1 coordinate 143,934,829, forward strand.
TCACTTGGATGCAGCTCCATCACTGCTCTCTGCATTAATGGTGGGGGTGAAAGGGAAATAGAACCAAAGGTTACTAGGAGCCAAGAGAAACAGATAAGTATGAGAAAAAAAGAAGTGTGAGGCTTGCTGGGCAGACTGGATGGGCCAATTGGTCTTCTTCTGCCGTCATTTCTATGTTTCTATGTTTCTATGAAAGGAAGCGTAACTGAAGGGTAGCAGGAGAGAACTAACTACGCATGCGGGCAAGTTAAGAAGGAAGAGGATTTAATTGCGTGTCTCCACAGCTACCTAATAAAAGAAGACCTGCTGCGCTGTGCAAGAAGAGTGTCACTCTATAGCTGGGAGGGACATGAACTCCAGCTATATAGTGATATGGCTCCAGCCACACTACGGAGAAGAAGAGACATGCAACTGCTAATGGCGATTCTCCGTACTGCGGGCATCCGATACTGTTGACTCTTCCCATGGGGCCAGGCCTTCACGATGAATGGAACATCCTCGCAGGTCAAATCGATGGCGGAGGTGGCGCCAATCCTACAGGCTGCAGGCCTCGTTGTCTCCTCTATGACTAAACCCCAGCTGAAGAACATAAATACTAGCCAGCCACAGTGGCAGAATGTGGGCAAGGGAAGCAGAAGATTCACCAGAAATCCCTCGGGTACCGGCGACGGAGCACGGGAGGCGCCATCTTGAAGTCGCCAGCTCGGATAAAGGAGGGCAGTGAGCGGCCACGTGGTTGAAGCCTGCGAGAGCAGACATGGAGTGTAATAGGCCAATAGACATTATTTGAGCTGTGCGGCCCTGCATTGCCTATATTTCTTTATCAATATCCTTTAATCTGAGCTCAGGGCTCGGCTATGTTTTCGCTGGTTAATGGTTGCCTGTTTCATATTGAGTTTTGAGACAAGGGGAAAGAGTGTTTAAAATCTTGAGAGGTCTAGAAAGGGTAGATGTGAATCGGTTATTTACTCTTGGATAATAGAAAGACTAGGGGGCACTCCATGAAGTTAGCATGGGGCACATTTAAAACTAATTGGTGAAAGTTCTTTTTTATTCAACATAGAATTAAACTCTGGAATTTGTTGCCAGAGGATGTGGTTAATGCAGTTAATATAGCTGTGTTTAAAAAAAGATTGGATAAGTTCTTGGAGGAGAAGTCCATTACCTGCTATTAATTAAATTGACTTATAAAATAGCCACTGCTATTACTAGCAACGGTAACATGGAATAGACTTAGTTTTTGGGTACTTGCCAAGTTCTTATGGCCTGGATTGGCCACTGTTGGAAACAGGATGCTGGGCTTGATGGACCCTTGGTCTGACCCAGTATGGCATGTTCTTATGTTCTTAACTCCTACACTAGAATTGATTATTTTCTTATTACAAAAGACCTGGTCTGGGATACCACAAGGGCAGATATTGAATCAATCACCTGGTCGGATCACGCACCTATTAGTTGGGCATTACACGTAGTATCGGAGGATAAAGGGAGTCAATTTTGGAGACTTAACGATTTCCTGTTACAGGAACCTGGATATGGGGACCGAGTGGTGTCAGTGATGGAAGATTATTTTTTGCGTAATACGATAGATGAGGTCTCACCTATGGCTATCTGGGAGAAAATGAAAGCTGTTATACGGGGCCATCTCATCAGCTTAGCATCGTATCACAAGAAACAAAAACAGGCCCAGAGGGAAACCCTAATGCAAGAACTATGGAATATTGAAAGGCAACACAAAAGCCATCCACGATCCGTTCCAGCTCACTTCGTTACTCAAAAGCGGGAGGCGATAGCAGCCTTAGACGTAGCTGATATAGCCTTCTCGCTTAACCTCTTGAAACAGCGCCACTACAAGTTTGGAGATATAAATAGTAGATTACTTGTTAGGCGCCTTCAGAAAAAGAGGATAAAAGAAATGGTGTATCTTATTAAACATAAATTGGGTTCCATGCTCTTACAACAACCAGAAATACAAACAAGATTTCTGGAGTTTTACGAGGAGCTATATAGGCCGGAACAGGAACCCCCAGGGCACAAGACATTACCACTTTCTTGTAATCTGTCCCCTTGCCTGAGCTGTCAGCGGCAGACCAAAATATAATCAGAAAGCCGATTACCCCATTTGAGGTAGATTGGGCCATTAAAAACCTGAAATCTGGAAAATCTCCAGGGCTGGATGGCTTCACACCCTTTTTCTATAAAAAATTTAGAACTATATTATGAGGCCCCCTAGCCGATATGTTCAATAAGCTCCGGGAGGGGGCTTCGCTTCTCCCACATGGAAACATGGCGGGAATCATACTCATACCCAAACCAGGGAAAGACCCCACCAGTTGTACATCATATCGCCCTATCTCCCTCATTAGTATAGACTTTAAAATTTTAGCCAAGATACTTGCTTTGCGTCTGCATAGCCTCATTGGAAATCTCATACACACAGACCAAGATGGCTTTATGCCGGGCAGAGCGACCCCAGATAATATACGAAAAATAATCGATTTGATTCACATAGCTTATTAGTTTGATGTTTTTCCTCAGTTCTCTCAGTTCATTGTTAAATGTAATATGTTGTTGTACTTGTAAACCAGGGTGAAGGCTCATAGCTATACCTCAGTATAGAAAAATGCTTAAATAAATAAATAAATTAAATAGCTAACTCTACCCCTACCCCGGCAGTGTTTATGACACTAGATGCTGAAAATCGTTTGATAGAGTTTATTGGCCATATCTCTTTGCGGTACTGCAAAAAGTGGGTTTAGGGGGTTTCTTTACAGTCTGGATTAAGGCGCTTTACAATGCTCCCTCCGCATGTATTAAAATAAATCATAGTTACACGGGGTCATTTTCGATCAGGCTGGGAACTCGGCAGGGCTGTCCACTTTCCCCGCTTCTCTTCGCTCTTAGCCTGGAACCATTAGCAGAGAGGATCCGCCATACAAAGGAAATACAGGGTATCAAGGTGGGTGGGCAACAACACAAGCTTACGCTGTATGCAGATTATTTATTTTTATTTAACATTTTATATCATTTCGGTTTACATTATAACATTAAACGCATGAAAGAATGCAATTACATCGAACAGGTAGATAAACTTGGATCAAGTAACTTGGGAATAACGTACAATGAATACTAAACGGTAATGAGATTTTAGACTGAAACCTGGCTAAGTGTCTAGGAGTCACAGTACATGGTGTACATGTTTGGATAGATCGAGGGGAGATTATTGGTATGGATGAAAAGCTTGTTCGAATAGCCAAGTTTTGAGTCTCTTTTTAAAGGTGATTGGGCAAGGTTCCTTCCGGAGTTCTGGAGGTAGAGAGTTCCACTGCGCGGGGCCCGCTGTCGATAGAGAACGTTTATTTAATGAAGTTTTGATGGGTGGGGCGAGGAGAGTATCTCTGTAAGCTCATACCCTGAAACAAGATCTTAGAAGACTCGAACATGCATGGCGAAAAAATCCTTCCCCTTCAAACCTGGAAGCCTACAAATCTATCATCACCACTACCGGTTATCCATACTACACACGAAGAGGGATTTTTTGTCACAGAAAATACACCACTTCATATTCGATCCTAAAGCTTTATTCTCCCTCTTCTCGTCTCTCACCAAATCTCCCCCCACGACCATCCCGGACGATCAAGCGGCCAGCAAAGCCTCAGAGTTAGCCACACATTTCAATAATAAAATCTCCGATCTGATTAGACCTTTAAACACCAATAATGCTCTCCTTCCTCCACCAGCCTACTATTCAAATACTCAACAGAACACTAGTCTGGAAACCTATACACAAGCTCATTCCTCTGTAAGTGGAATGAGCTTGTGTATAGATTTGTGTATGATTGTTAGTATTTTGTAAGAGATTCTGAACTTAATTGGAAGCCAGTGAAGGTTTCTTAAGATGGGGGTAATATGATTTCTTTTGTTAGATTTTGTCAGAATCCTGGCTGAAGCATTTTGAAGCATTTGTAAAGGTTTTATGGTGTTAGCTGGGAGGCCGAGTAGGAGGGAATTACAATAGTCAATTTTTGAAAAAATGATTGCTTGTAGAACTGACCGGTAGTCTTGGAAGAGGAGGAGCGGTCTGAGCCGTTTCAGGACTTGCAGTTTATAGAATCCATCCTTAGTGGTATTATTAATAAATCTTTTTAGGTTTAATTGATTGTCCATGATGACTCCGCGGTTTCTGACTTGAGTGGAGAGGGAAGGTTGACTAGGAGGGAGTAAGTTAGACATAGTATAGTTACTGTCCTGTGAAACGAGGAGTAGTTCGGATTTATTGGAATTAAGGATTAAGTGAAGGCTCATGAACAGGTTGTTGATGGCTTGGAGGCAGTTGTTCCAGAATTCTAGTGTTTTTTGTAGAGATTCCGTAACCGGGATGAATATTTGCACATCGTCTGCGTAGATGTAATGGATTAGTTTTAGTTTGGAGAGGAGCTGGCAGAGAGGTAGTAGATAAATGTTGAAGAGGGTGGGGGATAAAGATAAGCCTTGAGGGACTCCCAGAGAGGAGTGGACTGGGTGTGATTCGTTATTGTTGACTCTAACCTTGTAGAATCTGTTTTGTAGAAAAGATTTGAATCAGCTGAGTGCAGTGCCTTTTATGCCGATGTCTGATAGCCGATTCAGAAGAGTTGAGTGGTTTACCGTGTCAAATGCGGCCGATAGGTCGAGGAGAATGAGTAGACCGGGTTGTTTTTTATCTAGATTCAACAGTATTGTGTCTGTTAGAGAGATTAAGAGAGTTTCTGTATTTCGGGTTTTTCAGAAACCGAACTGAGAGGGGGATAGTATTTTGTTATCCTCTAAGTACTCCGTGAGTTGCTTATTGACTATTTTTTCTAAGATTTTGGAGATGAAGGGGAGTTTAGCAATCGGGCGATAGTTGGCTGGGTCGTCTGGAGACAGGTTGGGCTTTTTCAAGAGTGGTTTTAGAATTGCGAGTTTCAAAGGGTCAGGGACTGAACCTTGCATTAGTGAGCAGTTAATGATGTCGGCAATTGGTTTGGAGACTGTTTTTGAGATGGCGATGAGTAAGTTGGCAGGGATCGCATCTGTGGGGTGCGAGGCAGGTTTGAGTTTCTTTAGGACTGTTTCAACCTCTAAGGAGGAAGTCAACTCGAAGGTTTCCAGACTAGTGTTCTGTTGAGTATTTGAATAGTAGGCTGGTGGAGGAAGGAGAGCATTATTGGTGTTTAAAGGTCTGATCAGATCGGAGATTTTATTATTGAAATGTGTGGCTAACTCTGAGGCTTTGCTGGCCGCTTGATCGTCCGGGATGGTCGTGGGGGGAGATTTGGTGAGAGACGAGAAGAGGGAGAATAAAGCTTTAGGATCGAATATGAAGTGGTGTATTTTCTGTGACAAAAAATCCCTCTTCGTGTGTAGTATGGATAACCAGTAGTGGCGATGATAGATTTGTAGGCTTCCAGGTTTGAAGGGGAAGGATTTTTTCGCCATGCATGTTCGAGTCTTCTAAGATCTTGTTTCAGGGTTTTAAGTTGAGGGGTGTACCAGGGTTTCCTGTTGTTCGAATTGGAGTGGAGAGCTTTAGACGTTAAAGAGCACGTTAGGTCTGCTACGTTCTTAGTTATTTTGATCCAGGAGGATGTGGCTGAATTAGCATCTGTGAGGTCTAGTTTGTCTAATGCTGAGGAAAGTAGTGGGCTAAGGGTATCTGGGTTGCATAATTTCCTGAATTGGACTGTGGATTTTTGTGATGGTGGGGGGATGGGTTGGATGCACTTGAGAGTTCTAGAGATTAACCTATGGTCCGACCAGGGGACTGGGGAGCAAATCGTAGATGAGGCAGTGATCAGGCTTTCATTTATGAAAATTAAATCCAGTGTGTGTCCCGCTTTGTGCTTCGGCTCTTTGATAATTTGTTTGAAACCCATATACTGAAGTGCGGTGAGAAAGGTTTCACAACTGGAGGATTGAGGGGTTTTGTCCACGTGGAGGTTGAAATCTCCCATTATTATAGCGGGGGTATCTGTGTTGATGTGTTTGGCTAAGAGTTCAATTAATGGGGATGGGTCCGATTCTAGGCTTCCTGGGGGAGCATAGGTGAGGCAGATTTGCAGGTGTTTTGATTTGAATAAAGCGAATTCGAGTGAGGTAGATGAGTTTAACGTCTGTAGAGATAGCCCTAGTTCTTTTTTTGTGGCTAATAGTAGACCGCCGCCTCTTTTTTTGAGTCTGGGGATAGAGAAGATGTCGTAGGAGTGTGTAGGGAGTTGGTTGATTAGAGCCGTGTCTTCCAGTTTCAGCCATGATTTGGTAATTGCGCAGCAGTCCGGATTTGATTCTGTTAGATAGTCATAGAGGAGGTGAGTTTTTTTCAAGAGTGATTGTGCGTTGATTAGGGTTAAGGAGAGTAGCGTGAGGTCCAGCAGTTGGTTCAGTGGTGATGTCATGATTGGGATAATTCTTTTTTGTATGAAGTTGGGATTAGTGTGGTTTTTTAAGGAGTTTCTCCTTTGGTTGTAGATGATCGGTATGGTGAAAGTGTGCATGGGGAATAACGTCTGGATGAGTACAGGGGGGGTCTGAGGGAAAAGTTGGAAATGTCTGGAAGAATGCTGGAAAAGGCGTCTGGATGGATGCTTGAGAAGTCTGGATGGATGCTGCTAGTGTCTGGATGAATGTTGGAGTCGTCTGAATGGGAGCTGGAGTCGTCTGAATGGGTGCTGGAGTCATCTGAATTGGTGCTGACTGGGTGGTGGAGTCGTCTGAATGGGTGCTGGAGTCGACTGAATGGGTGTTGTGGTAGTCTGAAAGAAAGCTAGGGGTCGTCTGATTGATGCTGGTAGTGTCTAGATGAGTGCTGGAAGCTTCTCGATGCTTGCAGGAGGCGCAAGGATGATAGTTGGAGTTGTCTGGGAAGAAGTTGGGGGCGAATTTGAAAGTAATATGGAGTGCACTTCGGGGGCGCATGAAGGGGCGAACAAAGGGGCTTGCCCCTTTGTTCGCCCCGCGCCGCGCGACAAAGGGCTTGCCCCTTTGTTGCGCGGCGCCTGAAAGAGGCATTGTAATGTTGTAATCCTGTCGCTTATTGACCCTATGGGGTGCATGCCTAGGGTCCTTTCTTTGCTTGAAGAGTATGGTAAAGTGTCCAGGTTTAGGGTAAATGTGGATAAATCGTAAATTCTCCCAGTCCACTTTACGAAGGACCTCTTGCGGGTGGGTAAAAGAGAGTTCCCCTTTAGATGGACTAAAGGCCCCATAAGATATTTGGGGGTAAATCTAGGTTTGAATCTAACTCAATTAAGTACCCAGAATTATAAGCCTCTAATATGTACGTTAATGAGCGATCTAGACAGGTGGGATCGCATCCCTTACTCCTGGTTTGGCCGGATGGCTACCATTAAAATGCATCTCCTCCCAAAACTAAGCTACCTGTTTCAAGCTTTGCCATGTCCAAATCCAGCTGCGGACTTGAGACCAGTGCAGTGTAAATTATTTGCCTTCATCTGGCAGCGATGCCCCCGCTAGGATTAACCACCAGATACTTTATAAAGCACGAAAGGAGGGGGGGTTGGGCTTTCCCTCTTTACTCCACTATTATGTGGCAGCACAACTAAAATTCATTATTGAAACCCATGATCTGGATGCACCTTTACAATGGGTGGAGATAGAACGAGAACTGGTCGAAGGGACCCCACTACACACTTTATTTTGGCCAGGGTCGTGCACCAATAGAGATCTGCAATCATATCCCGTGAGCACCCAGACCTCCCTGCTGATCTGGAAAAAATGGAAACATCAGTTGATTGGGTCTAAACAATATTCCGCTTTGTTCCATATACACTACGAGAGACTTTAATGAAGGGAATAGAAATCCGACCTTTAAGCGGTGGGAGACCAGGGGGCTCACCTACTTAGGCCAGGTTTGGCATCAAGGGATGGTCCCCTTTGAGGAACTCCAGGAGCAATACCAACTACCGCAGTCAGATTTCTTAGCTTACACTCAACTTAGACATTTCCTGGGTACCCCGGGGCCTAAGCAAGATCTTCTTCACCCACTTAAAGTGTTTGAAGGGTACTGCATGCTGGCGGGCCGCCTCTAGAAGGGGATGTCTAAGGCCTATCAATTGCTACTACATAGGGTAGAGGGGGAACTGCCCACCTGAAGTCGTGGGAGCGGGATTTGGGAGTGGAGTGGGATCCGTCCAACTGGGCAGAGTGCTTTGAGTTCATGGGCAAGTATTCGATGTTCGCTGTTATGATGGAGAATCACTATAAGTTACTTTATAGATGGCATTACCTTCCCACGAGAGTGGCAAAGTGGATACAGGGTAGATCCCCATTGTGCTGGAGACAGTGTTCCCAGACTGGCACTTTCTGGCACATGTGGTGGCAGTGCCCTAGATCAGTGGTCCCCAACCTTTTTTGCACCAGGGACCGGCTTCAAGCAAGACCATTTTTCCATGGCCCGGCAGGGCGGGGTGGGGGTGGGGCAGGGGCGGGGCTTTGGTCATATGGGGGCGGGGTTATGGAGGGGGTTAGATTTTAGTGCACACTTATTTAATTATGACATTTATAATGTGAATGTGACTCAACTCATCATAGGTTCTCACATGCATGACACACTGACCCATGATCGTCACGGGGCTAGATGTAAAAGTACAGTTTGCATCCACGGGAACCCCCTGACCCACAATAATGGATGTAAAGCAGAATTATAACATTCCCCATACAACTCACCCTACAAAAAATATATTCTGGTTCTGGTGTCATCTCAGTAACAGCAACTCAAACTCCTTCTACTTCCAGACTCAATAGCCCTACTTATGAAAAGACAGCAGTTTACCACCAATGCATGTCCTCTTGAGAAAACACAACAAATAAGACCGATACAAATGCTTACATGCTAGTAAAATATCTCATCTTGGTAACAGACACAGAACCGACCTAACATACTCCCAGGATCTGTAGTAATGCACATAAACTAATCCGCACACAGTTACACCTGTATTATGGAATACACTCAAACAGGAGCAACCCTATCTATGAAAAGGCAACACTACAAATATTAAATCAGGTCTTAAAAACCAATACACCTCTTATTAGGAAAACAGAACTAGCAAGCAGCTATAGATCCCCACTCAGAAATAATTGTAAAACTATACTAATAAGCAGAATAAATTTTTCAAAACAGCTATGAACAGAATAACATCCAACAATTAAAAACTCATAAAAACTATTAAACATGCTCCAAACACCAATAAAATATTTCAAAAAAGCAGACATCACACAATTAAAATGGCAGTCAAGAAAAATAAACTTAAAAAGCCACCTTTACTTACCCCCTCCAGCAGCTCTCCTACTCCCCTTCCCTGCAGGCCGTGGCACACACCAGAAGCAGCAGTAGAAGCTAAGCTCTATACTCATGGTCCTCTTCCTTAGTGCTCATGTCTCTCACACACACACCATACCAGTCATGCCCCCATGACCAGTTTCTGTCTCTCACACACCAATCATCTCCAGTTTTGGCACACGCACATCAGTCACCTTCCTGAACAGTTTTTCTCATGCCATACACACACACAGGCTTCCCACTCCCATGTTCTACTTACATATATGGGCTTCTCACTCTCATAATCACTTTCTTTGTCTCTCTCTCACACACACACCAGTCTCTCACTCCCATGCTTGTTCTCTCCACATGCACAGGCTTCTCATTCCCAAAATCACTTTCTTTCTCTCTCTCTCTCACACACACACACACACACACTCACCAGTCTCTCACTCCCATGTTCTCTTTCAGATATACAGGCTTCTCACTCCCATGCTGTGTCTCACACACACCCAGGTTTCTCACTCCCATGCTCACTCTCTTCACATGCACAGGCTTCTCATTCCCATAATCACTTTCTCTCTGTTACACACACACCAGTCTCTCTCATTTCCATGCTCACTCTCCACGTGCACAGGCTTCTCATTCCCTGAATCACATTCTCTCACATTCACACACACCAGTCACCTTACCAACCAGTCTCTCTCTCTCATGCATGCACACTCACCCAGGTTTCTCACTCCCATGCTTTCTTTCACACCCCCCCCCCCCCCACACCAGGCTTCTTACGCCCATGCTTTCCCACATACCCAGACTTCTCACTTCCATGCTTTTTCTCTCTCTCTCTCTCTCACACACACACACACACACACACATCAGTCACCTCCCTGACTAATGTCTCACACTCTGACATACACATCAGTTATCTCCCTGAGCAATCACTTTCATTGTCTCTTACATACACACACATCAGCTCTCTGACCAGTCAATCACACACAGGCTGGCTGGCTGCTTCTCTCTCTTTCTCTCACTCACTTCCTCTCCCCTCCCCCGGAGCACAAATGGTAGCTGCAGCAGCCCCCGCAGGCCAAGAAAGAAGAATCCCATCGGCCGCGGGAGGCTCATGCTGCTGACTCCTTTCTCGATTACCGGCTGCTTCAATTGCTCGGGGGCCGATGCTGCAGCCGCCGCTGCTACTTTCACGCGGCACTGCTCTTTCTTCTTCCTGCGCACCGCGCATCACTTCCTGTTCCGGGTCACGGGAGGGGGGGGCAGGCGCGGGAAGAAGTAAAGGCCAGCCACGGGTGCCACAGCTTCCTCTAACACCGCTGCCATTCCCACTGGGCTTGAATGTGCTGATAGCCTGGCGGCAACGGCAGCAGGGAAGGAAGAGCAGCAGGAGAGACCGGGAGCACGCAACACACCAGCCGGTGCTTGGCGGCGGCGCCGCAGACCGGCAAAAATCCTCAACGGCCTGGACCCGGTCCGCGGACCGGTGGTTGGGGACCCCTGCCCTAGATTACAGAGATTCTGGGACGACTGCCAAACAATAGTAAGTAATGTGTAGGGGGTACACATCCCATTGCGGGCAGAATACTAGTTATTGGGGTTCCCCTATGTGGACCTAGATGATGAGACCCAGAAAATGTTCCTTTTTCTAATCACTGCCACTAGATTATTGAAGCAGCGCAGTGGAAGCATACAGAACCCCCGACTCTCAATCAACGTTTTAGTAAATTACGCCAAATCTACCTTCTAGAGAAGCTTACAGCTCTTCGGAGAGACACATTATCTAAATTTAATAGGATGTGGACCCCACTATTCCGATATATCAAGTGAACTGACAGGCCTGCATGATTGATCATAGAGACCTTGATGGACTGACCAATGATATGAGGGGGACCGCCGGGGGGGGGGGGGGGGGGGGGGGAAGGAGAAAAACAACAAAGGGGGGGGTTTCAGGGTAGGAGGGGAATAGGAATTACTTTTGTATGTTTGACTTTTTACCACAAAGATTTGGTATAGATTTATCCAGACTACAGTTTGGCGAGGAAATGTAGAAGTGTTGCTGTTATAAGGCATCTTGTGGCTCTTGTTTGTATTAGACCTGTATTCTACATTTATCCTTATGTACTGCAGTTTATTTGATACATGCTAATAAAATTATACGGTAAATTTAAAAAAAACATACCACACAATGAAAGGAGGCAACCAGAAAGTGTGTTTTCAAACCAGTGACCACTTTATTAGCGACCACATGTAGTCCACTGTTTGAAATAAATTGCATGTCTTAGGTAATTACATTCTGCAAGGACAAGAAAGCAAATAGCACAAAACATTGTAAATTTAATGAAAAGCACATTCTGTGTACACCTGTACATATACAGTTTGAAATTTGCATCATTACATATACAGGCTTAGCATCTTATCCTTTTGGCACAATCATGATTACAACTAAGAACAAACAGGCCGATACAGTAAGGAGCGGTAGGAAGAGGTGCGTTAGTGCCGGGCGCACCCGCGTTTGCCGCACACACAGTTCGGATCACCTACCGCTCGATATTGTATTTAAATAGCATGTAAATGCAAGCCGCGTCCAAGAAGCGTCCGTGAAGCGTTAGGCCCGCGCAATCCATTTTACTGTATAGAGCGCTATACAGCGCCTATACAGTATCCTGGGTGCGCTGGTACCTGTCATTTCAAATGTCATTTCAAATGACAGGTACCAGGGGGGATTGCGAGTCCTCTCTCCCCACCCTCCCGAAGCAAGGCGCAGGGCGAAAATTAAAACAAAAGTGAATAAAGTGAATAAAGTATAATAAAAGTAAACTTACTGCATGTGAATTTTCTTTGAACGGTCCTCTCTCTCTCTCCTCCTCCCGAGGCACGCACCGCGGCTCCCCTGCTTCCCGGGGACAGCCGGCGGTGAAAGCGGCTTCCAGCAGCCCCCGCCGGCGAAGGTGAATGAATGTGCGCCTGTGCGTACAATTTGGGCGCTCAAGGCGTGACGTCATAATGTTTGGCGTCACGGCGTGTGACGTCAGCGTTCGCTAATGCACTGCCTTGAGCGCCCAAATTGCATTCATTCACCTTCGCCGGCGGGGGCTGCTGGAAGCCGCTTTGGCTCCCCTGTCCCCGCCGGCGAAGGTGAATGAATGCACGCCTGTGTATGCCTGTGCGTTCAATTTGGGCGCTCAAGGCAGTGCATTAGCGAACGCCGTCACACGCCGTGACGTCAAACGTCATGACGTCACGCCTTAAGTGCCCAAATTGCACGCACAGGCGTACACAGGCGTGCATTCATTCACCGCCGGCGGGGGCTGCTGGAAGCCGCTTTCGCCGCCGGCTCCCTCCGCCTGAATGAATGCACGCCCGCCGGCGAAGGTGAGTGAATGAATGCACACCCGCTGGCTCCCGCCTGGATTAATGCACGCCCGCCGGCACGTACGGGCGTGCATTCATTCACTCACCTCCGCCGGCGGGCGTGCATTAATCCAGGCGTACGGGCATCCATTCATCCACCTTAGCCGGCAGGGGCTGCTGGAAGCCGCTTTCGCCGCCGGCTGCCCCCGGGAGGCAGGGGAGCCGCAGTGCACACCTCGGGAGGAGGGGAGAGAGGACTGTTCAAAGAAAATTCACATGCAGTCAGTTTACTTTTATTACACTTTACTTACTTTTGTTTTAATGACATGTCGAGCCGTGTCGAAACATGTCGATTTTCGCCCTGCGCCTTGCTTCGGGAGGGGGGGGATTTTGACCGGAGCCTGCCTATTGCTGTCACACCACACTAACGCCAGGGTAAGGGTCCCGGGGGGTGAGGGGGTCGTTTGCCCATGAAATTTCGTCTCTCTGACCTGACGCTCCACACTAACGCAGGGGTAAGGGTAGGCGGTAAGTTAGCAGGTTAAACACGTGGCAAAACTGCAGGTTAAAAAGGCGATAGTCGGGACACACATTACTGTATGGGAGAGAATAGCTAATTGGAGCATTTACATCTCATATACATGCTGCGGGCGGAAAGGGTTACCGGTTGATTTAAAGAAGCGGTAAGGATGAGTTAAAAGGGATAGTGAATCGCGGGTTGGACTTACGCGGCCAAATTGTGAGTTAGAAGCGGGTTAGAAGCAGGGTAAGCGCAGCCGCGCTTTACTGTATCGGCCTGAAAGAAAGCAGAAGTGGCTGTTATAAATCTGATGCCGGATGGGCGGAGCAATCAGATAGGAGTTAGCAATCTGTTATGAACTGACTCCTGTGGAAGAAGGAGTTAGCCATCTGATATGCTCAGCTCCTGTAGAGGGAGTAGTTAACAATCTGTTAAGGTCTAGACTGCGGAGGTAGCAATCTGATATGAATCTGTAGCTGAAGACTCCTGATGGGAAAGAGTAGCAATTTATCAGCGGAGTGCTTGGAGAGGACACTCAACTGTAGAAGAATATAGATAGGTGGATCCTTGGGCCGATGGCAGATGACTGCACCCCCAGGAGGATATCCTGAGAGGGACCACCGGCTAGGCTTGGATATGGAGACAGACACAGATAGGGGTAGATTTTAAGAGGCGCGCGAACAGCCTACTTTTGCTTGCGCATCAGACTCAAGCAAAAGTACGCTGGATTTTAGTAGATACGCGCGGAGCCGCGCGTATCCACTAAAATCCTGGATCGGCGCGCGCAAGGCTATCGATTTTGTATAGCCTGCGCGCGCCGAGCCGCGCTGCCTCCCCCCGTTCCCTCCAAGGCCGCTCCGAAATCGGAGCGGCCTCGGAGGGAACTTTCCTTTGCCCGCCCCTCACCTTACCCTCCCTTCCCCTACCTAACCCACCCACCCGGCCCTGTCTACACCCCCCCCTTACCGTTGTCGGGGGATTACGCCTCCCGGAGGGAGACGTAAATCCCCGCGCGCCAGCGGGCCTGCTGCGCGCCGGGCCGCGACCTGGGGGCGGGTACGGAGGGCGCGGCCACGCCCCCGGGCCGTAGCCACGCCCCGTACCCGCCCCCAAAACGCGACCGACACGCCCCCGAAACGCCGCGTCGACCGGGCCCGCCCCCCGACACGCCCCCGACACGCCCCCCTCTGAAAACCCCGGGACGTACGCGAGTCCCGGGGTCTGCGCGCGCCGGTAGGCCTATGTAAAATAGGCTTACCGGCGCGCAGGGCCCTGCTCGCCTAAATCCGCCCGGTTTTGGGCGGATTTAGGCGAGCAGGGCGCTGAAAATCCGCCCCATAGTTCTTTTATTAGAGAGGTTATTAGAACCACCAGAGGTGGCAGTAGTGAGCTGATATGCCCGGCAGGGCTGAAGTCCCTCGGGTACTGGAACAGCAATCCCAGGGTTGCTGAGCTGTAGAGAAACTATAGATAGTGAGTAGACAGGGTATGCTGTGTTCATAGCCAGAACTGGATGACAACTCACATAAGGTCTTAATGAAGCTCAGTAGCTGGAAAGGGTTAGGCCCTCAAGGAGCGAGTACTTGGTTCCATGGAAAGCTCTGAGAGAGCGATGGTAACTCACAAATATCTGTATCTGCGATAGCTTCCAGGCAGAAGAGAATCTTCAGAGTATTCAGGAACATAGGCCCTCGAGGAGCGAGTACCGGTTCCTATTTGCAATCTGAAATAAAGAAAAGAGAGCGAGGCCCCCGAGCAGCGGGTATCCTTGGTAAGTCCGAGGAGGCAGAGTAGCTTGGACAAATCCTTGCGAGTCCTTGCAGAGTAGCTTGGACAGCCAAAACGAGTCCTTGCTAACTCAATACGTTAGCAAATACTGAGACCTTTTATATTGGAAGCGGATGACGTCATCTCGGGGGATGCCCCCGAGGTTCGCGCCCTTGGTGGTACATCAATGGGAGCACGCGCTCGTACCCTACGTCATCAGGAAACATGGCAGATCCACAGCGTCGTGCCGGTCCGGGGACGCCAGAGGGAGACGGCAAGAAGACCCCGCGGCAACTAGCAGTCCCATCAGGCCCAGAGGGAGTCGCCACAGAGGTAAAGAGGGCGGAGTGAGGGTGTCGAGCAGCGACAGACGCAACAGTGGCACCCCTCCAATAGCTACAGTACACCTTTAATGTTGTAGCTGATAGCAGCCTTGCTATGTGAATGCTAGAAAAAGGCCCCAGACAGTCCATATTGAAAGAGTACACTCAAGCAAACAGCCTAAGGGGCAAGGCAGCAGAGTTCAAGTGAAGGCCCCAGACAATCCATGTTGAAAGACTGTACTCAAGGGGACAGCCTAAGAGGCAAGGCAGTAGAATTCAAGTGAAAGTCTCAGACAGTCCATGTTGAAAGAGTGCACTCAAGGGCGCAGCCTAAGGGACAAGGCAGCAGAGTTCAAGTGACGGCCTCAGACAATCCATGTTGAAAGACTGCACTAAGGGGACAGCCTAAGAGGCAAGGCAGTAGAATTCAAGTGAAAGTCCCAGACAGTCCATGTTGAAAGAGTGCACTCAAGGGGCCAGCCTAAAGGGCAAGGCAGCAGAGTTCAGCAAGAAGGCAGCAAGACCAGGACCAAAGAATGCAGCATGAAAGCAGCAGGACCAGGAGGAGATCCAGCAGCATGGAGGTAAGAGGTCCAGGAGAAGACCCAGCAGCATGAAGGCAGGAAATCCAGGAGACCTAGCAGCATGGAGGCAGCAGCAGGAGCTCAGATGAGATGAGACACCAGCAGCATGGAGGCAGCAGCAGTAGGAGCTGAGATGCGATGAGACACCAGCAGAATGGAGGCAGCAGCAGGAGAAGCTGAGATGAGATAGTACACCAGCATCCAGAGCAGGAGATGAGACATGATGAGAAGAGGCAGCAGTAGGACCGTGACTGGAAACCGCTTCAATGAGATGAGAATAGAATAAGGACAGAGCATCAAGGAAGGCTTTAGAGTTAGGCTGCTGAACCACAATGGCTGACAGTTGACCATCCCTTCTGCATGCTGGCATAGCAATTCTGTAGTGAGGATGGGTCCAGCAGGCTTCTTCCATCCTATCGGCACAGCAACTCTGTAGTGAGGATGAGCCCATCAGGCATTTTCCATCTAGACAGCACAACAACTCTGTACTGAGGACAGGACCAGCGGGTTTCTTTTATCTAGACAGCACAGCAACTCTGTAGTAAGGACAGGCCCAGCAGTCTTCTTCCATCTAGATGGCACAACTCTGCAGCGGGGCCCGCCCAGGATTGTTAGTACAACTCTTCTTATTTGGTATTTAATGGCAGCATCGTTTGTCCTTTATGGCCCATTGCCACATCATGGCTTGCTACTTGGGGGGGCATAGATTTTGGGGGTCTACCCCTCGGGCGTCTGTCATCCCGAGGACTGCTGCGGGGTGTGGACTCAAGTGATGCTGGGGAAGACTCGGATGGCCTCTTGGGCATCCTTTGCAGGATCTGTGTCAGCACATTTGTCATGCTGTTGACTGCTGCAGCCAGTGTCATCACGTTCTGCATGTTAGCAGCTGTCTGATCTCACAGGATCTGGTTCTGCCTATTGACAGCCCTCCTGAGGTGCATTAGTTCTACCCATATCTGTAGGAGGTATATTCCATGCCTCCTTTCCAGCTGGTCCAGCTGTTTGTGCATGGACTCCTGTTGGTGGCAGGAATGTTGTTGGTGCTAGTGCCGGGGCTGGTGGCAATGCTGTAATGGAGGTGTGGAGTGCTGGAATTTGGGCCTCCAAATGTGGCATGACTGGGCTTATGGGCTGCTCCTGCTGAAGGTGTGGTGCGCTGGTTTGAGGTAGTGCAGAATCTGTAGGCTCCCATTCAAGGATCTGTACGTCCATGAAGCCAGACAGGTTGAGGGACACAGCTGCAGCATCACCAGTGGCTCCTGAGCCTGTATCTGCTGCTGCTGCTCCTCCTTCTCTTCACTGACCTGGGTCTGGGCATCCATGAGGAAGGGCCTGTGCAAAGAAGGTGGTGCATTGCTGGTCCCTGGGACTTCCTGGCCAGGACTGGCAGCTTTGTGGGTGAGAGCTGTGGAAACAAAACATAAGACATAAATACCAATGCCAGCTTGTATCCTTTTCTTATTTGGCATCAGAGGTGCACTTTGCTTCTTAGCATTGTGAGCATCTTACGCCAAATGATGTGTGCACCCATTGCTGCCTGACCATTTACAGATGAGGTGAACTTATCAGCTGTGGCTCGTGTGGTGTCCAGCCGCTCAGCCATGCCCTTGAAGACATCCAGTCCCAGCCTTTCTACGAGGCGCTCCTCCTTGGGGGTGAGGATGATGGGACATGGAGCTCCTCTTCCGGTCCGCCTTTGATATTTATTTCTTGCCTCCACCTTGGCTTTCAGCTGTGCCTTGATGTCCCAGTACCTGTGGGTCACCTGCTCCACGCTTCTTAGTACTCTACTGCACGTGGTGATGCCCTGAGCTATGTTGCGCCAAATCTGGCCCTGGGCTGCGTTTGAGGTCTTGGCTGCCCGTTTGCCGAAGAGCATGGCATAATGCTGCAACACTCCTGCAATGACCATCTTGTTCTCCTGCATGCTGAACTTGATAGCCTTGAGACGAGGGTGTCCTGCTGCCTGGCTGCCAGAAGGGGGTGGAACTTCCACTTCCAGAGGGGTGTCTTCCCTTTTCTCACTCTCCCTCCCATTCCCCTCCCTTCCTCCTCCCCCTCCTACCCCTGCCCTGTCAACTCCCTTCCACTCTGTCCTCTCTATCTCTATCCTCCCTCTGTCCTCGCCTGCCTATCCCCTTCCCCCTCCCGCCACTCTCTACTCCTACTCCTCCTTCCCCTAGCACTTCTGCCCTCGTCCTCCAGCCTCTCCACCCTCCTCTCCTCATGCCTCTCCTCTCTCCCCTCGTCTCATGCTCCATCCTCTCCACAACCTCCACTCACCTCCTCACTCTTCCACTCACCTCCTCCACCCATATACTCACTCCCCCACACATCTCTGCACTTCTCCACACACCTCCTCACTCCTCTACTCACCTCCTCCACACATCTCCTCACTCCTCCACTCACCTCCTCCACAGAAAAAGACAAACGTGACAAACAAAAACTTTCACATACACAGATAGACAAAAGTCAAGGTAAATGCTTGTCTGTGCCTTGTCTTGCCTCCATGCTGCCCTGCCTTGCTGTTACTTAGTCCTGCCTTGTTATTACCTTACCATGCCATGCCATGCCATGCCATGCCTTACCCTGCTGGTCCCTCCATGTTTTGGTCCTTCAGTGTCTTGTCTTTGCCTTGTCTGTCCATCTCTATCTGATTCCTGGTTCTGAACCTGGCCTTGGAAACTAACTACTGTTCTAGATTTCAACCTGCCCTGACCTTAGCCAGGACCTTGACACCACCTTATTGCCAGCTGCCCTGACCTTGGCCTGGAACTTAACAATATCTGCTCACTGCCTGCCCTGACTACTGTCCACTACACAACTTTCTCTGACCACTTCTTACAGGACACTCGCCTAAGCCCTTCTGGACCCTGGAGCCCAAGGGCTCAACCTGTGGGGAACAGGGTTGGTACAGGTGAAGCCCTAGTACCAGTCCCAGTAAGAGCGAGTCTACCTGCTGTCGGCATGGGCCTAGTAAGTTCACCTGCTAGGATATGCCAACCACACCACAGCCCAAGGGCTCACATACATGTCAGTTTGCAAAGGTCATGAACTCAGTGGATTTGTCCCCGGCTCATGCTATCTCAGGCTTGGCACTCCAGGTCCAGTAGTAGCAAGACCAGCTTAATCAAATGACTAGCATACTATAGCCCCTGTGACCCATCCCACACTTAATACCACAGCCCAGATAGGAAGGAAATCCAAAGACCTGCAGAGGCTTTATCAATCAATACAAAATGAACTTTGAGCTGCAGGCCACCAGCTTTCCTTTGGACCGGACTAAAGTCACAATTATTCTTCTCTCCTGGTGGGCCCCACCCTGGACTGGACTTCCCCTCTATGGGAATGGAATGATTTATTTATTTATTTATTTAACTTTTTTTTTTTTCTTTACCGTCGTTTGGTGGGAACCATCACAACGGTTTACATCAAGGCACATAAAATGATGCTAATTGTCCAAATTCCCCTGATGGGGAATTTGGACAATTTTCTGAAGTAGTTTGAGAAGCCTGCTTGATTGTTCTCTGTGGCCAAAGAGTTGCTTCAAATTAGGCAGGGCAAGCATACAGGGGAAGACTACGCCATCCAGTTCTGAACCTTGGCCTCAAAGCTCCTTTGGGGTGAGGACAGTCTCACCGCCATCTTCTGGCAAGGCCTTGAGGACTGCAGCAAAGATGAGTTAGCTGGACAATACCTGCACTAGGCCAAGAGGATCTTATCACGCTGGCCATCTGAGTAGACCTCTGCTTTCAGGAGCAGGTCTGGGAGAGAGAGGCCTCCCAATGACTGTCTTGCTGAAATATCCAAATTCTTTTCTGCTTTAAATTCTTCACTGACTATGGCAAATTAGCTTCTAGAACAGTTATCCATCTAAAGGGCTTTTCAATATCGACCTCACTGACTTTTGTGATGAGGGCATCAAAAAGGTTTTCTTCTGACAATTCTCCCATATAAAACAATAGTGTACTGTAGAACTGTGAACACTACTCCAAGATTAGCTAAACTTTTCAGCAGGTCATTTGCAGAGTTCTGTTAGGATCTACAGGATTTTAGACAATTCAATCAAAGATTTTTCTTGATTTTCCAGATTGTGCCTTGACTTCAATAGTGTTTTCCATTAAACAAAGTTTCTCACTGTTGAAATTGCTAACTGGAAGCGGTTAGGGATTTTTTATAGCCTTCCCTTGCTTTGTATGAGTGAATTATCTTCATTTTCATTTTCTCAGAAGGTTGCTCTTTGAAGAACCCAAAGTTTTTGAAAGGAGACAAAACAACAATCACAATCTAACAGGCTGAAGCATTAGTGTGCGCTGGCTACAGCGCACGGCTCAATACACAATTGGATGCGTGTTTTGGATGCAAGTCCATAACCCCAGATGCAAAACCGGGGTTAGCACGTCCACAATGCGCATCCAATCAAGCACGTAGGTAATAGCGCTTATCACATCTAAATTCATGTTGATGAGGCTATTACCTTTTTCCCTCTAATTAAAAAAAAAATGTGCGCCTGACGCGCACATTTTAACCCACAAAAATTAACGCCTGCCCAGAGCAAGGTTAATTCTTAAGGAGCCCAAAACAATTACAGAACACAGAAAATTCTGCTTTTATTTTCCTTTCTTCGGTTCTTCTGACTTAATATTGTTGCGAAATTAAATCAGAAGAACCGAAATAGGAGAATTTAAAAAAAAAAAAAAGTGTACTGACTGTCAGGTTAGGAAAAGGGACGCTCAGTTAACGATCGTCCCTTTTCCTAACCCATGGCTGTGCCCAGGTTAGGAAAATGGGCGCTCATAAAATTAAGCATTCGTTTTCCTAACCGGCTGACAGCTACCTCTCCTGAGTACCCAATGTCGAGGAGGCGCTAGGGGCACACAATTTCCTTTAACGCCTCTTTTTTACCTTGGCCCGGGAGAGGTGGATCGGTGCATGTTAAGGGAACGGGTGCTTAATCATGAGTGCCCATTTAACGCTTGCTGATATTTCATTAGCTTGTAAGAGCTTAGAAAGGCCAGAGTATTTTTTCAACTGTGGAATTATCTTCATTGACTAATTGAAGGCCTACTGAATCAATCAACATTTTGAACCTTAACAAATTTTAAAAAATAGTATGAATGAATCAACTGGAAGCATATCCAAACTTTTGCACATCATATTCACTGTTTTATTATTTTCAATATATTAAAATCATCAATCAAATAAGTGATTGTGAGGCAATAGTTGGCTTTACAGTAGTCTAAGAAACATATTATTCCA
Source organism: Rhinatrema bivittatum (assembly GCF_901001135.1). Lineage (NCBI taxonomy): Eukaryota > Metazoa > Chordata > Amphibia > Gymnophiona > Rhinatrematidae > Rhinatrema > Rhinatrema bivittatum. The sequence continues at coordinate 143,955,943 of NC_042616.1, forward strand.
AAGATGGAAAAAATAAAAACTGAATAGCTATAGGTCTAGCGATATGTGAGAAACCACAATTCATACTTGAAAGCCTTTCCTAGAAATGTCTGGAAGCATTCTGTGCTGATATGAGATGGAATCACATGATCTGCACATATGACTCTATGGCACTGCTTCTCAGAAAAATAAGAATATAAAATTAAGAACTAGAAGCCAACGCACCACAGAGAAGAACAAGAGAACACGACTGTAAGGAAACACTTTTCCAGTTCAAACCTTAGAATCAGGATGCTGAAAGGGAACTTGAAAGGTATCCAGATACTTTCACCAGGCATAATTATCTGGTGATTGCAAGTTCTGTTTATTCCATTTGCTGATCTCTCTCATTCATCTCAAAATCCAGAAAAATTAAGGCAAAAGAACAAATTTTAGAGTTGCATTGGCACCTAAGAATATTCAGACCATATCCATCTCTTACCCATTCTTAAAACAAGCATTGCTATTGTAGTCCAGCCAACAATATACTAATATATTAAGACATCATTATATTTTGCTCATTTTGCATTGAGCTGATGTTACAAATCTATTAGGTTATTCCAAACAAAGAAATATCACCTGTAGCTTGTTTGCTGAGCTATTTTCTTTGATTCAATGGAGGATAAGTAAGCTATTAAGAAGCAAGCAATTCTTTAAACTTTTCATTGTTATAAAAGGTTCTCTAAAACTAAGAAAGCTTTCCATGTTTGCTATTTTTTTTTTTTTTTGGCAAGAAACTGTTAAATTGAATTTGCATTTCAAGGAAAGCATGTTCAGCACAGAGACATTCCATAATCATACACATACTTTACCTTTGTTTCCAGAATAAACAGAAGACGCTCTAGTGCTTGATTTTCTCTCAGCTTTACCCTGGCTTCCACATCATTACTAAGTGTGCATAAAGTTTTGAGTGCCAGTAACTGAATGACTGGATATTCAGACTTCAACAATTCTAATAAAGGAGGAATGCCATTTAATTCCCAAACTGCAGCACGACTTTGAAAATCCTGAAAAAAAGTTTACAAAAAATAAATCATGGAGAAAAAGAAGAACCAGCACCACATTTATACTTAGTTTTACAAAAATAGAGAGAATCTGTTTTCTGTGAAGATACCAATTGGTTAGAATATGGAAGTGCTCCTCTTTAATAAGGGCCAGATGTATTAAAGACAAATTTATTCCTACCTGATAATCTCCTTTCCTTGAGTTCAGACAGACCAGTACAGACAAATGAGTTATGCTACCAACCCAGCAGATGGAGAGAGAGAACAGTCTTGCTAACATCATCTCATATAGCAAGGTCGGACAACTCTGGTTCTCAAGAGCCACAAACAGGCCAGGTTTTCAGGATATCCACAATGAATATGCACGAGACAGATTTGCATATAATGGAGGCAGTGCATGCAAATCTATTGCATGCATATTCATAAGAACATAAGAAAATGCCATACTGGGTCAGACCAAGGGTCCATCAAGCCCAGCATCCTGTTTCCAACAGTGGCCAATCCAGGCCATAAGAATCTGGCAAGTACCCAAAACCTAAGTCTATTCCATGTTACCATTGCTAATGGCAGTGGCTATTCTCTAAGTGAACTTAATAGCAGGTAATGGACTTCTCCTCCAAGAACTTATCCAATCCTTTTTTAAACACAGCTATACTAACTGCACTAACCACATCCTCTGGCAACAAATTCCAGAGTTTAATTGTGCGTTGAGTGAAGAAGAACTTTCTCCGATTAGTTTTAAATGTGCCCCATGCTAACTTCATGGAGTGCCCCCTAGTCTTTCTACTATCCGAAAGTGTAAATAACCGATTCACATCTAACCGTTCTAGACCTCTCATGATTTTAAACACCTCTATCATATCCCCCCCTCAGTCGTCTCTTCTCCAAGCTGAAAAGTCCTAACCTCTTTAGTCTTTCCTCATAGGGGAGCAGTTCCATTCCCCTTATCATTTTGGTAGCTCTTCTCTGTACCTTCTCCATCGCAATTATATCTTTTTTGAGATGCGGCGACCAGAATTGTACACAGTATTCAAGGTGCGGTCTCACCATGGAGCGATACAGAGGCATTATGACATTTTCCGTTTTATTCACCATTCCCTTTCTAATAATTCCCAACATTCTGTTTGCTTTTTTGACTGCCGCAGCTCACTGAACCGACGATTTCAATGTGTTATCCACTATGACACCTAGATCTCTTTCTTGGGTTGTAGCACCTAATATGGAACCCAACATTGTGTAATTATAGCATGGGTTATTTTTCCCTATATGCATCACCTTGCACTTATCCACATTATGTTGCGGTCCTGACCGCTTCCCTTCTGTTAGGGCTCAGGCCCGCCTACCTCCGCTTCAGTGATCACCGCATTCCGCCCGCTCCGGACCCCGGGGGCTTCTCTCACTCCACATGGCGGCCGCCATTACGGGCCTGCTTCCCTTCGGTCTCGCGCGCGAAGACGCCCCTCTTGAGCGTCCAGCTCCCGGAAGCTCGGCCCCGCCTGCGCTGCTGACGTCACGCCCAAGTCCCGATATAACCGGCGTTCAGACTCTCTCTCATCGCCTTGCAACGAGGTTCACAACTTCTTAGTTGCTCCCAGTTGCGTTCCTGTTGATCTCCACGTTGCCTGCTTCCGACTCCGGTTTGCTTCTGACTCCGCTTCAGCTCGCTGCCTGCCTCTGACTCCGGTTTGCTTCTGACTCAGCTTCAGCTCGCTGCCTGCCTCTGACTCCGGTTTGCTTCTGACTCCGCTTCAGCCTGCAGCCAGCCTCTGACTCCAGTCTGCTTCGGACTCCACTTCAGCCTGCAGCCAGCCTCTGACTCCGGTTTGCTTCTGACTCCGCTTCAGCCTGCAGCCTGCCCTCGACTCCGGTTTGCTTCTGACTCCGCTTCAGCCTGCAGCCTGCTTCAGACTCCGGTTTGCTTCTGACCCCGCTTCACCCACTGCCTGCTTCTGACTCCGGTTGTTACAGACTCCGCAGCCGCCCGCTGTCCTGCCTTCAGCCGGCCCTCGGCCCTGCGCAGCCGGTTCTCTGCCTTCCGGGTACCTTGGACTTCCTATTCATTCTGCTGCTCTGGTCCCGTTCTGCGCCCCACTACAGCCTCAGGACATTCTGTACACAGCTCCCAGTCCCGAGGACCCGGGACCCTACGGGCTCCTCCCGGGGGGTCCCTGGTTCCTGGGTGAACCCTTCCAGCTTGTGGCTCCGTCCCCCGGCCTACCCTGTCTCCCTAGTTAGGCCGGCCCAAGGGTCCACTATCTTCTCCAGCAGTATTAAACTGCAACAGTTTGCAAGGCCATGGACTCGGCGGAGGCCCCAAGCCTGCAGGGCATCCCGGGGATGGCACAACGCCTCCAGCAGCAACAGCACTGTATCGACAAGCTTGCTGCTACCGTGGAACAGCTGGTCTCCCGCCTGGAGGCCACTCCTCCGGACCCGCCTCCAGCCCCTCCTCCAGCTCCAGTACCCAGTTCAGCATCAGAGACTCAGCTACCCACGCCGACCCGGTATGCCGGGGATATCAAGACATGCCGTGGCTTTTTGAATCAATGCTACGTGCGCTTTGCCCTTCTGCCTGCGCAGTTTCCCTCAGATGCAGTTAAAGTGGCATATATATTCTCGCTACTGGATGGTAAGGCACTTGACTGGGCTTCTCCCATGTGGGAGCGTCAGGACCCCTTGTTACAGAATCTGCAGGAATTCGTTCTCAACTTTCGCCTCGCTTTTGATGATCCTGCATGTCAGACCACCGCGGCCTCGGAGCTCTTGCACCTCAGGCAAGGGACACGCTCGGTGGCCGATTACACCATAGACTTTCGCACACTGGCCATGGAAGTTGGCTGGCGGGATGATTGCCTTAGGGGGATCTTCCTGGAGGGGCTTGCCAGCCGCATCAAGGATGAGTTAGCAGGCCGAGACCTCCTGGAGGACTTAAATGACTTAATTGACATCACCGGCAGGGTGGATCGCCGCCTTCAGCAGCGGGATAAGGAGACCCGTTCCTACCGTAAAACACCACCACTGTCGTCTGCTGCCACCAGAACCCAGGCACCTAAGGGACTTCCTGCCTCTGCCAACAGTGGAGAACCCATGCAGTTGGGCAGATCTCCACTAACTCCCGAAGAAAGGAGGAGGCGCCGCTCGCAGGTCCTCTGTCTTTACTGCGGAGGCAAGGGGCACTTCCTCGCCAATTGCCCGGAACGTCCGGGAAACGACCGTGCCAAGGTTATACCGAGGAGCTACACCTAGGCTCTACAGGATCAGCTCCTCTATGCACTTTGCCAGTGACTCTTAAATACCCCGGTGGGGAACTCCAGATCCAGGCTTTCACTGACTCTGGTGCCGAGGGGAATTTCATTGTGGCCAATCTGGTGAACCAGCTGTCTCTTCCCACGCAACGAAAGGTTCCTCCGCTGTGTATTTCCTCCATCCGGGGCACGCTGCTCCCTGGAACCATCACCTGCTCCACGGCCCCTTTGACTCTCCAGACAGGCTTGTTCCATTCGGAAGAAATCTCCCTGCTAGTCTTGGAATGAGCTGTGCACCCTCTGGTCCTTGAACTACCATGGTTACGACAGCATTCACCCGTCATTCAATGGGATACCTTCCAACTAACCCAATGGAGTCCCTTTTGTTTTGAGCATTGCTTACATCTTCCACGCCCACTGAAAACCTTGCACCTCTGCTCGTCCCTCCTGCTGCCCGAGCCATATCGGGAGTTCGCCGACGTCTTCTCCAAGGAGATGGCTGAAATTCTTCCACAACACCGGCCTTTTGATTGCCCGATTGACTTGCTACCGGGCACCACGCCTCCCCGTGGCCGGGTGTATCCTTTATCTTTGCCAGAGACTGCTGCCATGTCTCAGTTCGTGACTGAGAACCTTGCTAAAGGCTTTATTCGCCCCTCTCGTTCTCCCGCCGGAGCTGGCTTCTTCTTTGTAGCCAAGAAGGACGGCTCCCTCCGTCCATGTATAGACTATCATGGCTTGAATGCCATCACCAGGCGGGACCGTTATCCGCTTCCCCTGATTCCTGAGCTTTTGGATTGCCTTCAGGGAGCACGCATCTTCACCAAGCTAGACCTCCGAGGGGCCTATAACCTCGTCCGTATTCGCCCCGGGGATGAGTGGAAGATAGACTTTAATACCAGGGACGGGCATTACGAGTACCTAGTAATGCCCTTTGGACTCTGCAATGCCCCAGCCGTCTTCCAGAATCTCATGAACGAGGTCCTTCGCGACATGCTCCACTCTCATGTGATTGTCTATCTTGATGACGTGCTTATCTTCTCCAAAGATCTGGATACTCACTGCCACCACGTCACACAAGTTCTGCAGGCCCTCCGAGACAATCATCTCTATGCCAAGCTTGAAAAATGTGTTTTTGAAGCTGAGGCCCTGCCCTTCCTGGGGTATATCATTTCTTCCACAGGCTTCCGGATGGACCCCGAAAAGGTATCAGCCATAATTAGATGGCCTCAACCCCGGGGTCTTAAGGCCCTCCAGAGATTCTTGGGCTTCGCTAACTTTTATAGACATTTTATTCCACAGTACTCGCATCAGGTCGCTCCCCTTACTGCCCTGACCCGCAAGGGAGCCGACACCAAGAACTGGCCTAACGCTGCGGTCGCAGCCTTCACCGACTTGAAAGAGGCATTTCTCACAGACACCTGCCTCCGTCATCCAGATTCGGCAAAACCTTTCATCGTCGAGGTCGATGCCTCCAGCATAGCCGTCGGAGCGGTCCTCAGTCAACACTCCGATTCCGGACAACTATTGCCATGCTCCTACTTCTCCAGGAAGTTCTCTCCCGCCGAGACAAATTATTCCATCAGCGACAAAGAGCTGTTGGCAATCAAGCTCGCGTTTGAAGAATGGAGACAATGGCTCGAGAGGGCAAGACACACAATCACCGTATATACGGACCACAAAAACTTAGAGTTTTTGTCTTAGGCCCAACGGTTAAACCCTCGCCAAGCCCGCTGGGCCATGTTCTTTAGCCGCTTTGACTTTATCCTACAGTACCGGCCAGCGGCCAAGAATCTCTGAGCTGATGCCCTCTCACGGATCTCCCTATCCGAGGAAGACCAAGAACCTCCACAGTACATTCTAGACCCAAGTAAGGTTCGCCTGTCCGCTCTGACAGTCCTCTCCCAAGATAGAACTGTGGTTCCCCGACGAGATCGTCTAAAGACATTACGCTGGGCTCATGACTCCCTCACTGGAGGGCACGCAGGATGAGAGAGAACTTTGGAGCTCCTTAATCGTTTTTACTGGTGGCCCAACATTCAACAGGATGTTCGCGTCTATGTAAGTTCTTGCCCAACCTGTGCTCATCAAAAGCCCAGTCCCGGACCCCCGTGCGGTCTTCTACAGCCTCTGCCAGTTCCCACAGAGCCCTGGACCCATCTCACTACAGACTTTATGATGGACTTGCCTCCATCTCATGGTCAGACGGTTATCTGGGTCACCGTCGACCGTTTCTCCAAGATGGTGCACCTTGTCCCACTGACTAAGTTATCCTCTGCACCTGAACTAGCACTCCTCTTTGCCCAGCATATATTCCGGCTGCACGGCCTCCCGCAAGACATAGTTTCCAACCGTGGGCCACAGTTTGTCGCACGTTACTGGAGGGCTCTCTGTAAATGCTTCAAAGTGCAGCTCAGCTTTTCTACAGCTTTCCACCCGCAGAGTAATGGGCAGTCCGAAAGGATGAATCGGTCTCTGAAGACCTACCTGCGAGCCTTCACCAATGAGAAGCAAGACAACTGGTCTGAACTGCTACCCTGGGCCGAGTTTGCCTATAACAATCAAGCTCATGCTGCCACCGGGCTCTCACTTTTCCAGCTAGTTTAAGGGAAACAGCTGAGACCTCCGCTTCCCATCGCTACACCCAGTGCCTCTCCAGCCGCCCAGTTAACGGCTCAACAGCTACAGACCTTGTGGCAGAAAACCCAGAACAAACTGACCCGCTCAGCCTCTTCTGCCAAACAGACGGCTGATCGCCACCGACGACCGGCTCCCACCTATCAGCCAGGAGACCGGGTTTGGCTCAGCACCAAAAACATTCGTCTCCGCCTCCCCTCACGGAGATTTGCACCCAGGTTCTGTGGGCCATTCCGGATTGCCGAGAGAGTGGGTTCGGTCTCATATCGGCTGAGGTTGCCACCCTCTCTTCGAGTCCACAATGTCTTCCACGTATCCCTGCTAAAGCCCGTAGTTCTCTCCCGCTACCACCGAAGACCTCCGGATCCATCGCCTACTACCATCGATGATGATCCTACTTACAAGGTAAGCGAGGTCCTGGATGTTCGATTCCACAACCGAAGGTGGGAATATCTTCTCGCATGGGAAGGTTGCGGTGACGAGGACAACACCTGGGAGCCCAGCCGTAACATCGTGGACAAATCCCGATTGCAACAGTTCCACCGTGACCACCCGGAGAAACCCGGTCCTCTCAAGAGAAGCCATAAAGGGGGGGGGGGGGGTACTGTTACGGTCCCGACCTCTTCCCTTCTGTTAGGGCTCAGGCACACCTACCTCCGCTTCAGTGATCACCGCATTCCGCCCGCTCCGGACCCCGGGGGCTTCTCTCACTCCACGTGGCGGCCGCCATTACGGGCCTGCTTCCCTTCGGTCTCGCGCGCGAAGACGCCCGTCTTGAGCGTCCAGCTCCCAGAAGCTCGGCCCCGCCCGCGCTGCTGACGTCACGCCAAAGTCCCGATATAACCGGCGTTCAGACTCTCTCTCATCGCCTTGCAACGAGGTTCACAACTTCTTAGTTGCTCCCAGTTGTGTTCCTGTTGATCTCCACGTTGCCTGCTTCCGACTCCGGTTTGCTTCTGACTCCGCTTCAGCTCGCTGCCTGCCTCTGACTCCGGTTTGCTTCTGACTCCGCTTCAGCTCGCTGCCTGCCTCTGACTCCGGTTTGCTTCTGACTCCGCTTCAGCTCGCTGCCTGCCTCTGACTTCGGTTTGCTTCTGACTCCGCTTCAGCCTGCAGCCAGCCTCTGACTCCGGTCTGCTTCCGACTCCGCTTCAGCCTGCAGCCAGCCTCCGACTCCGGTTTGCTTCTGACTCCGCTTCAGCCTGCAGCCTGCCCTCGTCTCCGGTTTGCTTCTGACTCCGCTTCAGCCTGCAGCCTGCCTTCGACTCCGGTTTGCTTATGACCCCGCTTCACCCACTGCCTGCTTCTGACTCCGGTTGTTACAGACTCCGCAGCCGCCCGCTGTCCTGCCTTCAGCCGGCCTTCGGCCCTGCGCAGCCGGTTCTCTGCCTTCCGGGTACCTTGGACTTCCTATTCATTCTGCTGCTCTGGTCCTGGTCTACGCCCCACTACAGCCTCAGGACATTCTGTACACAGCTCCCAGTCCCGAGGACCCGGTACCCTACGGGCTCCTCCCGGGGGGTCCCTGGTTCCTGGGTGAACCCTTCCAGCTTGTGGCTCCGCTCCCCGGCCTACCCTGTCTCCTTAGGTAGGCCGGCCCAAGGGTCCACTATCTTCTCCAGCAGCATTAAACTGCAACACATTAAATTTCATCTGCCATTTGGATGCCCAATTTTCCAGTCTCACAAGGTCTTCCTGCAATTTATCACAATCTGCTTGTGATTTAACTACTCTGAACAATTTTGTGTCATCTGCAAATTTGATTATCTCACTTGTCGTATTTCTTTCCAGATCATTTATAAATATATTGAAAAGTAAGGGTCCCGATACAGATCCCTGAGGCACTCCACTGTCAACTCCCTTCCACTGAGAAAATTGTCCATTTAATCCTACCCTCTGTTACCTGTCTTTTAGCCAGTTTGCAATCCATGAAAGGACATCGCCACCTATCCCATGACTTTTTACTTTTCCTAGAAGCCTCTCATGAGGAACTTTGTCAAACGCCTTCTGAAAATCCAAGTATACTATATCTACCGGTTCACCTTTATCCACATGTTTATTAACTCCTTCAAAAAAGTGAAGCAGATTTGTGAGGCGAGACTTGCCCTGGGTAAAGCCATGCTGACTTTGTTCCATTAAACCATGTCTTTCTATAATTTCTGTGATTTTGATGTGTAGAACACTTTCCACTATTTTTCCTGGCACTGAAGTCAGGCTAACCGGTCTGTAGTTTCCCGGATCGCCCCTGGAGCCCTTTTTAAATAAATATTTATTGCAGATATCCTCAAAACTTGGCCTGTTGTGGCTCTCAAGGATTGGAGATAGCCACCCCTGTCTTACAGAGTCCCATGCTGTGCTCATTCTGCCAGTATTTTATGTAATAAACTAAATATTGTGAGGAAATGGGGGAAAACACGCAACAATAGCCCACTTTGCCTGGAACCACCATCGTGTTAAAATGCCATGTGACTCAAAAATAGCCCCCCCCCCATCCCATCATGCCAAAACTCCTCAGGGGTCTGGTGAAACCCCTACCCACCCTCCTATCATCTGTTGAGGCAGTCTTGCAGGGTCCAAAGTGGAAAAATAATAAAAATAATCGTGTGACAACGCCCACCCTCCTTCCCAAACCCCTCCACTTTAAATAGATATTCCTCCCCAGGTTCCAACCCCCCAAGGCATCTACTCATCCAACATTAGAAGTAGTCCCTGGTGTCTAGTTGTTATGAATCCTGCCCACGGAGCTACTCCCCGCGAGCAGGTCTCTCACCTCCTGTGCTGCCCTTCCTGTCGCGGCACGGAGCCGCTGATGTTCTTCGTGGCACGAGCCGCAGTTAGCTGGTCCTCTTCACCGCGGTAGGAGACGCGGACTTCAGGGTGCCTCTCCAGCACAGCGGGCCCTGTCGCCATGTTTCATCGTGGCTGGGACTGCCGCCGACGTCTCTTCATCTTCGCGACCTGGAGGCCGCAGTCCCCAGTCTCTCCTGTGGCCGGAGAAGCCTTTGATTCCTCCTGCAGCGCTAGGAGCCACTGCTGATGACGGGGCCTGCTCTGCGGCCCAGCTTCGCTCTCCAGCGATGCAGCGGCAAGCATGGCTGCTGTCCTCGGTGCTGGACTTCCTGTTCCTGTCCTCCTAAGGGGCAGGCCCGCGTCTTCTTCCCCTTCTTAAAGGGGCAGTGTAGGTAGGGTCCTCTTGGCCCCACCGGAAGTCAGCTCCTCCTGGTTTCCTGTGCCAGCCCTATAAAAGGGCTTCTCCTGCACTCCTGTGTTGCCTTGCATTGGAGTTTCCTGCTCCTGGAAGTCTCGTCTTCCAGTGCTCCGTCAGGTCTTCGTTCGTCATTGGGGATCTATGTCTCGTCTTGCTTCCTGAGTCTTCGTGGTTTCCTGATGTTCCATGTCTTCATGTTCCGAGGTTCCTAGTCCAGGCTTCCTGATGTTTCACTTCCTGAAGTTCCGAGTTTCTGCTCCTTCTTAACTTGTTCCGAGTCCTCCTGACCCTCCAGCTCCTTTGGTTCTCCAGATGACATCTTGTTGGGGTAAATCCATCTCGTCGGTTCCTGTTTTCATCGTTGGAGTTTCGTCTCTGCTGGTTTCCCTTCCTGTGCTTGTCCCATTCTCCGTGTGGTCCGTGACCAGCCTCTCTAGGTTGTGTAGGGTGCGCAGTGGGACAGGGTGGTCCGTGACCAGCCCATTGGGTCCTCCCATGTCGGTGGGCTGTGTAGGGCGCCCTGAGAGACAGTGCCACTGTCTGAACCTTCCCAGCTCCTCGTGTTGTCGAGAGTCCTCCAAGCTCCTCATCTCGTCTAGAGTCTTCCAAGCTTCTCGTCCACATCCAGAGTCTTCTTGTCCACGTCTTGAGTCTTCTGTGTCACAAGGCCTCCGTCTGCCCTCATCCTCAGTCCGGCCTGCTGCTTCTTGCCGATACCTAGCGACAGGTCCGAAAGGGCTAGGAACGGTCGGAGGACTGTTCACTAATCAACATAATGTTGTTGGCTTCCAGAAGCATGCAGATCCGGCAGAGGGTTACACTTTGTCTTCACCCATGCTGGGACACACCTCGCCAACCCTCGGTGCTGTCTTGGATTCTTCTGGGATCATGCCGAGGCCCAAGGGCACACAATCCCCTCAAGGTGGGATCGCTCTCCTAGCAGTTTCCTAACATAACACTAGTGGCCCCCCAACCACCGATCCTCCTTCCTTGAAATAAGTCACTGTTGTTAGTGGGTCCCACCCCCAGACCACTAGACACCAGGGATACCTTCAAAAGATATCCTTGGTATTTAGTGAGGCTCGGAATGCCCCCTAAGCTCTGGGCTGGTCGATGCCATCTTTCAAAATGGTGCCAACTGGCCTTTTCTCCTAACACTAGACTTCAGGAACTATTTCTAATGTTGGGGGGGGGGGGTGAGGGGCAGGATGCCTTGGGGGGAGGGTTGAAATCTGGAGGGAATATTTAAAAGGGAGTTTTTGGGAAGGGGGCAGGGGGCATTGCTGCATGATTATTTTAAAATTATTTTTCAAATTTAGGCCCTGTTGGGCCACTTTGACAGACAGTTGGGGGGGGGGGGGGTGAGAGTCTTGCCAGATCCCCAGTAGGTTTTTTACACTTAAGGGGAGGCTTTTTCAGGTAGCATGGCCCTTTAAACATCAGCAAAGGAGCATTGGGATGTGCGTCTGCATCCCGCAGGAAAATATCTAAAACTCCTGAGTTGTATATTAAATAATGTGGCTTATCAGATTTTTGGCAAACCACGTTATTTTATAAGAACATAAGACTTGCCAGACTGGGTCAGACCAAAGGTCCATCAAGCCCAGTATCCTGTTTCCAGCCATGGCCAATCCAGGTCACAAGTACCTGGCAGGATCCCAAGGGGTAGATAGATTCCAAGTTGCTTATCCCAAGAATAAGCAGTAGATTTCTGCAACTCTACCATAATAATGGTTAATGGACTTTTCCTCCAGGAACTTGTTCAAATCTTTTTTAAACAGAGTTACATAGTATATGATTCCCTATGTATTAGCTGCTTTACATGCATTTACAAATTTTATGAATGGAAATTGCATGTAAAGCAACTCGTTGTAATAGAGGCATGATTTGGGCGAAAATAATGCACGATTTCCTGAATATTTCATGACATACATTGGTTATCGCGAGATAAATGCTGTTTTTCCTTGTTACTGGTATATCGCTGCTTAATAAATCTCCCTATAAGAAAGAAAAAAACAAACTCCCCTGCCACAGAATCAAATGCCTTCCAGAAAACAAATAGGAAAGAAGAGTAACACAAAAAAAATAAGAACCTCTTGGAGAATTCATAATAGATTACTCACCTGAATAAAGAAATACATGGCTCCATCTACCACTAACCAATACACTTTCCCATCATGAGCCACTAAAAACAGAACTATATATCTACAGCAATCCAATCTATGGCAGTCAGGGAGGATTTTGGACTGATTTGGTTGGATTCAAGGAAAGGACATTATCAGGTAAGAATAAATTTCTTCTTCTTCATCATCTAGCCATGATTTCTGAGGAAGAGAAGAGGAAATGCAAAACCCTCAATCTCTAGCTCGATTGTGCTGGGTCAGGCCACTATGGCACACAATGTTCTGAGAAGTCAAGAATCTTCTGGGCCTAGGCTGATCGGGGAGGCAATTCTATGTCACTCTTGCTCTCCTCCCTCAATGCAAATGCTGGTGCCAGTATTTTGAAAATCGGTTATCCATTAAAAGGCATTTTTGAATTCTGGAGTGATCAGGAACTTCATTGAGGAAAACCTAATGCAGAAGTACAATCTTCAGGTGGTTCAACTGGTTCCCCCAGTTATGATCTCCTCTGTATACAGGGAACCACTACAGGGCAGATTACAGATGGCCGCTGCTCCTTTGATCCTCCAGACAGAGCTTCTACACATGGAACAAATCTCTCCTATGTTTTCCCTAAATCCATAAACCCCATTATTTTAGAGCTACCCTGCCTCAAGGAACACAAAACAAGAGTCGACTGGGCATCATCTGAGATCACCCAGTGGGGACTTCGGTGCTTCCAGAAGTATATACAACCTGTGCAACCACCACTTACTGTCACATTGGCTGCACTCCAAAATCTCCCAATCTCCCATGAGCCTATGCTATCTGGACGTCTTCAATAAGAAGCAAGTGGAGACTCTACCTTCTCACAGTGTTACGTGTCCCGGCCGTGGTAGGCCCACGCCCAGGCCTACTCACCTCAGGAATCCAGCTGCCAGCTCTGGTTCACCCTCGCTCGCAGCGATGGGCAGCCACCTCCGTCCCCGAGCGCTTCCAGCCACCTCTGCCACTTCTGACTCCTACGCGGTTCCTCCTTGCGCCCGGCAGGTCTTCCTACATGAGCTGCGGAGTGACGCCGCTGTCCTGCTTCCTCTGGGTCCTGGCTTAAGCACACGTGTGCGCGACTCACACACTCTTAAAGTGTGAAAGTGGGAAAGTAGCCTGTGGCCCCAGATGATGACATCACTGGGCCTCTGTATTTAAGGCAGGGCCCAGCCACTTGTTCCCTGCCTTGGCAACTGGTCTCCACGATTACTCGTCTGCTCATTGCTCATTCCTTGTTCCTGGTTCATGTTCCTGTCATCGTTCCTGTCTCCTGTTCCTGTCGTTGTTCCTGATTCCTGTTTCTGCTTTTTCCCTTGTCTACTCCTCGTACCCTTGGACTGATTCTCTGGTACTCACCCCTGCTTCGCCTGGACTATGCTTGGACTGATTCTCTGGTATTGACCCCTGCTTCAACTGGACTACACTTGGACTGATTCTCTGGTATTGACCCCTGCTTCGCCTGTGCTACGCTTGGACTGATTCTCTGGTATTTACCCCTGCTTCGTCTGGACTACATTTGATCTGTTCTCCTGGCTCTGACCTCAGCTCTGCTTCTGGTACTTCGCCTCCTGCCACCTGCCCTGATTCCAGCTTGCCTTGGACACCCCTCTTGTATCCTATGGACCTGGCCTCTCAGGCTTCAGCCTATCTTTGCCTGGACGCCCCCTGTCTTCCATTGTTCCAGTTGGCGTCTAGGTCTCTGAAACCCTGCCTCGTCCGGACCATCTTCGGCCCTCCAGTACCTCTGCTGGTTTCTGGCGTACCCTTGTCTACATCAACTGGGAGTCATCACACGGAGGCCTGCCTAAGTCCAGCCGGCCCCGGCACCCAAGGGCTCAACCTAAGGGGAACGTGGGCTGGTATTGGAAAAGTTCCAGTCGGCCTCCATCTCCTAGCCTGCTCCGCCTCCCGATGGTGGGGACCCTAAGGGCGTGCCCTGCAGGTAGCATCAACCCCACCTCGGGCCAAGGATCCATCATCAGCGCAATACACAGAACATATGATTGCCACATTGACCTGTTTCCTGGCAAGGCACTCCTCATGGCAGAATTTATCCTCTCTCTGCCACCAAACCACCAGCAATGTCAAAGTACATAAAGGAAAACCTCGTGCATGGGTTCATTTGACCCTCCACTTCCCCTGTGGGGGCTGGATTTTTGTTCATGGGCAAAAAGTCGGAAACATATGACCTTTACTCGTCCTTGGAGAAGAAGGCCTGCTTTTTCATAGCAGAACTCTATACAATCTGCTAACCAGTTGGATAGAGTTTGTTTGCCCACTGGATTACCCGGTTTGTTTGGATCAAAAGAAACAAAGAGTTGAGTGGATTTCCTGTGGACTGCAGTACGGTCTAAATAATATGCTAGGCACGTTTACAGTCCAAGGTATGTAAAACCCTCTCACCTTGGTGAGAATGAGGTCTTGGGAAGAATATGGGCAAAACTATGGACTGATTCAAATGGAATTCCGTAACTACCTTGGGAAGGAATTTGGAATGTATACGGAGTACCACTGGGTCATGGAGGAATTTTGTATAGGGTGAGTATGTGACAAGTGCTTATAACTCACTAACCCTTCTAGCAGAGGTAATGGCTATTAGGAAGATAGTCTTCCATGTGAGAAATTTAATATCGCAGGAAGTCATGGTTCAAAGGGAGAAAGCATGAGCCTTGTTAGTACTAAATTAAGGTCCCATTCTGTGACTGGTGGCCGAATTGGTGGTTTAAGGTGAATTAAACCTCTCATAAATCTACTGACAACAGGTTGCACGGATAATGGTGCATCTCCTATTGTATGGTGGTAAGCTGAGATTGCACTTAAGTGTACTCTTACAGATGAGGTCTGAAGACCAGAGTCTGAGAGGTGCCATAGATATTCTAGTAAAGACGGTGTGGGGCAGGAAAAAGGGTCAATGTCTTTTTGTGTACACCGCAAAGTGAATATTTTCCACTTCGAAGAATAGTTCTTTCATGTGGAAGGTTTACGTGAAGCTATAAGTACTTGAGAGACATTAGTTGAAAGATTGAGTGGTTGTAAGATTAAGCTTTCAACATCCAGGCTGTCAGAGATAGGGATTGAAGGTTGGGATGACGCAACCTGCCCTGGTTCTGGGTTATGAGAGTGGGTGCTGTGCCCAGGCGAATTGGCTCTGTGATCGATAGGTCGAGAAGTATGGGAAACCACATTTGTCGTGGCCAATGTGGGGCTATGAGTATCATGGACCCCTTGTCCTGTTGTAGCTTCACCAGAGTTTTGATTAGCGGTATCGTGGGATACATGTATAGAAGGCCTGAATTCCAGGGGCGAGCAAAGGCGTCCTTGGCTGGCTGGTGTTTCTGTTTGTGTAGAGAGCAGAACCTGTCCACTTTGTGATTCAAGTCTGATGCAAAGAGGTCTATTGTTGGCTGTCCCCAACATTGAAATATCCTGGTCGCTATTAAGGGATCCAGGGACCATTCGTGAGGTTGGAACTGACGACTGAGGCGATCTGCAACTACGTTGTGAATGCCCGCTAGATAAGTGGCCCGGAGAAACATGGAATGTGTCAGAGTCCAGTCCCAAATCTGTGCAGCTTCATGACAAAGGAGATTCGAGCCCGTATCTCCCTGTTTGTTCAGGTACCACATGGCAACTGTGTTGTCCGTTTGAATCAGAACAGTCTTGTGTGAAAGGCAGTCCTTGAACGCATGTAGTGCATAACGTATAGCTCGAAGTTCCAGGAAATTGATTTGAAATGTTGATTCGAGTTTTGTCCAAGTACACTGGGTTTGGAGATTGTCTATGTGAGCTCCCCAACCTAAGGTGGATGCATCTGTAGTTAGAGTTATCTGTGGAACTGGTTGTTGGAAGGGTAGGCCCTTGCACAAGTTGTCCTTGTTTACACACCAAAGGAGAGATGAACGTAACTGGTGAGTTATTTGAATTGGAGATGACAGTGGTTGAATTGCTTGTATCCATTATGATCTCAATGTCCATTGGAATATTCTCATGGCTAATCTGGTCATAGGGGTAATATGAACTGTAGAGGCCATGTGACCTAGCAGAGTTAGAAATTGATGAGCTGTTGCTTGTTTCTGCGAGCGTAGTGAGTTTGCTAATGAGGAGAGTGTTTCCGCCCGATCCTCGGGTAGGAAGGCCCTTGATAGTTTGGTGTTCAATTCTGCTCCAATGAACTGTAGTATGTGAGACGGGATGAGATGGGACTTTGGGTAATTGATTAGAAAACCCGAGTGAAGCAGATTGATTGTTCGTCTCAGAGAAGCCAGAGCTCCTTGTTGAGATTGACTTCTGATGAGCCAGTCATCCAGGTAGGGGAAAACGTGTACACTTTTCTTGTGTAATTGCGCCGCTACCACTGCTAGGCATTTTGTGAATACTCTTGACAAAGTTCCTCATGAGAGGCTTCTAGGAAAAGTAAAAAGTCATGGGATAGGTGGCGATGTCCTTTCGTGGATTGCAAACTGGCTAAAAGACAGGAAACAGAGAGTAGGATTAAATGGGCAATTTTCTCAGTGGAAGGGAGTGGACAGTGGAGTGCCTCAGGGATCTGTATTGGGACCCTTACTGTTCAATATATTTATAAATGATCTGGAAAGAAATACGACGAGTGAGATAATCAAATTTGCAGATGACACAAAATTGTTCAGAGTAGTTAAATCACAAGCAGATTGTGATAAATTGCAGGAAGACCTTGTGAGACTGGAAAATTGGGCATCCAAATGGCAGATGAAATTTAATGTGGATAAGTGCAAGGTGATGCATATAGGGAAAAATAACCCATGCTATAATTACACGATGTTGGGTTCCATATTAGGTGCTACAACCCAAGAAAGAGATCTAGGTGTCATAGTGGATAACACATTGAAATTGTCGGTGCAGTGTGCTGTGGCAGTCAAAAAAGCAAACAGAATGTTGGGAATTATTAGAAAAGGAATGGTGAATAAAACGGAAAATGTCATAATGCCTCTGTATCGCTCCATGGTGAGACCGCACCTTGAATACTGTGTACAATTCTGGTCGCCGCATCTCAAAAAAGATATAATTGCGATGGAGAAGGTACAGAGAAGGGCTACCAAAATGATAAGGGGAATGGAACAACTCCCCTATAAGGAAAGACTAAAGAGGTTAGGACTTTTCAGCTTGGAGAAAAGACGACTGAGGGGGGATATGATAGAGGTGTTTAAAATCATGAGAGGTCTAGAACGGGTATATGTGAATCGGTTATTTACTCTTTCGGATAGTAGAAAGACCAGGGGGCACTCCATGAAGTTAGCATGGGGCACATTTAAAACTAATCGGAGAAAGTTCTTTTTTACTCAACGCACAATTAAACTCTGGAATTTGTTGCCAGAGAATGTGGTTAGTGCAGTTAGTATAGCTGTGTTTAAAAAAGGATTGGATAAGTTCTTGGAGGAGAAGTCCATTACCTGCTATTAAGTTCACTTAGAGAATAGCCACTGCCATTAGCAATGGTTACATGGAATAGACTTAGTTTTTGGGTACTTGCCAGGTTCTTATGGCCTGGATTGGCCACTGTTGGAAACAAGATGCTGGGCTTGATGGACCCTTGGTCTGACCCAGTATGGCATTTTCTTATGTTCTTATGTTCTGGGTGCTGAAGCAAGTCTGAATGGTAGAACCCTGTATTGGAAATGCTGCTGACCAACCAGGAAATGCAGATACATGCGATGAGGAGGGAATATTGGAATGTGAGCGTAAGCGTCTTGTAGATCCAGAGAACAGAGCCAGTCTCCTGTCTGAAGAAGGGGAAGCATGGTGCCTAAAGAGACCATCCTGAATTTCTCTTTCTGTAGAAATTTCTTGAGATTTCTGAGTTCTAGGATGGGATGTAGGCCTCCTGTTTTCTTTGGAATGAGGAAATAACAGGAGTAGAATCCTCTGCCCTGCTGAGGCCGGGGTACCGGTTCCACAGCTCTGGCTCTCAGAAGGGTGGATAATTCTGCTTGCAAAAGAGTGATATGATTTTTGTTTATCCAAAGAGACTCTGAAGGAGGGTCTTTTGGAATTGAAAGGAAATTGAGTTGATAACCTCGTGATATTATGGAGAGTACCCATTGGTCTGTTGTTATCTGTAAACAATAAGAACATAATAACATGCCATACTGGGTCAGACCAAGGGTCCATCAAGCCCAGCATCCTGTTTCCAATAGTGGCCAATCCAGGCCATAAGACCCTGGCAAGTACCCAAAAACTAAGTATATTCCATGTTACCGTTACTAGTAATAGCGGTGGTTATTATCTAAGTCATCTTAATTAATAGCAGGTAATGGACTTCTCCTCCAAGAACGTATCCAATCCTTTTTTAAACACAGCTATACTAACTGTACTAACCACATCCTCTGGCAACAAATTCCAGAGTTTAATTGTGCGTTGAGTGAAAAAGAACTTTCTCTGATTAGTTTTAAATGTGCCACATGTTAACTTCATGGAGTGCCCCCTAGTCTTTCTATTATCCGAAAGAGTAAAAAACCGATTCACATCTACTCGTTCTAGACCTCTCATGATTTTAAATACCTCTATCATATCCCCCCTCAGCCGTAATAGAAGGAGACTCGATCTCCTACTGGTATCTATTTATTTATTTATTTATTTATCACTTTTATATACCGAGGTTCAGGTAACAAAGTTACTAATCACTTCGGTTTACATTCCAACAATAACTATGACAGAATATTGTCTTACAATGAACAGGGTAAATAAAACTTGGATACAAAAAACTTGGTAAACAATGTGTATTATAGAGGGGACTGGACTGTTTGGGTTGGTATGGTTGGGTTGGGGTTGTGGAGATGGCTGCTGTTCTCTGGCGTTGTCTCAAAAACCTGCAGTTGGTCCTGTTTGGGCTGGTGGTTGAGGCCTAGCAGTTCTAGGTTGCCTGGGCTGAGATCTTTGTTGTGGTCGGGAAGATCTGCCCCTAGGTGCCAGTGGGTAATACCTTCTTGGCCTGTAGTATGGTTTTCTGGTATCCTTTCTTGGTTGACGATGGGACGCTGAAGAAGAGTCTTGTGGGACAGCAGATAACTGACGCAGTGTCAATGTATGCTCTTTAAGTTTCTAAGTTTCTTTAAGTATCGAAGATGTCGTATGCAGCACGAACCTCATGTTTTCCAGCTTCTAGTCCTTTATGGACAATTGCATTAGCTGCATCCTGAACCTTTGATCCAAAAAGTTGTCACCCACTCAAGGCAAGTCCACCAACTTATCTTGTACCTCAGGCCTAAGGTCAGAGGCTTTCAACCAGGCCCAATGGCGTGCACTGATTCCCGAAGCTGCAACTTTTGAAGAAGTTTCAAAGCTGTAGTATGCAGCACGAACCTCATGTTTTCCAGCTCCTAGTCCTTTATGGACAATTGCATTAGCTGCATCCTGGTATTGCTGAGGTAGGGAATCAGTGAGCTGCTGCATTTGTTTCCAGAGATTCCTCTGGTATTGCGTCATGTAAAGTTGGTAAGACGCTATCCTAGAGTTAAGCATTGGTCCTTGGAAGACTTTTCTTCCTAGAGAGTCTAGGAATCGATGATCCTTCCCTGGTAGTGTAGACAAATGAGGTCATACTCTTTTAGATTTTTTCTGAGCCAACTCGACCACTACTGACTGTGGTAGTTGTGCCCTTTGATAACCAGGGATAGATATGTACTAGATATGTGGTGTCCATTCTTCTATTGACAGGCGGAACTGAACATGGATGTACCCATAATCTATGTTGTAATTCTACCAGGACCTCGTGAATAGGAATGGCTAGGACGTCTTTGGGGGAATCCACAAATTGAAGAACTTCTAATGTTTGTTGCCTTGTATCCTCCTCAGACACTAATTTAAAAGGGATTGTGTCTGCCATATCTTTTATGAAGGTGGTGAAGGATAAGTCTTCCAGTGGAGACTTTTTTCTTCCTTCAGGAGGAGATGGTTCAGACATAAAACTTTCCGATGATGAATCTGTGTTTCTATCCTCCCAGGAGTCATATGGTGCATGTTTGAAAGGAGAAGTAGGAGAAGACCTCGGTGTATTGATGGAACCACTGGTCTGAAGAGTCCTGAAGATCCTGGTTGAGGTTCATTGAGTGGGGTCTGACCAAACGTATCTCCTATACCTGCTGGCTTAGTAGGAATAGGCTGTGATGGCAAAGCACCGATGAGTCAACAATACAGAATTAGAAGCCAAATGTCCGATCTGGATTCTTTATTAGTAAGAGACAGAAATCTTTGAACAAGCCCGACTCAGGCCGAGTTTCGCTCTCTTACAATGGGGCTGCATCAGGGGCTACAACATACAAATCATATAGCCCGATTTGAGACAGTTATCTCGCTATATGATTCGGCCGAATCATATAGCGATTCCAATGCGGCAACTTCATTTATTTTTGGTCCCGATTTAAGACAGTTATCTCGACTTGACATTTTCTTTTATTTTAAGAATACTCTTTATGTGTTTTAATTTTTTAGCAACATGGTTCGAACTGAGATAGAGTTTTTTTCAACAATACATGGTTTAAAATATCTTGCAGCATGGATTAATCATTTGTGCGACCACGGCAGAAATACAAAGCAGATTAGTGTGACACATTTACATCAAGATTAATACATTCTAAGTAATCTTTTAAACAAACAGCTGTTTTTTAAGTTGTGTTTTTTGCGATTCATTTTTTCAAGTTGTGTCATTCTTTTAAGTTGTGTCATTCGCGATTCATTTTTAATTTTCAATAGAAGGTGGTGTTTTGTATGACTATGTGAATTAAGAATTCTGCCAGTGTCATTTTTATGATGACAAGACCGTGATCAGATCAGGCAAGCGGGATTTTATGTGCATTTCAAAGAAATGTTTGTTTTTTAACAACATGGATACAGTAAATTTTGGGTTTGATCAAATATTTCAGTATGCAAATAAAAATAGTTATTCAAGAATAGAACAAAGAGAGGGAAAAGGATCAAAGTCCAATGAATACCATCAAACCCAAATAATGACAAATGACAATATCATTTGGATTTTCAATCTGCAGCCTCTCGCCTCACAATGGGCCGCAAGCTTCAATCAGCTTACAAAGCAGAATGTGAAATTCAATCATTTATTGTCATTTGTTCATCCCAGTTAATAACTTTATTTAAATATGTAATATTCTTATCCAAAAATCTTTTTTCAAATCACCCTAAAAAAGGTATATCCGTCAATGTAAAGCAAAAACTCATAATGCTTCTCACCACGTTAAAAACTTGTAACAACAAATGTTGAAAAAAGGAATACTTAGCCAGTTCAACATGAAGTTTAGATTAGAGTGCTCCCGACATGAATCATGTTTCGATTGCAGAAAACAATCTTCATCAGGGGAAATTTCTCAAAGTTAGTTAATCAGAACGGCCAATATTCTTCAATATCTTTAAAAACAAACAAACATATTTAGACAGTGCACATCATCAGAGTTGTACAAACCCACAAAATCACAGCATATTATCTCGCCAGGAAATAATTCAAAAAGAATTATATCAACGTCACAAAAAAGACTTACCCGGACAAACACTGTCTCACTCCACACTTTCAAATATGGCGCCAAAGCGTCTCTAAAGGCATCATCATCTAACTAACATTTAAATCCCACTTCCGATGACTACGTCACCGGACATCCTCTAAAAAACGCCAAAGACTGAAAACTACAAGACCCATGCTACATCAAATCCAAAAAATCAGGTGCTTCGTTTGCTTGTCACAGCCCTTCTTCTGCTGTCGTCACCAGAACTCATATCAAAGAAAGTAAATCTTATCTTAATGGACCCACACTATGAACAACTCAAAAAACTCAAAAAACAAACCAATCGATTTCTCTGTTTAAGCCCTTAGGGGTAACAGTGTCAAAATAATAGATCCATTTCTGTTCCCTACGCAAAAGATAATTGTCAAAATCCCCCCCTCTATTGCTAGGTATCAATTGTTCAATAACCGCAAAACGTAATGTTTCAAAAGAGTGACAAAACTGTAAACAGTGTTGCACTACCGGCGCTTCTGTGCGTTGACGCATAAGAGCACTTTTATGTTCAATTATACGAGTTTTTAAAGTACGTTTAGTTTTGCCAATGTATAGTTCTTTGGCCATGGCAAGTTTAAGTTTGGCCATGGCAAGTTTAAGTTTAGATCAGACACAGATTGCCAGTCGAAGGGTGTTGTGTATGGGCTATGATGCCCATGTCCTTTACTATACATTGGCAAAACTAAACGTACTTTAAAAACTCGTATAATTGAACATAAAAGTGCTTTTATGCGTCAACGCACAAAAGCGCCGGTAGTGCAACACTGTTTACAGTTTTGTCACTCTTTTGAAACATTACGTTTTGCGGTTATTGAACAATTGATACCTAGCAATAGAGGGGGGGATTTTGACAATTATCTTTTGCGTAGGGAACAGAAATGGATCTATTATTTTGACACTGTTACCCCTAAGGGCTTAAACATAGAAATCGATTGGTTTGTTTTTTGAGTTTTTTGAGTTGTTCATAGTGTGGGTCCATTAAGATAAGATTTACTTTCTTTGATATGAGTTCTGGTGACGACAGCAGAAGAAGGGCTGTGACAAGCAAACAAAGCACCTGATTTTTTGGATTTGATGTAGCATGGGTCTTGTAGTTTTTCAGTCTTTGGCGTTTTTTAGAGGATGTCCGGTGACGTAGTCATCGGAAGTGGGATTTAAATGTTAGTTAGATGATGATGCCTTTAGAGACGCTTTGGCGCCATATTTGAAAGTGTGGAGTGAGACAGTGTTTGTCCGGGTAAGTCTTTTTTGTGACGTTGATATAATTCTTTTTGAATTATTTCCTGGCGAGATAATATGCTGTGATTTTGTGGGTTTGTACAACTCTGATGATGTGCACTGTCTAAATATGTTTGTTTGTTTTTAAGATATTGAAGAATATTGGCCGTTCTGATTAACTAACTTTGAGAAATTTCCCCTGATGAAGATTGTTTTCTGCAATCGAAACATGATTCATGTCGGGAGCACTCTAATCTAAACTTCATGTTGAACTGGCTAAGTATTCCTTTTTTCAACATTTGTTGTTACAAGTTTTTAACGTGGTGAGAAGCATTATGGGGTGGATTTTAAAAAGCATTTACTCGAGCAAAACTGGTTTTTGCTCGAGTAAATACACTTTACTCAAGTAAGTGGGCTTTTCAAAATTGCTACAATATATGCCATTGAATTGTCCATAGGATTTACTCAAGTAAGTGCACTTTACTCGAGTAAATAGCTTTTGAAAATTGCTACGATAGTATGTCACATTTACATGCGTAACTCCTTTGAAAATGACCCCCTATGAGTTTTTGCTTTACATTGACGGATATACCTTTTTTAGGGTGATTTGAAAAAAGATTTTTGGATAAGAATATTACATATTTAAATAAAGTTATTAACTGGGATGAACAAATGACAATAAATGATTGAATTTCACATTCTGCTTTGTAAGCTGATTGAAGCTTGCGGCCCATTGCGAGGCGAGAGGCTGCAGATTGAAAATCCAAAGCAAATATTGTATGATATTGTCATTTGTCATTATTTGGGTTTGATGGTATTCATTGGACTTTGATCCTTTTCCCTCTCTTTGTTCTATTCTTGAATTACATTAGAGAGGAGTTTTTGTCTTTGTGGTTGAATAAAAATAGTTATGCCATCATTTTGTTTTCATCCTATTTTTTATTTATTTTTTTTTATTTTATTTAATCATTTTTTATTTTTTGCAGCATTGGAGAACAATGTTTCAAACAACACTGCGGCACACGATATTATAATTTCTCAGAGGTATATATATGTTTTTTATCAAATTAGACAATCATAGAATATTTTCAAGATTATTTTAATAATTTCAAACCTTGTGTTTATTATTATAATACAGACCATTTGATGTGCAATTTTTTTCACCCCAGACACTCAGAAACGTCTTAATGATTAAGTTGAGGTAAAGGCAATACACTTTTATTATGAACATTTGATGTTTTTGCAGATATACAGTTTCATGCATTATTTTCTATTTTACATGTTACACCACACATATATATGTTACCATTTTATATGCTTGTTTTAAATCATGTTCTTATGATTTCTATTTATTTATTAGTATGTTTTTATTTGTTTGTATATTGTAGCCCCCGATGCAGCCCCATTGTAAGAGGGCGAAACTCGGCCTGAGTCGGGCTTTTCAATGATTTCTGTCTCTTACTAATAAAGAATCCAGATCGGAAATTTGGCTTCTAATTCTGTATTGTTGCCTCCATGGCTTGGTTAGATAGCCTCCCTTGCTATTTTATCAGTCAAAGCACCGATGAGTGCATCGAGTTTTTCCATAAGCGGTTGAAAAATCGAAGCATCCAGTTATATTGGAGTCCCCGGTATGAGTACTGGCATCAGAAACGGCATCGGGGATGGTAATGGTGATAGTATCGGTACCGGTGCTGGTCCTGGCATCGGTGCCTGTCCTGTCTTCGGGGCTGGCTCCAGCATCGGTGATGGCACCGGCATTGGTACTGGCATCGGTATTGGCACCGGTATCGACAATGGTGTCAGCTTTGATGAGGGTATCGGCATCAGAGGAGTCATCGGTGTCAATGGTCGGTATTCCTGAAGTGCTTCTCGCACTGCCTGGCAGATGAATCCACTCAGTTCCTCTGGTATAGCTGATGCAGGCAGAGCAGCTATATGTGGTGGCAGTAAAGGCGTCATCGGCTCTACCACAGGGCCCTGTGGCGGCTCGATGTCCTGCACCTCTAGAGGTGGAGAACGCCTTGGTGCAGAAGGCCTCGGTGATTCTTGTAGATGAGGTCTCTTGGCTCCAGGCTGCTCCGGTGATAACAGGGCCTCTGGAATCAAAGAATGTCGATGCCGATGTTTTATATGATGTGCAGTGGCTTTTACAAGCCCAGACGTTGACTTCATCGATGCCGCAGATGGGGTCGGTGGCGACCAGTCTCCCGAGCCCTCCAGTCGATGGTTTTAAATAACCAGCTTTTTCAACGCTCCGGCCGGAGATGAATGGGTGGACGTCGACGTAGAAGGTAATAGCTAGATGTGGGAAAGGTGTTCCATCTTTTCCTGACGTGCTTTTCGACCTTTAGTGGTCATTTTCGCACATTTTGGGCACGACAAAATGTCATGGGATTGTCCCAAACAAAGCACACACTCAAGATGTGGATCAGTAATCGACATCGTTCGATTACATTTAGGACATTTTTTAAAACCTGTGGCCATGATAACTGGGACGGCCGTCGATGGTTATCTGACTAAACGTTTTATGAATTCAAATAGAGTCAGAAACAAAAATTCTACTCACCGGCCGGTGGTCGAATAGAGACCCCAATGTGGGGAATGAGAAAAGAGGGATTTTAATCTGTTTTTTAGACAAAGTTGTGTGAAGAAAATCACACAGGGCTCCTGCTCCGCGATGCTAACTGCAGAGCAGAAAAACGAAGACTGAAGGGAGATCCCTGTGGCTCGAGGGATCATGGCATGCTGGGCATGCTCAGTGGGCTCAGTGTGCCAGTCAAAAGTTTCTAGAAACTTTGTCAGAAAGTTTTCCGTGATAGGGCTCCATCAGTGACATCACCCATATGTGAGGACTAGCATCCTGCTTGTCCTGGGATAAAACATCCTTCTTCTTCGGTTAACAAGTATGGATCTCACCTGAGAAAAATCAGAGGATGACTAGAGAACTGAACTAGATAAGTGAAAAAGACTTGTCTGGGCCATGCTGGAGCTATGAGGATCAGACAGGCCTGGTCCTTCAGTGCTTTTTGCACAGTTCTGGATATCAGGGGAATCAGTACTTGAGCTCTGCATTCCAGTCGAGCAGAAAAGCATCTTGCACAGATCTGAGTTTGCTGGGAAGAATGGAGCAAAATATTTCAAGTTTTCTGTTTTGTTCTGATGCAAATAGGTCGATTGCTTGAATTCCCCAGAAACTGAACAATCTGTTGGCTGTGGATTGTTGAAGGGACCATTTGTGTGGATGAAAAATTCTGCTGAGGTGATCTACCAATGTGTTGTCTGGGAAAGTAGATCACTTGCAGTATAGCTTGATGTCTGGAAGTCCATGCCCAGATTTACAGTATATTGCTTCTTGCAAAGAGTCCAAGATCCCATGCCTCCTTGTTTGTTCACATAGAACATGATAATTTGATTGTCTGTTTGGACAAGAATGTTCTTTCCTTGAAGGGAACAAGTAAAAGTTGTTAGAGCATACCTTATAACTATCAGTTTGAGAACATTAATTTTAAATTGTTTCTTCAAGAACTACCATGTCCTTTGAGTTGAATTTGAAGGTCCTTCCAACTCTTTCTGGAGGCATCAGTTAGTAAGGTTAGTTGGTGAGAAGCTTGATGCAACGGCGCACTTTCCTTTAAAACAAAGGGGTCTAGCCACCAACTCAATTTCTGCTTCATTTCTGTTGACATCTGTACTTTGGCTTTTAGGGGCTGAGTTAGCTGGTCCCATTGGAAATGAAAGCCCCACTGTAGGTGACATATGTATAGGTGGGTCAGCAAGACTACCTCGATTGCTGCTGCCAGCACTTTTCTGGCAGATGACTGACCTGTGTATAACAATCCTGGCTGCTAGGCAGCTCCCCCCCCCCCCCTCCAACCAGCAGAGATCTTCATGGAGCCATGCTCTCCCCATTCTAGGCAACTCCTTGATGGCTCCATGATGCAGCAAAGCTAGCCCTAATTAATCATGCCTCTCCCACAATTCAGGACCTCATCAACGAGTCACTTCTGTTCCTTTCTTTGACCCACCTTGCTTTGCTACTGAGTGGCCCTTGTGGCCTTCATGTTTTGCATTGCCTTGTGGCCTCCTTGGCATTCTTGCTTTTCCTCATGGTCTTTGGGCCTTCTAGTCTTGCCTCACAGCCTGTTTAGGCCTCCTTGTTTGTTGCCTGTCTTATGTATCTTGTTTGGCCTTGATTCCTAATTTCCTGTTTGTGTTTTCCATGTCCTGTTCTTGTGCTTCTGTTCCTGTCCTGTCCTTGTCTTGTCTAGGCCTCCTGTTCCTAGTAGTTTCTAGTAGTTCTCCCAGTGGCTCCCCCCCACCCCCGAATTCCCACGGGGCTTCCAGTAGCCTCCTGTATCTTGAGTAGGCCTCTTTTGAGCCTGTCCTCTGAATGTTCCTGCTCTCTGTCCATGTCTGCCTGCACTCTGCCATGTACCTCTGCTCCTGTTTGCTCTATCCGTGCAATGTACCTATTTATCTTGTTCCTGCCTTGATGTGCTACCCTATGTCTTTCTTGACTCTCCTTGCTCCTGCCTTGCCTAGTCTTGTCTTGTTTCTGTTTGTCCAACCTTCCCTAGTCTTGTTTCCGCACCACCCTGCTTTGTGCCTATTTACTTCATTCCTGCCTGTATGTTCTTTCCCTGTTCCTGCCTTGTCCTTCTGTTCTCCTGCCTTGTCCTTCTGTTCTCCTGCCTTATCTTGCCTTCCCAATTAGTCTTCCTCTGATCTTTCTTTCCTGACTCAGAATGCCTCTGACCCTTAATCCTCGTTTGTCTTATGCCTGCTTCGACTGTGTGCCTGGCCTCTGAACTTGCCTGACTGTTGCCAGCCCTGACCCTAGTCCACCATGAACCATGGCAAGACATTCCTGCCTGCCATCTGAACCTGCGTGCTCAACCCAAGGGGGAGATGGCTGGCCAGGTAGAAGACCTTGCCCTGCCCTGCCATGAAGCCCTGTTCTGCTTCTGTAGGGGGAATTCTCAGACTCGGCCGCCAGCCCCTGAAACTGTGTTCAACAGACTGTAAGCCAATGCCTGGAGACTTGGAGCTTGAGCTGAAGGAAGGAAAACTCTCTCCTGCAAAAAATATATCCATGCCCCAATGAACTTGGTTTTCTGAGATGGAATCAGAGCCGATTCTCAAAATTCACAAGGAATCCAAGCAACTGTAAGAGACATATCAATTTTTTCATGGAGATTAGAACTGCTTCCTAGGAATTCACTGCCATAAGCCAGTCATCTAGGTAAGGAAAGACTTGGATGCCCCTATAGTATAGATGCACCTCTTTTACTACAACTAGGCATTTGGTAAAGACTCTCAGTGCCAAAGGGGAGCACCTTGTATTGATAATGAGAACTATCCACCATAAACTGTAGGCTGGCCAATGGAAAGGGTGGGTGGAAATATGAGCATAAGCATCTTTTAGATTAAAGTGCACATCCACTCCCCTTTCTGGATGAAGGGAAGGATTGTGTGAAGGGAATTTATCCTGGAGTATATGTTTGTTCAGGCTTGGAGACAAGGAAATCCCTGGCCATGTGAATGGGGAAGAACCAGTTCTATTGCCTGCTGTTTGAGGAGTGACTCAACTTCCAGGCAGAGCTGCGTTGAGTGAGATGGATCCAAACTGAAAGCTGAGTGGTGAGGACATGCAGGAAGCCAGAAGAAACGAAAGCGATATCTGGACTCCACAATCTTGAGAACCAAGTGGTCTTTGGTGATCTTGCACCATTCTTCCAGGTAGTAGTGGATTCTCCCCCCTACCAGAGAGGATAATTGTTGGATCTGAAGATTGATCAAAAACTTTTATGCTACTTTAGGTTGACAGCAATGTTGGATTTAAGATTTTGTGCCACTAGGCACTAATGGTGCTGTGATGCCCCTTTCTCCCCCCTCCCCCCGGTAAGGTCAGACAATAGAGAATAGGTCTAAGGCACAGCCCTGGTGGCAGTTCAGGGGTAGATTCTGTGAGAAAAATTTGAAAACTATCAAGTACATTGATACACATTTCCATCATTTATATTACATTATAAACCTTACTTCTGTTTGTATAATTTATTTTCCTTTAATCGGGTAAGGAAAAGTAATATAAAATATCAGTACAAGGAGGAGATCTCAGGGATGGAGAGAGGAGGAGGCGAAGGTGAGAGAACAAAAATTGGAGTGAGAAGGAGAGAGGACCTGAGATGAGAGATGGGGAAGACTGAGATGGCAGGGTAGAAATCAGGAATTTCGGATTGGATAATAGGAAGGAGAGGGTGGGAAGTTCTGAGATTGAGGAGGAGGAAGAAGTAGGAGGGATTGAAGGTGGTTTCCAGGATCTGAAGAGAAAGGAGAAGTAGGACGGTTCCTGGCCCTGAGGGACAGAATGCAAGTACAAAGGAGAGAGGATCTGACTTATGGTGGGGGTGGGAGTGGCAGGTGAAGATGTAGCAGGTGTCCCTACCGTGCTGTGGTCCTGCTGCCCTTTGCATCCCCTCTCTAACCTGTCACCCAATCTGACATAGACACAAACACACACACCCAGCACAACCTCTTTTCTCTCAAAACAAAAAAAGTGCCTCCCTCCCACATTGCCCTCTCTCTCTCTCAAAGATACAAGACCCTCAGCTAATCCCCCCTTATCCCCCAGTGATCCCTCACCCAATCTCCTCTAACCTCTCCAAATGATCCCCTTTGCGTTGTCTGCTCCAGGCTTATCCTCTGCCATCATGTTCCCTGCATGCTGAGTGGGAGGGGAGGGGATGGATCAGGAAGCAGAGGGTTGTTCTCTGCAAGTGAGGTTCACCACTGTTAGAAGGCAGTAAATCTTGAGCCAGCCTGCTGCCCTCCCTAGATTTTTGCTACCCTAGGCAACGGTCTAGAGTGCCTATTGACAAATCCAGGCCTAGTTGACGGTGAACGCGAGTTGGAAGTTGTTGTTGCTATTGCAGAAGTAGGGACGGCATCTAATAGTGCTCAATTTGCAGTAAGGGGCAGCTCTAGAAATAAAGTATTTTAAAAGCATAGAATGGACATCGTGCAGAAGACTGCTGTTCCAGTTCCATGGAGAGGGACTGCACTGTGACATGTTTTTCTTTAATCGGAACCACTGTTTCTCTCAACACATCTCCAAAGATGTTATCATCATGGCAGGGTACATCTGCTAACTTTTCTTGGTCATCGTCGCATAGGGTACTGGCTCTCATCCAGGCCATGCGGCGAAATACAAGAGTTCAATGAGGAATGTGAGGTGGTATTGAACGACTCATAAACTAAACAAAGAAAATGGAGTATACACTGCTCAGCATCTAATAGTGACTGAGGATATGCAATTCCACTATCATTGGTCAGAAGAAATGGCTTCAGTTTTTGACACAGTTCTGCAAGTACTAAAGCATATATTTTTATTTTATTTATTTATTTATTAGCTTTTATATATCGACATTTGTGGGTACATCATGCTGGTTTACAATATAACTGAAGGAGGAAATTACAAAAAACCAGGGTGGGGGAAGAGGGAGCAGATAGGAAGAGAGAAGGGGCGTGAGAAGAGAGGGAAAAACAGGAAGAGGAAAAAAGGAACAGTACCTGATGGAAAATAACAGAAGAACATAATAAGTAGCATTGCAAATTATATACAAATGATGATCATTAATCCAGGGATTAAGCATTGAGCTTTGAAACATCTTTTTGCCAAAGTTGACCAGCAGCCTGGGATCTTTCCCTGCTGTTATATTTCAATATATTCCAGCTTTCTTTGTTCATTTAAGAGCTGATTCTACCATTAAATAGAAACATAGAAACATAGAAATGACGGCAGAAGAAGACCAAATGGCCCATCCAGTCTGCCCAGCAAGCTTCCACACTTTTTTTCTTTTCTCTCTCATACTTATCTGTTACTCTTGGCCTTTAGTAATCGTTTGGTTCTATTTCCCTACCACCCCCGCCATTAATGTAACCTTTTGGTTCTATTTCCCTTTCACCCCCGCAATTAATGTAGAGAGCAGTGCTTGGCTGCTTCTAAGTGAAGAATCTAGCTTAATTGGTTAGGGGTAGTAACCGCCGCAATAAGCAAGCTACTCCCACGCTTATTTGTTTACCCAGCCTGTGCAATTCAGTCCTTGTTGGTTGTTATATGAATATAAATCCACTTTTCTTCATTTCCCCCTGCCGTTGAAGCAGAGAGCTTCTCTGGATATGTATTGAAAGTGAAGTATCAGGCTTAATTGATTCGGGTAGTAACCGCCATAGCAAGCAAGCTACACCCATGCTTATTTGTTTACCCAGACTGTGGAATTCAGTCCTTGTTGGTTGTTGTAGGAATATAAAAATCATCTTTTCTTCATTCCCCCTGCCATTGAAGCAGAGAGCAACACTGGATATGCATTGAAAATCATATTTTCTTCATTCCCCCTGACACTGAAGCAGGGAGCAACACTGGATATGCATTGAAAGAGAAGCATCAGGCTTGTTTGGTTTGGGGTAGTAATCGCCATAACAAGCAAGCTGCTCCCCGCATTTTTTGTGAATGCAAATCTTTTTTTTTTCACATTTCCTCTTGCCGTTGAAGCATAGAGCACTGTCGGAGTCACATTTACCGTGTGTATGTCTATTGAATAAGGGTATTATCTCCAGGTAGTAGCAGTCTTTCCCGCAAGCCTCCCTCTCTTCCTTCACATCCTCTAGACTTTATGGATCCACAGTGTTTATCCCAAACCCCTTTGAAGTCCTTCACAGTTTTAGTCTTCACCACTTCCTCTGGAAGGGCATTCCAGGCATCCACCACCATCTCCATGAAGAAATACTTCCTGACATTGGTTCTGAGCCTTCCTCCTTGGAGCTTCAAATCGTGACCCCTGATTCTGCTGATTTTTTTCCAATGGAAAAGGTTTGTTGTCTTTGGATCATTAAAACCTTTCAAGTATTTGAAAGTCTGTATCATATCATCTCTGCTCCTCCTTTCCTCCAGGGTGTATATATTTAGATTCTTCAATCTCTCCTCATAAGTCATTATCCACCTTTTTGGTTGCCCTTCTCTGGACCGCCTCCATCCTATCTCTGTCCCTTCGGAGATATGGTCTTCAGAACTGAGCACAGTACTCCAGGTGAGGCCTCACCAAGGCCCTGTACAAGGGGATAATCACTTCCCTTTTTTTACTCGATATTCCTCTCTCTGTGTAGCCCAGCATTCTTCTGGCTTTAGCTATCGCCTTGTCACATTGTTTCCCCGACTTCAGATTGTTTGACACTATCACCCCAAGGTCTCTCTCCTGCTCCGTACACATCAGCCCTTCACCCCCCATCGAATACAGTTCTTTTGGATTTCCGCACCCCATATGCATGGTTCTGCACTTCTTGGCATTGAATCTCAGCTGCCATATATTTCCCACTCTTCCAGCTTCTTTAAATCCCGACTCATTCTCTCCACTCCTTCCAGTGTATCCACTCTGTTGCAGATCTTAGTGTCATCCGCAAAAAGACAAACCTTACCTTCTATCGCTTCCGCTATGTCACTCACATAGATATTGAACAGGACCGGTCCCAACACCGACCCTTGCGGCACTCCGCTTAACACCGCTCTCTCTTCAGAGTAAGTTCCATTTACCATCACACATTGTCTTCTGTCCGTCAACCAGTTTGCAATGCAGGTCACCACCTCGGCACTCACTCCTAAGCTTCTCATTTTACTCACCAGCCTCTTGTGCGGGACCATATCAAAAGCTTTGCTGAAATCCAAGTAGATGACATCGAGCGCTCTATCCAGTTCCCTAGTCACCCAGTCAAAAATGTCGATCAGATTTGTCTGACAGGATCTTCCCCTAGTGAATCCATGCTGCCTCTGGTCCAGCAATTCTCCCGACTGTAGATAGTTCACTATTCTTTCTTTCAGCAGTGACTCCATTACTTTTCCCACCACCGAGGTGAGGCTAACCGGTCTATAGTTACCAGCCTTCTCTCTGCTCCCACTCTTGTGAAGCGGGACCACCACCGCTCTTCTCCAATCTCTCGGCACCACTCCCGTTTCCAGGGATCTACCTGTGAGAATTACTATATCCTGCTTGTCCTTGGAGAACTTTGCAATTTCTAATCTCTTAGGCTTCTATGCACAGCAAAGCTGAATATTCCCTGAGCTGATCCAAAAATCTTTTTGCAGAATGAGACAAATTATGTAGGCTAAATCTCTCCAGAGAATTTGAAAGAATATAGATCTTTGTGATGAGTCATGATTGGTACTAAAACAAATAAATAGGTTTCAAATTCTTTTTACCAGTCAATGAAGGCATCTAATGGCTGCTGTCTTCACCATTGTCTATGGCACAATTAGCAGACAATGTTTAAACTCTTTTGATAAGAAACTTTATCAAACAAACAAAACAAAAATTGGGTAAACATAGATGAGGTAAACATAAATAGGCTGAAAGCAAAAAGAAAATCAGAGTAACACTGAGAATTCTCTCAATTCATCAAACTTACTAAATTCAGAAAAATACTTTACCTGTACCAAGAGATTAAGGCATTCAACACAGTTCTTCTGAACATCAGGATCAGGACTATTTAACAGTCTGATAAGCGGATCTATTCCCCCATGCTCAAATATTTGTATCTTGCTGGTATACTCAATAGCCATGGATGCCAGACAAAGACTAGCAAACTCGTGAATTATTACATCTTCTGTAAGGTAGAAATGTAGTACAAATATGATCTACATGTCTTCGATCATCCTAAATACAGTATTATATTCTAGCTTTATTTTCATGTACCACATCTAACTGAAAGGCTCTAGAAACAAAGTAAATGACCTTTTACTAAAATACAAGCTGACCATACAAGGATTTGGACCTGAGAACTACATTTCTACACAAATTTTATGAGCTAAAATCTTAGATGGCATAGTCAGTCTATTTTATGTTAACTATGAACATGTTGTTCTTTGAAAAATTGATAAGCAGCGATTTGAGGGCTATAGTAACACCAAGGTCAATGGTAAAACACATTGTTTATGGTATTATTATCATAATAAAAAACATTGAAAGTTACCCTCTGGTTCCAGTAGACCAATGATTGAAGATATTATATTTAGCTTTCTCAAGAGCCTTCTTACATCACCTACAGAGAGAGAAAAATGTAATTTTCAAAGCCCTCAAAACAGCATAGATCTGGAAAATAGGAGAAAATAGGGATCATAACAAAATGGATCTCAGACTACATTTCCTTATGGACTGATTAGCCTGTAAAGATGCTAGCATTCCTGCATATTAGAATTGAGGTTGCTTAAATCTGGTATAACATAGAAACACAGAATATGACATCAGATAAGGACTAGTAGACCCCTCTAGTCTGTCCAATTTCATTCCTGCTATAATGTCATAGGTCCCAGTTAACCTCTGGCTTATCCTGTTACTACTTGCTGTGCTTTCTTTTATTCCATTACTGTTTTTGTCTCCACCACCTACACTGGGAGGCCTTCCATGTAATGACACAGTAAATCTGATGCTTCTTTGTTAATGAGCCAGTATATTTGGACCAACCAGATGCTACTGAAATAGAATAGGAAATGATTAAAGGTCAATTAATATCCTTTCCTTATCCTCCCCATACCATCTTAGACACAAACTGTAATTAAACAAAAGTCTAACAAACAACTTTCATATTAAGGTTCTGCCTTATTTAACTTTAACTTTTGGATCCACTTAAATTAAAAGAATGCTAGCTAGAAAATTAAAAATGGCCATTGTCCTATTCTTAAGGAGAAATTTATACTTTCCTATTAATTTCCTTTCCTTTACTCCTTTTAAGATAGCATAAGCCGTCTGAGGCATTTTCAAGTGCTTTATTATAGTGCAGAAAATACCAACAGTCTACTTACTCTCAGCAGCACAACTTCAGCTTAAAACATTCACATTCACAGTCTTCTCACTAGAAGCAGGCAAGCTATATTAAAGCAACTGCCTTTCCCTTCTTACTCATGGTTAAGACAGAAATGTTACAGGAGCTGCCTTCATCTGGAGTCCCTTTGGCCTATCTTGCTTCCCCTAGGGCTGTACCCTTAACCCTGTTCTCAGTGCCCTGCCCTTAGAGCTACCTGGTTGCCTTAAACATTTTAAAGTGGACCAGACCAGATGCCTGTTCCAGCAGTGGTTAAGAAAGGTTTTCAGGGATACTCCTTCACAGTTCTTCTATACTGGTCCAGAATGAGTGTGTTTATCTCCCCCTTCCAGCAGATGGGAGGCAAATTACATGACCTTTTCCTGTGACATCATCTCTATTTACATGTGGTGTAGAACAGTTAAAGCCAGTGTTCCCATGACAAAGCAATCTATAAAACTTTAAACTTATATTAAAATTTGTAACTAAAGATTTTCTAAAAAAGTTTAGAAGAGGAATCTCTTTAAAGTTTCTGAAATAAACTTTTTAACACTTCATTTTTTAAAAAAATTATCTGCTCAAAATCTAATGAATATCTGTAATCAATAAAATGTTTACCTTCCTGGGCTAGTTTCTGGACAAGTGTAGCAAGACTAAAAGAAAGAAAATTATCAGGTAAGTATAAATGTATCCTTCCTTTTTCATCTTGCTACACCAATCTAGAACGATTGGGAATTACCAAAGCCCAATTACTCTGGGTGGGATAATATTAAACTCGATCTGGGAATGTTAGCTTCGTGGACCCTTGGGCCGATCGGAACCATAGGATGGAATGCTGTGCGGGTTTGCCGCTGAGGTCCCGAACGGGAGGCGGCAGAGGCAGACTCGTAGATGGCCAGAGGAAGAAGCACGGGGCCCTATGCAACCAAGGGCTCAGGAGAGGAATGAGGTGAAAGTCAGACTGGCCTGGCGGTAGGAGATCTTCGCCCTGGAAGCCGGTACTCCCCCGAGAGAAGCTCGTAAGAGTCCGGCCGCTGGGACTTAGGAGATTCACCCTGGAAGCCGGTGTCCCCCCAGGAGGAGCCCGTAGGGACCCGGCCGCTGGGACTTAGGAGGGTCCTCGGAGATGGAGTCCTTGGGTCGTACCTCACCAGGCCAGAGTCAGGCGCCAGAGAATCACCGTCAGCCAATCCGAGTCAGGAACCAGAGAATCACCGTCAGACAATCCGAGTCAGGAACCAGAGAATCACCGTCAGACAATCCGAGTCAGGAACCAGAGAAGCACAAAGAAGACACAGGAACTCCGCAACTGGAACAGGAACAACCTGGGAACCTCGTTGCAAGGCAGGGAGATCCTGGACTGCAGGGCTTAAGTAGCCCTGTAGCGTGTGACGTCATCCAGGAGAGGATCCGGGCTTTCCCGCGCTGGTCCCTTTAAATGAAGGGCAGGGACGCGCGCGCGCGCGCGTCTAGGGGGCGGAGCCAGCCGCGGGGAAACGCCGGCGAAGAGGAGGAAGCCGGAGTGTAGTGCCCGAAGGCCCTGCAGGCCCGAGTGAGGTCGGCACGCGACGGGGACGCTGCACCCGAGGTCCCCGCAGCCCGGGAAGGGGGGAGCCCGAGGCGGAACCGCGGCAGGGTGAGCGCTGGTCCCGGGGCTGTCCCGGGATCGCAACAGTACCCCCCCCCTCCTACGCCCCCTCCCGGGGGGCCGCGGTTTGTCCGGATGTGCCACATGAAATCGGCGAAGGAGGTCCTTATCCAGAATGTGTGAGGAGGGCTCCCACGAGTTCTCTTCTGGGCCATACCCCTCCCAGGACAGGAGGTACTCCCACCGACTGCGGTTGCGGCGAACATCCAACATCTCCTTCACCGTGTACGTGTCATCCTGGTCGGTGGAGGTTAGGGAAGTCTCCGGCGGGCGAGGCCAAAACCGAGAGAGTACCAGCGGCTTGAGTAAGGACACATGGAAGACATCGTGGATCTTGAGAGTAGAGGGCAAGCGCAACCTGTAGGACACGGCCCCTATGCATTCGGCCACCGGGAAGGGTCCTATATAACGAGGTGCCAACCTCATGGAAGGAATTCGCAACTGGATGTGTTTGGTGCTGAGCCATACCCTAGTGCCGGGTAGGAAGACCGGAGCGGGTCAGCGTGATTGATCCGCGTACTTCTTGAACCGCGCTGCAGTCCTGCGGAGCTTCTCTTGGGTGGTTTGCCAGAGGCGGTGGATCTGGTTAGCCGTTAGTTGCGCCGCCGGTGAGGAGGTCATTACGGGTAAGGGCAAAGGGGGCTTAGGAACCCTTCCATAGACCACTTGGAAGGGGGCCTGTAGCGTAGCGGAGTGTTTGTGGCGATTATATGAAAACTCAGCCCATGGTAGCAGGGTGACCCAGTTGTCCTGGAGTTCTCCAACGAAGGCTCGGAGGAACGCCTTCAGAGTCCGGTTTGTTCGTTCAACCTGTCCGTTGCCCTGCGGGTGGAAAGCCGTGGTGAGATCCAACTGTACCCTGAATTTTTTGCAGAGTGCCCTCCAGTATTTTGCTGTAAATTGGGGACCCATGTCTGAGGTTATATGCAACGGTAATCCATGTAGCCGGAAGACATGACGGACGAACAGTTCAGCCAGCTCAGGAGCTGTGGGCAACTTGGCAAGTGGCACAAAATGGGCCATCTTCGAGAAGCGGTCAACAGTGACCCAAACCACCGTCTTACCCTCAGACGGGGGCAATTCTACTACAAAATCCGTAGAGATGTGAGTCCACGGTTCCGTGGGTACGGGGAGTGGCTGGAGGAGACCCCAGGGACGACCCGGTAAGGGTTTCTGCTGTGCGCACGTGGGACAAGACTGTACATATAGCCGAACATCCTCCTTCACCCGTGGCCACCAATAGAATTCTGTTAGAAGTTCAAGAGTCCGGGCAATCCCCGGGTGGCCGGCCGTCAGAGAATTGTGTGCCCATGCTAGGACCCTCTTTCTCGAGCGTGCGGGAACCACCGTCTTCCCCACTGGCCCAATCTCGGTGGCTGCCAGTTGGACCTTAGCCGGATCCAGAATGTATTGAGGGGGTTCAGAGGCATCCTCGATCTCTGTGGCGCGTGAGAGGGCATCTGCCCTCACATTCTTGGCCGCCGGTCGGTACCGAAGGGAGAAGTTGAACCGACTGAAGAAGAGGGACCAGCGTGCCTGCCGGGGGTTGAGCCTCTGAGCATGGGATAAATATTCCAAATTTTTGTGGTCCGTGTAAACGATGATTGGATGTTGAGCCCCCTCCAGCCACTGGCGCCACTCTTCAAAGGCTAGCTTAATGGCAAGTAGTTCCTTGTCCCTGATACCGTAATTCCTCTCAGCGGGTGAAAACTTACGAGAGAAGTATGAACATGGCCGTGATCTACCGTCCTTGGAGACCTGGGCCAGGACAACCCCAACTGCCACATTGGAGGCATCTACCTCCACTATGAATGGGCGTAGGGGATCTGGATGTCGGAGGCAGGTGTCCTGAAGGAAAGCCTCCTTAAGATCCTGGAAGGCCTGTATGGCGGTTGGGGTCCACCTTCGTGCATCGGCACCCTTGCGAGTGAGGGCTGTTAGAGGCGCCACCAGGCTGGAATAATGTGGGATAAACTGGCGGTAAAAATTGGCGAAGCCTAGGAAACGCTGGAGAGCTTTTACTCCCAAGGGTTGGGGCCAATTCTTGATGGTGGATACTTTCTCTGGATCCATGCGGAATCCGGTGGAAGAGATGATGTACCCTAGGAAGGGCAAGGACTCTTGCTCGAACTGGCATTTCTCAAGTTTGGCATACAAGTGATTCTCCCTTAACCTCAGCAGAACTTGACGAACGTGTTGGTGATGTGACTCAAGGTCCCGAGAGTAGATTAGGACGTCGTCTAGATATACGATGACGGAGGTGTATAACAGATCGCGAAGTACCTCGTTCATAAGATTTTGGAACACCGCCGGGGCATTACAGAGTCCAAATGGCATGACAAGGTACTCACAATGACCTTCCCGGGTATTGAAAGCGGTCTTCCACTCGTCTCCCGGGCAGATCCTTACGAGATTGTGCGCCCCTCTGAGGTCCAGTTTGGTGAATACTCGGGCCCCTTGAAGACGATCCAGGAGCTCCGGGATCAAGGGCAACGGGTAGCGATCTCGACGGGTGATCTGTTTCAGGCCCCGATAATCGATACAGGGGCGAAGGGACCCGTCCTTTTTCCCTACGAAGAAGAAGCCGGCCCCCGCTGGAGAGTTAGATGGTCTGATAAAGCCCTGTTCCAAGTTCTCTTTAATATAAGCTGACATAGCCTGGGTCTCCGGCAGAGACAAAGGGTAGACTCTCCCACAGGGCGGTGTGGCTCCTGGCAGCAGGTTGATTGCGCAATCGAAGGGTCGGTGCTCCGGGAGTAGTTCCGCTTTTTCTTTAGAGAAGACGTCCTTGAAGGCGTGATACTGCGGTGGTACCGTCAACGGGGTTGTAAGGAGAGGAAGTGTTTGCAGAGGACGAGCGGGAAGACAATGTTGGACACATGCGGGTCCCCAGGACGTGATCTGAAGTGTACTCCAATCTATCACTGGCGAGTGTTCCCTGAGCCAGGGTAAACCCAGGATGACTGGATGGATAGACTTCTCCAGAATAAGGAACGAAATCTCCTCCTTATGCAGGACGCCGACCTGAAGCTTCAGAGGACACGTGCGCGTAGAGATGGTACCAGGAAGCGGAGTCCCATGGATGGAAGAGACTCGCACGGGCGGTTCTTGGGGCTGGACCCCGAGCTGAAGTTGCTGCACCAGGTCTCGAAGGATGAAATTCCCCCCGGACCCAGAGTCAAGCAGGGCTAAGGCGTCAAATCCTCCCTCCGAGAGGCACAGCCTTACCGGTACGGTACATGGGGAGTGGGGTGATGTACTGCCTAGAATCAACTCCCCACTTGACTCTAGGTTCGGGCGTTTCCCGGACGCTCAGTACAGCAGGCCAGGAAGTGCCCCTTGCCCCCGCAGTAGAGACACAGTCCCTGGGAACGACGGCGCCTCCACTCTTCGGAAGACAGGGGACCCCGGCCCAATTGCATGGGTTCTTCTGCCGAGGCGGTCGTGGATGCGGCCGGTGAGGACTGGATACGGGGCGGAGTGGTCCTGCGGGCGGTTTGCCCCTGAGTGGGCCTTCGCTCCCGGAATCGACGTTGAATTCGTCGGTCTACCCGGCCGGCCAGCTCGATGAGCTCTTGAAGGTCATCCGGAAGGTCCCGACCTGCGAGCTCGTCCTGGAGACGTGGGGAAAGCCCTTCCAGAAAAATGCCGTGCAAGCTGTCCGCTCCCCACGCCAATTCTGTGGCCAGAGTCTGGAACTCCATGGCGTACTCCTCCAGTGGCCGGTTCCCTTGCCTTAGCTGAAGCAGTTCTGAGGTGGCCGTGGCGGACCGAGAGGGTTCATCGAAGACTCGGCGGAAGGATTGAATGAACTGTACCAAATTGTTTAGTCGGGAATCCTGGCGTTCCCAGAGGGCCGACACCCAAGACAACGGCCTCCCATCCAGGAGGGAGATTATGTACGTCGTCTTGACCCGATCGGACGGGAACTGTGCTGGCAGCAAGTCGAAGCGGATGTAACACTGGTTGAGGAAGCCGCGGCACGCCTTAGGATCCCCAGAATACCGGGATGGAGCCGGCATCTGTACGGGAGCGGAAGGTCCGGTACTAGCCTGGGAAGTGGATACCCCAGCGCTGGCAGCCGAGGCCCCCTCCACGCGGTCCGCTAGCCGTTGCACTGTGGACGTCAGGGTGTCGAGGCAAATCTGTTGCTGCTGTAGCTTCTGGGCAATGCCCGGTATAGCCTTCAAGCCGGCAAGGTCCGCCGGGTCCATGGCCTTGCAATCTGTTAGCTTCGTGGACCCTTGGGCCGATCGGAACCATAGGATGGAATGCTGTGCGGGTTCGCCGCTGAGGTCCCGACCGGGAGGCGGCAGAGGCAGACTCGTAGATGGCCGGAGGAAGAAGCACGGGGCCCTATGCGACCAAGGGCTCAGGAGAGGAATGAGGTGAAAGTCAGACTGGCCTGGCGGTAGGAGATCTTCGCCCTGGAAGCCGGTACTCCCCCGAGAGGAGCTCGTAAGAGTCCGGCCGCTGGGACTTAGGAGATTCACCCTGGAAGCTGGTGTCGCCCCAGGAGGAGCCCGTAGGGACCCGGCCGCTGGGACTTAGGAGGGTCCTCGGAGATGGAGTCCGTGGGTCGTACCTCACCAGGCCAGAGTCAGGCGCCAGAGAATCACCGTCAGCCAATCCGAGTCAGGAACCAGAGAATCACCGTCAGACAATCCGAGTCAGGAACCAGAGAATCACCGTCAGACAATCCGAGTCAGGAACCAGAGAAGCACAAAGAAGACACAGGAACTCCGCAACTGGAACAGGAACAACCTGGGAACCTCGTTGCAAGGCAGGGAGATCCTGGACTGCAGGGCTTAAGTAGCCCTGTAGCGTGTGACGTCATCCAGGAGAGGATCCGGGCTTTCCCGCGCTGGACCCTTTAAATGAAGGGCAGGGACGCGCGCGCGCGCGTCTAGGGGGCGGAGCCAGCCGCGGGGAAACGCCGGCGAAGAGGAGGAAGCCGGAGTGTAGTGCCCGAGGGCCCTGCAGGCCCGAGTGAGGTCGGCACGCGATGGGGACGCTGCGCCCGAGGTCCCCGCAGCCCGGGAAGGGGGGAGCCCGAGGCGGAACCGCGGCAGGGTGAGCGCTGGTCCCGGAGCCGTCCCGGGACCGCAACAGGGAATGCTTGCTCCAAAAGTAGCATCTTCTTTCACAAAACATCTAATCTATAATGGTTTGCAAAAGAATATAAACACAACCATTCAGTTTCAGTTTTACAAATGTCTATCGGATGAACAACTACCACTTCTGCCCAAGAAGATGGAGATCTTGTGGAATGGACTCTGATAATTTCTGGAGCCTGTCGTTCCTTTAATATGTATGCTAAAGATATCATTTCCTTAATCCATCTTGCTAAAGTAGCTTTTGATGCTGCTTTACCTTAATGAGGTCCTCCAAATAAAATGAATAATTTATCCGATTTACAAAATTAATTTGTGATTTCTAAATATTTAATAAATATGTCATATATTTTTACCTTCACATTCATCCTCTGAAAATTCTGACTGAGTTAAATAAAAACTTGCAACCACTTTCAATAAATATGAAGCAACTGGACAAATTATTACTGAATTTTTGGTAAAATTTAAAAATGGATCCCTATAGATAATGCCTGAATCTCTAAAATGTATCCTGATGACATTACTGTAACCAGAAAGACTATCTTTAATGTTAGATCCTTAATAATAGCAAGTTTCAATGGTTTGAAAGGTTTTGATGTAAGTGCTCTTAATACCAAATTTAGATTCCACTGTGGCAGAATTACAAGGAAATTGTGGATGTAACATTTTGCCCCCATGCAGGAAATGAGTGACATCCAGATGGGATATGACAGAATTTCTTTTAATTCTACTTATATATGATATTGCTGCTATCTGAACTTTTAAAGAATTTAATGCTAGACCTTTTCTTAACTTTTATGTAAAATGGATAAAATATATGGTATATTTGCCCACCAAGGAAATATTGAACAATTTATGCAATGTTCTTCAAAAAAACCCACACATGTATATATTCTAGTGATGTTGAATTCCTTCTAATTTTTAACAAAGAAGAAATCGCAGAGCGAATAGCCTTTTTTACATAATGTTGACTTTTCAAATGCCATGCTCCAAGATAAAATGGAGACAAATCTACCATTATGTTTGGATCTTGGATAAAAGAAACTAGGAATGTGACAGCTTTAGAGGTTGATCGATTATTATTAGTTCTGCCTACGATGGCCTCCTTAGCCAATCTGCTGCTACTAGAATGACCTGAATCTTTTCCTTCTCTATTTTTCTTATTGATCTTAAGAACATAAGAACCTGCCATACTGGGTCAGACCTAGGGTCCATCAAGCCCAGCATCCTGTTTCCAACAGTGGACAATCCAGGCCATAAGAACCTGGCAAGTACCCAAAAACTAAGTCTATTCCATGTAACGGTTGCTAATAATAGCAGTGGCTATTTTCTAAGTCAACTTAATTAATAGCAGGTAATGGACTTCTCCTCCAAGAACTTATCCAATCCTTTTTTAAACACAGCTATACTAACTGCACTAATCACATCCTCTGGCAACAAATTCCAGACTTCAACTTGTACCTGACCTTGTCTCCAGCCGCCTGCCCTGACTCCAGCTTGAACCTGACTCTGCTTCCAGCTTATTACTTGGACTTGGCCTTTCTTAGGTTCTTGCCTACTTATAAGCCCAGACTTAATGTGTTCCTGATTCTTAGCCTGCTTTAGCCTGTCCGGGCTTCTGGATCCAGGCCCTGTCTTGAGCTCAGCTTTGTTGGACCCTGTGTC
The DNA here is from genome assembly GCF_901001135.1 of Rhinatrema bivittatum. Classification (NCBI taxonomy): domain Eukaryota; kingdom Metazoa; phylum Chordata; class Amphibia; order Gymnophiona; family Rhinatrematidae; genus Rhinatrema; species Rhinatrema bivittatum. Next base: position 143,999,236 of record NC_042616.1, read on the forward strand.
TCCACTGCTTCCTGGCTCCTTGCCTCAAACACCCTCCACAGGATCAACCACGCGGTGGCCCACCTAAGACCAGCCGGCCCCAGTACCCAAGGGCTCAACCTGCTGGGAACGAGGGCTGGTATTGGTGAAGCTCCAGTCGGCCTCTGCTTCCTGTTCTGCTCTGCCTCCCAACAGTGGGGACCCATGGGGGCTTCCCCACGGGTAGTGCCCACTCCACCTAGGGCTAAGGGTCCGCCTCGGCAACAGTCTCCATATGGAAACATGACATGCATAGACTTCTGTTCACTTCCTTTAGGTCCAGTATTGGTCTGAATGTTCCATCCTTTTTTGGAATCCTGAAATATAAAGAATAGCATTCTTTTTTTTTGCTCCTAAAATGGAACAGGGCATTTTGCCTTCAACATCAACATGCTTACTTACTTTGGATTTGACTGCCAATTATTTTGTGGGTAGTGTCATGTTCATGGATCCAAGGATCGCCCAGATTTTTCTGAATTCCGTACCTGTGCTGAGGGGTTCCGGTATGAGCACTTCCTGTCACTAATGTGTCGGCTTATAAAGCAAAATTGCTTACCTTGTAATAGGTGTTATCCCAGGACAGCAGGATGTAGTCCTCACATATGGGTGACATCAGTAATGGAGCCCTATGTACGGAAAACCTCTGTAAAAGTTTCTATGAAACTTTTGACTGGCACCAGAGTGCCTACTGAGCATGCCCAGCATGCCATGATATTCCCTGCCACAGGGGTCTCCCTTCAGTCTTGTTTTGTAGCAATTAGCGTTAGCCAAAAATAAAATAATAAAACGTATCGGACCCAACTCCGCGGGGTGGCGGGTGGGTTTCGTGAGGATTACATCCTGCTGTCCTGGGATAACACCTATTACAAGGTAAGCAATTTTGCTTTATCCCAGGACAAGCAGGATGCTAGTCCTCACATATGGGTGATTAGCAAGCTAGAGGCTGAGTCATTATGTTGTGAAGCAACAGTGAAGTATTGTTGAAATGAATCAGCCGAAGATCACAGCAGGTTGGATGTAGAAGGAGTTGGGATTATACTGGAAACAAGTTCTTTAAGACGGATTGTCCATAGGCTGAATCTTGTCTTCCTTCTTTGTCTAAACAGTAGTGAGTTGTAAAAGTGTGAAGAGAACTCCATGTTGCTGCTTTACAAATGTCCAGAATAGGCACAGAGCGAAGGTGTGCTACTGAGGTTGACATTGCTCTGACTGAGTGTGCTTTTACTCGCCCTTGAAGAGTAAGGCCTGCTTTTTCATAACAAAATTGTATGCAATCTGCTAACCAGTTTGACAGAGTATGCTTACCCACTGCTTTACCTGGTTTGTTTGGATCATAGGAAACAAACAGCTGACTGGATTTCCTTTGGGCTGTTGTGCGGTTTAAATAGAAGGATAACGCACGTTTACAGTCCAAAGTGTGTAAGGCTCTTTCACCCTGATGGGAATGAGGCCTAGGAAAGAATGTTGGTAAAACTATTGATTGGTTCAAGTGAAATTCTGTGACAACCTTAGGAAGGAATTTTGGATGTGTACGTAGGACTACTCTGTCATGTAGGAACTTTGTAAAAGGTTCGTATGTGACTAGAGCTTGTAGTTCGCTGACCCTCCTAGCTGATGTAATGGCTATGAGAAATACCGTTTTCCAAGTAAGGTATTTAAGGTCACAGGTATTTATGGGTTCAAATGGAGAACGCATAAGTCTAGTTAATACTACATTCAGATCCCATTGTATGCTTGGGGAATGAACTGGAGGTTTAATGTGAGTTAGTCCTCTCATGAATCTACTTACGAGAGGCTGTGTAGAAATAGGTGCATCTCCCAGCTTGTTATGGTAAGCTGAGATTGCACTTAAGTGTACCCTTACAGATGATGTCTTAAGACCAGAGTCTGAGAGATGGTAAAGGTAATCTAGTAGCGAGGTAGTGGGGCAAGTGAAAGGATCTAAATCTTTCTGAGTGCACCACAATGTAAACCGTTTCCATTTGTAGGAATAATTCTTTCTAGTGGAAGGTTTACGTGAAGCTATAAGTACTTGAGATATAGTGGTTGGAAGGTTGAGTGGTTGCAAGATCAAGTTTTCAACATCCATGCTGTCAGGGATAGAGATTGAAGGTTGGGATGGCGCAGCTGACCCTGTTCCTGAGTTATGAGATTGGGAGCTACTCCCAGGCGAATTGGATCCCTGATTGAGAGATCTAGCAGTGTGGAAAACCATACTTGTCGAGGCCAATATGGGGCTATGAGTATCATTGTCCCCTTGTCCTGTTGGAGTTTCACTAGTGTTTTGGTTATGAGTGGAATCGGTGGATACGCGTATAACAGGCCTGAATTCCAATGGCGAGCAAAGGCGTCCCTTGGTAGGCTGTTCCGCTGCCAGAGGAGAGAGCAGTAATTGTTCACTTTGTAGTTCAGATGGGATACAAAGAGATCTATTGTTGGTTGACCCCAGCGTTGAAATATCTTGGTTGCTAACGTTGGGTCTAGAGACCACTCGTGTGGTTGGAAGTGACAGCTGAGGCGATCCGCTACTGTGTTGTGGATGCCTGCTAGGTAGGTGGCCCGTAGTAGCATTGAGTGTGTTAGGGCCCAGTCCCAAATTTGAGCTGCTTCCTGACAAAGGAGGTACGATCCTGTACCTCCCTGTTTGTTGATGTACCACATGGCTACTGTGTTGTCCGTTTGGATCAGAACAGTCTTGAGTGAAAGGCAGTCCTTGAACGCATGTAGAGCATAGCGTATAGCTCGAAGTTCCAGAAAGTTTATTTGAAAGGAGGCTTCTTGCTTTGTCCATGTGCCTTGTGTCTTTAGGTGAGCAATGTGCGCTCCCCACCCCAAGGTGGACGCATCTGTAGTTAAAGTCACTTGTGGAACTGGTTGCTGGAAAGGTAGGCCTTTTAGCAAGTTGATCGTTGATGTCCACCAGAGAAGAGAAGATCTTAGATCTTGTGTGATATGAATGGGAGTGGACAATGGTTGAATGGCTTGAATCCATTGAGATTTGAGTGTCCATTGCGTTAGTCGCATGGTGAGCCTGGCCATGGGAGTGACATGGACTGTTGAGGCCATGTGGCCGAGTAGGGTGAGGCACTGATGAGCTGTAACTCGAGACTGATTGCGAACAGAGTGCGCTAGGAGAACGAGCGCTTGAGCACGGTCTCTTGGAAGAAAAGCTTTCGCTGTGATGGTGTTGAGATCTGCACCTATGAACTGCAACTGGTGAGATGGTGTGAGATGGGATTTCTCGTAGTTGATGAGAAATCCCAAGGAGTGAAGCAACTTTATTGTGAGCTGGAGTGAAGTGAGAGCTCCGCTTTTTGTTTGACTTCTGATGAGCCAGTCGTCCAAGTAAGGAAACACATGTACTCTTTGCTTGTGAAGATGTGCCACCGCTACTGCAAGACACTTTGTAAACACTCGAGGTGCTGAGGCCAGGCCGAATGGTAGTACCCGATATTGGAAGTGTTGTCCTTCGACCAGAAATCGTAGGTACTGTCGATGAGGAGGAAAGATGGGAATGTGAGCGTAAGCGTCTTGGAGATCCAGAGAGCAGAGCCAATCCCCTTTTTGGAGAAGAGGTAGCATGGTGCCCAACGATACCATCCTGAATTTCTCTTTCTTTAGAAATTTGTTGAGACTTCTGAGGTCCAGGATAGGACGTAGGCCCCCGGTTTTCTTTGGAATGAGGAAATATCGGGAGTAGAATCCTCTGCCCCACTGAGGCCTGGGAACTGTTTCTATGGCCCTGGCATTCAGAAGGGTGGATAATTCTGCTTGTAGGATTGTGGAGTGATGAGACACTGTCCAAGATGAAAGAGGAGGATTTTCGTTTGGTACAGTGAGGAAATCCAAGCGGTACCCTTGAGCTGTAATTGAGAGTACCCATTGGTCTGTTGTGATGGAGGTCCAAGTTTGATGGTAATGAGATATTCGACCTCCGACAGGTAATTGTGGACAAGGATTTTGGGAAGGGCTCCTGCTCTCTGGCTGGTTTTCAAAAGCCTGATGTGGATGCCGTAGGCGCAGGCTGCTGAGGCCTAGCAGGTCTTTGTCGAGGTTGTGACCGTTGTGTAGGCCGTTGTTGTCTGGACCTGGTTGCCGGAGGATAATATCGCCTAGGGCGATAGTATGGTTTCCTGGGTTCTCTTCTAGGAGGCCTCCTAGAAGGTTGGTGTGTCTCTTGAGGTAGCTGAGACAGCTGTTTAAGGGTTTCCGTGTGGTCCTTAATGGTTGCCACTGCCTCTTTGACTTTGTCACCAAAGAGGTTTTCCCCTAGGCAAGGTAGGTCTGCCAACCGTTCTTGCACCTCTGGTCTAAGTTCCGATGATTTTAACCAGGCCCATCTTCTAGCTGTGATTCCTGACGCTGATAACCGGGAGGCTGTTTCAAAGGAATCATAAGTGGCCCTCACCTCGTGCTTGCCCGCTTCTAGGCCTTTATGCACGAGTCTTAGGAAACCGTCCTGAAGCTGATCAGGTAATTGTTGTGACAGTGTTTCAACCTGTTTCCACAGGTCACGCTGGTACTGGTTCATAAACAGTTGGTAAGAATTTATTCGTGATACCAGCATTGCTCCTTGGAAGATTTTCCTTCCTAAATTGTCCAGGAACCGACTATCCTTTCCGGGAGGTGTGGAGGCATGTTGTTTTAACCTTTTAGCCTTTTTCTGGGCTGACTCGACCACTACAGATTGATGTGGTAATTGAGATTTTTGAAACCCTGGAATGGGTTGAACCAGATAAGTGGCATCAGCACGTTTATTGACTGCTGCCACAGAACCAGGGTGCTCCCACATCCTATACATTAATTCTTGCAAGACCTCATGCACTGGAATGGCAAGTATTTCCTTAGGAGGGTCTACGAACTGAAGGACCTCCAAGGTCTTTTGTCTGGTGTCTATCTCTGAGAGGAGGGAGAATGGAATTGTTTCAGACATCTCCTTTATAAAATTAGAGAATGAAAGATCCTCCGGTGGTGATTTTCTCCTGTCCTCTGGTGGTGAAGGCTCAGAGAGGATATCTTCTTCAGATGACAGATCTGAGTCAGTAGCGGTATCAAGAGGATGCCCTGTTGGCCTAGGAGGCTTAAAGGGGATCTCAGAGACTGGTGTATGTGGTCTGATGGGTGGTATGATACCTGATGGACCAGGTAATGGTTCCTGATGTTGATCAGAATCGAAATCCTGAGGTGAAGATGAGAAGACTTGGATGAGGGAATCCAATTTGTCCATTAAAGGTTGAAATATGGACGAATCCTGACCTGGCATCGATGGTGCCATCAGGGCCGGTGGCCGAATTGGAACCGATGGCATTTGCGGCATATACGCCGGAATCTGCGGCATCGGCATCGACTGTATCGATGGTTGCGGCATGGAGAGCACCGGTGTTGGAATCAACGGCATCGACAATTGCGGTGATTTCCCTGGAATCGGCATCGAGGGTACTGGTGTTGGAATCGGCGATATTCGCAGGACCGGTGTCGAGGGTAGAACTGGCGTAGGAGGCCGTGGCATCGCTTCGATGAAAGCATCCCTGACCGCTTGACGTATGTAGACGTCAAGTTCCGCCCGCATGGATGATGAAAACAGAGCACCCATGGGGGGAGGCGGTGGCGGCGATATCGGTACTTCCTCAGGGCCCTGAGGAGGCACGGTTCCCTGCGCCGGAATCGGCGGGGATCGCCCTGTCGATGGCTCGTAAGCCTTACCCTGGAGCCGAGGTTTCTTAGTCGGTGTACCGTCTTCCGTCGATGGCTCGCCGGGTATCGGGGCAGCGGATGCCGTATGCGGCCTACGATGCCGATGGCGATGCTTTTCTTTTTCGCGGGCTTTTTCACTGCCCGATGTTGACGCCCTGGACGATGGCGAGGGGGAGGAAAGTGGAGCGTCTCCCGACTCACCTGGCTGTCGTTTTTTGAAGACGACTTTTCGAATCGACCCAGCCAGAGACGATTTGGTTGAGGTGGATGGAGCCGAAACAAGTTGTATTTTGAACAACTGCTCCATTTTGTCCAGTCGCAGACGTTGGCCCTTCGAGGTCATCGTACCACATAAGGGACAAGCCTTAACATCATGCCCTTCACCGAGACAGAGGACACAGTCCTGGTGAGGGTCTGTGATGGACATGTTCCTGGTGCATTTCGGACATTTTTTGAAGCCTGAGGCCATTTTGGGGCCGGACAGCCGTCGACGGCCAATGACTCAGGACAAAAAATTTGGAAAAAAAGGCGGAACGGAACCGCGAAAATGGTAAAAACTTACCGCGATGGAAATACTGAGGGAGACCCTTTGCGGTTTGAAGTTTTTTAAAGTTTTCCGTGAGGAAAAGTTGTGGAGAATTCCACAGGACTCCTAACAACCGCGAGGCTAATTGCTTCGCGGAAAAAAGAAGACTGAAGGGAGACATCTGTGGCAGGGAATATCATGGCATGCTGGTCATGCTCAGTAGGCACTCTGGTGCCAGTCAAAAGTTTCATAGAAACTTTTACAGAAGTTTTCCGTACATAGGGCTCCATTACTGATGTCACCCATATGTGAGGACTAGCATCCTGCTTGTCCTGGGATAAGAACCAATCACACATTCATCTATCCTCCCCTCATTTCCTTTCCTATTGTAGTTTATTTCTATATAAACAGCATTAATACTTGGAGAGATTAATTATATAAAAAAGGTGATTATATTTTCGCTTAGCAATAATAAGAGAGATTACAAAAAAGGCATTGTATGAATACAAGTAGTAAAGTGTATAAAAGCAAAGCTAAGCTGTACATATATATACACAAATTGGTAGCAGTGTATTTCCATGAATTGGCTTTCCAGTCAGGCAGGCAAAGCAGTCACTGCACAAGGTTGGAAATCGTGGGCAGCGCCTGGGGGCCTTCACGCACAAGCCTATATTTGGGTTGGGAGCTTGCTGGGTCTCTGTTTTCCTGGTCCTTATTACTGTCTTTTATGCTTACCGGGTGTATTATCCTGCCCCTATCACTGCCCCCTTGTTGCGTCACAAAGTTCTTCCCACTCTGTCCTTAAGACTCTTCCTCTCACTGGGGTGATTCACAATGACATGCCCTTCTTTTCCTGCCTCTGCCCTTTCCCTCCCCATATGCCTTTCTGTTTTACTTGCTGGCTTCACCATTTTACCATTTCTGGTACAGCTATTATTTACTATCTACTGTTTTTCCACAAATGTTTACTATTATAGGGTTTTGAAACTCATTTTTACTTCCCTGTCCATTTTGCTCATAGTATGAGAAAGTTATTTACATGCAGCATAGTGCCTGTATTGTATACTTATGCTGTTCTTACATAAAGTTACAAAGCAAACAGGAAATTAGCACTAATCACTGTAACTGCAAGAAACGAGCAAAAAGATGTCATAGCATCTAACACAGACAGGCTTTTTCCCATCTTTATATTAGTCCTAGGCAATATATTTGTTCCTCTGTATGCTTTATGCACCACACAGGGATACCACCATGGCAAGTTCATGTAAACTTCCTGAATTCAGTTTTGCTAATTCCAATGCATATCTCTTCCAAGATCCATTGATCAGAGATTATCTGGATCTACTCTTGGCAAAATTGTTGAAACTGACCACCTATCTGCTGCACTAAAGAGTGGATCCACAAATCTTCATTGGAATGAAGGTTTTGTTCTGATAAATTTACTGTTTTGGGCCTTGACTTTCTTGCTCCTCAAAAGAACTGTGTTCTTCCCCTAAACCCAGTGGCCTGTGTGACAAACGGCTTCCCTGGTCCATATCTTATGTCCCATGATTGTCCTAGACCTCTGCATGTATAAAAATGTATCCTACTTTTGTCTTCTGGTAATCTTTGGGGTTTTTGATTCCCCAAGCTTTAGACTAAATTTCCAAGTTCCTTTCCAAACAAAGGTTTTACCCTAAAGGGAAGCTTGCATAAGCGTGTTTTTGACCAAGAGTCAGCTGCCTATTGACAAAGCCAAAGTTGCCTTCTAGCTTCTACTGATGAAGTTAATGACTTTGAAGAAGTCCATATAAGATCATAAAGGCTATCTGAAAGATATGCTGCTGCCGATTCCAATCGAGCTGATTATTTTCTGGGAGTTGTTACACCCAGTGCAAGATTACTCTAACTATATAACTATTACAAATACTAGTATGTAATGAAAGAGCTAATTGTTGTGTCCCGGAAGTGGATCCTTAGGCCGACCGGCGAAGAGAGACGGTCGGGAGGCAGATCACGCACAGCCGAAGAAGGATCTTCACCTGGAAACCCGAGACGCCCCCAGAGGAGCTGTCGACGTCCGGGTCGCTAGGGCTTAGGTGGCTTCGCCCTGGAAGTCCGAGGTCCCCCCAGGAGGAGCCCATAGGGACCCGGACCGCTGGGACTTAGGTGAGACTATGAGCCGAGGTCACAGCAGGCAGCAGAAGACAGAAGCGTGGAGACGTACCGAGGTCTAGGCAGGCAGCAGAAGTAAGAAGCGTGGAAACGTACTGAGGTCAAGGCAGGCAGCAGAAGTCAGAGGCGTGGAGACGTACCGAGGTCAAGGCAGGCAGCAGAAGTCAGAAGCGTGGAGACGTACCGAGGTCAAGGCAGGCAGCAGAAGTCCGAAGAACAGGAACAGGAACAGGAACGCTGAAACTGGCAGGCAGGATCAGGAACAGCAACTAACACTCAGGAGCGACCACGTTGCAAGGCAAAGCAGGAAGGAGCACTGCAGGCTTAAATCCCCCGCCGGCGCTGACGTCAGGGAGAGGGCGGTTCAGCACTTCCGGGTGCTGGACCTGTAAAAGGACGGCCCTCGCGCGCGCGCGTTCCCTGCAGGGGGGAGGAGTCACGATCGGGCCTTGGCAGCGTCTCCCTCGTGGAGACGCCGCTGCCATGCGGCCAGGCCGGCCCCGAATCCCGCGGCTCGCGGCAGTGCGGAGGGAACCCCGGTGGAGGTAAGGACCCGGTCGCTAAGGCGGCGACTGGGGCTGCAACACTAATGTTGAAAATACATCGTTGTATTATTTCTATCTTCCTATCCTGCGAATCCTTACATTTTGTGCATCCTTTGACAGAGATAGTTTTTCTGGTTACTTCAAAGACCATAGCATCAACTTTGGTATCTGAAAAAGGAGTTCTAAACCATAATAAGAAAGGGGATATAGTTTTGATACTTTGGTTTTCTGTATCCAGGCTATGGTAACTCCCATGCAATTAATAACATACTATATTTTCTATTCCAGAATGAAGTTGTTTTGTTAACTCCTTTAACAAACTGATCACAATCTGGGGGTTTCTTCCATTTTGCTTTCTGAGATTCTAAGTCATGAAATCACTTGTGAAATTAATGCTGCATTCTTATCTTTGTGGAAGAATCTAAAACTAGATCTTCCTTCAGACTGAATTTCCCCTTCATAATCACAACTACTCCCTTCATATAGATCCTCATAATCCAAAAATGGAGAATCAGAAGATTTAGGAAATTTACTCCACCGGTATCAGCTAAACGTTTCTTTCTTTTTTGAAATGGAAAAGAATATATTTGGGTGCTTTCCTGTAACTTATGTGCTGCTGGAATCGCAGAAAATGTTCTTTTACCAGGCTTCAGTAAAGCATAAAAAGCCTGGTATAGGAATTTGAAAATCTCAGGGGAGATTTCTCCAGTAGTGAGCAAGCTAGTATCCAAATCTAAATCCAATGCATGACTGATCTTACGAGTTAAAACTGAAGGTTCAGAATTTTTACTTCTCTTTACCTGTGCTGAAAATCATGTGGATTGTTTTCAATATGGCCACGTTTCATCATCAGTGGGTTCCTCGCTATCCCTGACTACTCTCTCTTCAGCTTGGGGTATTAATGTAGAACGTGTCCCAGTCTCTGAAGCCCCTGTTTTTTGTCACTAGTTCTAAATCATTTTTATCATGGAAGCAAGTCACACATAAAGAAAGCCTATCGCACCCACAACTTGTCTGCCATAGCAGGAGAGTCATCAGACCTCGCTTGGGCATTAGTATACTAAAATATAGGGCTTTCAAGATTAAACACTCAACCAATACGCAGTTACTGTCAATCAAAATGCACTCACAGTAGCTTACCTCTGCCCTCAAGGAACAAAAACTCTTTATTTCTTGAGAGAAAAATATAAAGTGAGAATAGAAGAAGAGACAATAACTAGAGGATCCTCTTTTTATCCTTTTCCTTAAATTAGATTTCCCTTTTGTTGCGAGCACAGGGTGTGGTCGCTTGCTTGAGAGAAAGTGAGCCCTTGATCACAGCACAACCTCAGGGCAATGCTCCAAGGTAAGCACCATTTGAGGCCAGCGTATCCAAACACGGGCTACACTAGAATCATAGCTTGGACTTGAAATGTAGCTTGGACTTGAATTGTACGTCTAATGCCTCCATTGATCCCATACACACAGAGTGAAACCCAACAACGCAATGCTGGTCTCTAGGGTAGCCCTCCAGCCACTCGATAGCCCTTTCGGACCTGCTGCTTGGAACAGTGAGTATGTCAGGATAGACAAAGGCTGAGGACAAGACCTGGCATGATGTTGAACATGGATGAAGACACTGAAAGCTTGGAACTTGGATGAAGACTGGGAACATGGATGAAGACTCTGGAGATAAGGAACATGGACGAAGGCTCTGGAGACCAGGAACATGGATGAAGGCTCAGGTTCATGTTAGAATTCAGCTTCAATGTGCACTGCACTGCAGCATGCCCTACAAACCCGAGGGCTGGTCTTGGACCACGCTGTCCCGCTGTGTGCCCTACACAACCTGCCGCAGGTTGGTCGCAGATCATGCCAGGAGTGAGACAGGCTTGGGACTGAGACTCGGATGAAGACAGGAGCCAGGACATCCCTTGGAATGAGGAATATGGCTTGGAATGAGGAACAAGGAGATCCGCTGGCTGGACAAGCTCCACAAGACCTGGAACTAGGAACATGACTAGGAAATTGAAACTTGACTTGGAACTCTAAAAACAAGAATGGACTCTGAGGCCTTGATCCAAAGAAGACGGACTTAAAGTCAGGCCTTGTGCCATGTGCGCCCTACACAGCCCCCTATGGGCCGGTCGTGGACCACATCACTGGTACGCCTGGAAGAGGGATGAGAGAGGATCTAGAAGGCAGACCTTGGAACAAAGACAGGAACATCAGGAACTTGACTGAAGATTCAGAAAACTTGGACAAGACGAGGACTCAGAAGACTTGGATGAGGAACTAATGAGAAACCAGGAACATGAAACAGGCAACAAGAAGGAGCTCCGGCAAAGAACAAGGAGACTAGGAATATCCAAGAAGAACATGAAGACCATCAAGAGAGACATATGGCCACAGCAGACCCTGCAGAATGAAAAGCCATGGATTACCATGAGAGTCCCTTGTGAAGGCCCCGAGGAATTGGCAGAGAGCCCTTTTATAGGGCTGCAGGAATGACAAGGCAGGATGTTATCAGAAAGAGCTGCAGGGCTGTTCCTACTAGTGGCCCTTTAAATTGAAAGAAGAGGTGCACTCACGCACCTAGAAGACGCCGGGGAGAGCTGGAGCTGAGAGATGTCGATGGCTCCCAGGCTACGAAGATGGCAGAGTTGGCGGGGCTCCCTGCCATGAAGATAGACAGCGTCGGTGGTGTTCCCACCGCGAAGAACAGGCAGTGACAGTGGCATCATGGCTGGCGGCTCAGGGCCATGAAGATCAAGGGACAGCAACTGCGGGTCCAACCATGAAGCGCCAGCATTGGTGGCACTCGGGCCATGAAGAAGCAGGCATCAACGGCACTCCATGCCACAGGGAAAGTATAAGGCTGGCTTCCAGCTGGCAGAAAGATGACAGTCTGCTTGCGGGCTTGTCCTGCAGCAGCAACGCAACACTTTTGAGCTCTACAAAGATCCTCAATGGGACTGGGAACTACAGCATCAGGGCTCACAAACTCTTACTCAAAAAGGTGCCTGGCCCACAAACAGCTATATAAGTTGCAGTTAAAAGTGTACTTCTTATCTAAGCTATTTTAACACAAATTTTAATTTAAAACCATTATGGAATGTACTACAGCACTAACAATATTTATTTTATTTATTTATTTAAGGCTTTTATATACCGACTTTCTTGATACAGATCAAATCAACTCGGTTTACATCGAACTAAGCAGAAATATAACCAACAATTCAACAAGAGTCATTTAGAAGGAGCATAAAAGTTACATTATAACAAGGTTGCCTTAACAGGGAGGAGGAAAAAAAGAGGGGGAGAACGAAAGATAAATAATTATATACAATAAGTTAAGTTACTATATACAATGGAGTATGGGATGGAGGCAGAGGCCGAACCTCATGATAAAATGTGAGCAAGCTTAGCGTTTTGAGTATTTACATAAGAGATATGATGATTCTAAATCAGATTGTAGAACTAGTATCTGGGAAGGCTCGGCAGAATAGCCATGTCTTTAGTTTCTTTTTGAAAGTTAGTAGACAGGTTTCCTGCCTGAGGTCCGGAGGCATGGCGTTCCAGATGGAAGGTCCTGTGATAGAGAATGTCCTGTCTCTGATGTTTGAGTGGTGAACTATTTTGATTGGGGGAACGTGTAAGGATCCCTTGTAGGCATCTCTTAAGGGTCTGGTCGTCGAGTGCAATTTAAGAGGGTGTGAAAGATCTAATGGAGTTTGATGGTGAATGTTTTTATGGATAATTGTTAGTGATTTATGAAGGATCCTGAAATTTACTGGGAGCCAGTGAAGATCTTTAAGGATGGGGGAGATATGCGCTCTACGATTAGTATTTGTTAAAATTCTCGCTGCTGCATTTTGGAGCAGCTGGAGAGATTTTATAGTAGAAGTCGGTAGACCGTGCAGGATGGAATTGCAGTAGTCTATCTTGGAGAAAAGAATGGCTTGAAGGACAGATCTGAAATCATAATGGAATAGAAGCGGTTTGAGTTTTTTTAAGTACTTGTAGCTTGTAGAAGCACTCCCTTGTTGTTTGTCTTATAAACTGCTTTAAGTTTACGTGACTATCTAGTATAACTCCAAGATCTCGGGCATGGGATATTTGTATGTTAGAATGTAGTTGGTTATGAAAGTGACTGCCTTCAGGGGTGATTAGCAGTAGTTCAGTCTTGGAAGTATTAAGCACCAAGTTAATGCTTGAGAGGTGGTGGTTGATCGTTTGTAGATGAGAGTTCCATAATTTGAGTGTAGAGTCCAGTGATTTGGATATGGGGATTAAAATTTGTACATCGTCGGCATATATATAGAACTTAAGATTTAGATTTGAGAGGACATGGCAGAGAGGGAGTATATAGATGTTAAACAGGATGGGTGATAAGGAGGAGCCCTGAGGAACTCCGAATGGGGCATTAGTATGAGAGGATTCCTTGTTATTGATTTTAACCTTATATCCTCTATTGGTAAGGAAGGAGTCGAACCATTTGAGAGCTGATCCTGCAATCCCTATGTCTGATAGCCGGTTTAATAGGGTATTGTGATTTACAGTATCGAAAGCTGCGGAGATGTCAAGGAGGGCCAGAAGGAATGATTGACCTTTGTCGAAACCGATGTAAATTTGATCAAGGAGGGAGATGAGGAGGGTTTCAGTATTGTGTTCTTTACGGAAACCGTATTGAGATGGGTGTAGAATATTATGGTCCTCCAGGTAGTCTGAAAGCTGCTTATTTACAATTTTCTCCATGATCTTGGCTATAAATGAGAGATTTGAGATGGGGCGGTAGTTATTGAGGTCATCCGGATCCAGATTCGGTTTTTTGAGAATGGGTTTAAGTGTGGCTGATTTGAGAATATCTGGGAATATTCCTTGTGAGAGGGAACAGTTGATAATATTGGCTAGATATTTGGAGATGTATTCTGGTATTAGGATCAGGAATTTAGAGGGGATTAGGTCCAGCGGGTGGGTCGAAGGTTTCATTCTTTTTATCAGATTTTCCACCTCTATAGTGTGGGTTGGGTCAAAGGAATCCAATCTTATGTCTGTGTTCGGTCGGTGGAGGGTAACAAGAGGCAGTGAGTTTGGGTTGGTGGGTAGTTTAGCTAGGGGGTTTGAGATTTTATTCTGAAAGAATAATGCCAGATCATCAGCTTTCAATTGTGCTGTATCGTCAGGAATGATAGGGGGGGCAGTTTTGGTGAGTTCTGATACGTAAGAGAAAAGAGCCTTCGCATCGAATATCATATCGTGGATACGGTGGGCATAGAAATCTCTTTTTGTTCGAAGTGTAGTCGAAGTGTAGTGAAGTTCGAAGTGTAGTGAAGTTCGAAGTTCGAACTGAAGTTCGAAGTGTAGTGAAGTTGCTGGAGATGGCTGGATGTTTGCTAGGGTTCCTGGATGAATGCAGAAGATGGCTGGGTGTTTGCTGGGGATGGCTGGGTGTTTGCTGGGGTTCCTGGATAAATGCAGAAGATGGCTGGGTGTTTGCTGGAGATGGCTGGATGTTTGCTGGGGTTCCTGGATGAATGCTGGAGATGGCTGGATGTTTGCTGGGGTTCCTGGATGAATGCTGAAGATGGCTGGATGTTTGCTGGGGTTCCTGGATGAATGCTGAAGATGGCTGGATGTTTGCTGGGGTTCCTGGATGAATGCTGAAGATGGCTGGGTGTTTGCTGGGGTTCCTGGATGAATGCAGAAGATGGCTGGGTGTTTGCTGGGGATGGCTGGGTGTTTGCTGGGGTTCCTGGATGAATGCAGAAGATGGCTGGGTGTTTGCTGGAGATGGCTGGATGTTTGCTGGGGTTCCTGGATGAATGCTGAAGATGGCTGGGTGTTTGCTGGGGTTCCTGGATGAATGCTTGAGGTGTCTGGCAGTGTGCTGAGGATCCTGGATGAATGCCGAGTGTATTTGGAAAATATGTCTTCCATCTGCTGGAGGCAAAGAATGCAGGCTTTAACTGTCCTACACAACATGTACATAGAGATGATGTTACAGGAATAGGTCATGTGATCTGCCTCCATCTGCAGGGAGAGGGAGATAAACCCTTCATTCTGGACTGGTGGAGCAGGATGAGAAAGGAAGCGGCCCTTTAATGTTTTTAAAAGAAAGTACATTTATGTAAATACATGTTTCATTCTATGCTCTTCTTCAGAGTGCTGGCACATCATAAATCTGTTGACCCCACACAGAGTGCTGTCCCTTCAAAACATCCTGTAGATTTGCAAATCAATATGGCACATACCAATATCTATCCAAAGGACCTCAGTTTTCCTGAAAATTAGAAAATTAATATTTAAGTTTTGGATACTTTAAAAGACAAAAACTGTCCCTTACTGTGAAGCGCCATAACACCACATGCCACACAGGCATTTCTACGCACAAGTCTATCTTCATGCGAGATTAGTTTAGTTAAAGGTTCCACAGCTCCAAGTCCTAGAAGGAACACCTTGTTTTCATCACCTATGAAACAAATTGTCATTAGTTTACTTCATTATTCAGCTTAGTATACTCAGCCATCAAAGCGGTTTCCACACTAAATCATTAACGCCTATATTCAGTATGTATCTTTTATATATTTGTAATATGTTTAGGTTGTCTATGCCTGGGACCCACTTCTGTGGCTCTGGCAGCAATTTAGCACTGTTTGCTAACAAACATGTGTACTTTGCAAAGAGCACATGCTAGGACTGGCTGGCTGAAAGGAGGCAGAGGAAGCAATCAGTTAAAAGACAAAGGATGCCGAAACTTGACAGGTAGGAGGGAAAGGGGAAGAGTGCTCAGATGGGGCCGGGAAAGGAATGTTGGCATCATTGCCCTGCTAATGTTTTATGGGTGTCAGCTTATATATACTACTCAGGTGTCATATAGATGATGAAAGAGCAACTCTACAGCTGCAGATGCAGTGACTCAAGGCCTCCAGCAACTGCAGGAAGCTAGTATGGGTCAAAGCATCTGCAGTGTTTCAAGTCCTGCCTCCCACCAGAGACAGCGTTTGCCCACCAATGCCGCTGATGTGGCATTTCAAGTTCTGCCTCTCCTTCCTCCCAGGCAGCCAAGGTACTTGCCTGTCAATGCAGCAATTGAAGTGGGCCATGCTCACTATGGGGGTCATTTTCTATTGCTTTTGCACGCAAAAAGTCCCTTTTCGCAAGTGATAGCTAGATCGGGGCAGAGTTGGGGCGGAGTCAGCACCAGAAGGGGAGTCGCTGATGGCGAAAAGGTAAGGCCCCTTATCACCGCCAGTAACGCGCCCAAGAGCACCACCTTTCACGGTGGCGCTATTGGTTTGCGAAAGCCAGCAGTGAAAGCACCGCGGTGGTGCGATCGCTGCCGGCTTTCGCAGGCCCGCCCCCCACTTCACCTCCCCCCTCGCCCCTTGGTACCGCGCGATTCACTAAAGCCTGCAATGTTAGAAAGTCCAGGCCTATGCCAACACAAAAGCAGAAGTGCACTGCAGCAGAATGTAGGATCCTCAGTAAGCATGCTGCTGAAGAAGAGAGGAGAAGCTTGGAGCCACCACTAGTAAGAATGAATGTTGTTGCAATGAGGGGGAAGAGGGAGATTCTCTGGGGTATAGGGAGAGATAGAGACATGCTAGGCAGGGATTGAGGGTAGAGATGGGGATGCTGCTGAGTGAGTGAGCAGCAGACGTTGCTCAATATTGTTTTATTGTCGCGGTTTCTGTCCACCATAATAAACTCCAGTATTTACCCAGAAAAATGATGAATCACATATTTCCACTGATAATTTCCTGTTTTTGTTATCGTCATAATAAACCCTGATACATTCCCAAGAAAATCTGAAAAAATAAAAACCAAAATTGAAGGTCCCTACTGATAGTTTAGTTTAGAATTGCCTTTCTTTGGAAGTAACAGCATCTAGTAGGTTGTGACCTTCCCTTTGAAGAGTAAGAAGTACTTTCAAGCAAGGAATAAAAATGTGAGAGTATTTCCTATAAAAAGCAAATAGCCACCTGGTCCTCGATACTTCCTGAGAGCCAATGACTTTACTGCTAGAATTACCTCTGGTACTGTTATTAGTTTATTTAATAAAGCAGTTTGCGCTGTGTCATCTTTTAGGAGTGAGATAGTTAAAAAGGAGAATGTTGCGCCGGAGGTGGATCCTTGGGCCCAGGTGGGGTTGACGCTTCCCGTAGGAAGGCTCCTATGGGTCCCCACCTTCAACAGGCAGAGTGGGCTGATGGCCAGAGGCCGGCTGGCGCTTCACCAATACTAGCCCTCGTTCCCTGCGGGTTGAGCCTTTGCGTACCAGGGCCGGCTGAGTTTAGGTGTGCCTCGTATGTCGTCGTCAATGAATAGGTAGAGAGGACAGTCCGGAGGCAGCAACAGCAAAGCTGGGAAATCTGTACTGGATGAGGCGGAGTTCCGGAGACCCGGGCACCAATAGAACCAAAGTCAGATAGGGGGCGCCTGAGCAAGAACAGACCGAAGCCTGAATAGGCCAAGTCCAGGACGTAGACTGAAGAGGCGTAGTAGAGCAAGCTGGGGTCAGGGCCAAGGCAAGGTTGAGATCTGAGCGAGGAGAAGATCAACGGCGTCGTCAGGCAAAGCAATGGTCTGGGCTTGGAGAAGATCAGTAGCATAGTCAGGCAAAGCAATGAACCGGGCTTGGAGAAGATCAACAGCGTAGTCAGACAACGCAGAGGTCCGGGCTTGGAGAGGATCAGTAGCATAGTCAGGCAATGCAGAGGTCCTGACTTGAAGAGGATTGGTAGCGTAGTCAGGCAACGCAGAGGACCGGGCTTGGAGAGAATCAGTAGCATAGTCAGGCAATGCAGAGGTCTAGGCTTGGAGAGGATCAGTAGCGTAGTCAGGGAATGCAGGGGTCAAGTCCAAGAAGTCAATCCAAAGAAGGGCTAGGAATCAGGAACGCAGGAACGAAGGAAAACAGGAACTGAAACTTGCAGGGATCAGGAACCAGGAATGCAGGAGAATCACCAGGAGGCAACGAAGTACACGACCAGCGTGAAGACCTATTGCAAAGGCGACTATCAGGAGCCGAGTCTAGCCTTAAGTACCGGAGCTTCGGCGACATCATCATCCGGGGCCGCGGCCAAGTTCCTGCTGCAGGCCCTTCTTAAGTGATGCCTAGGGAGGGGCACGGCAGTGTCTTTCCACAGGCCACGTGGAGAGGCCCGTCACGGAGCACAGAGGCCTGTAGCTGGAGCACCAGGGGTGGCCCGAGGACGGAGCCAGCGGCCCACCGCCGCCAGAGACAAGGAACCAGGCGCTTGGTTTGGCAAAGAGAGGTGAGGGGAACGGCTGCATGTCTGCTGCGGTCGGCACACGCAACAGTACACCCCCTTATGCCCCCCCCTTGGAGGTCTGGGTTTGCCCGGATGGGACGATGAAATTGAAGGAGAGGGTTTTTATCCAGGATGTTACGAGCTGGTTCCCACAAATTTTCTTCTGGGCCGTAACCCTCCCAGGAAAGGAGGTATTCCCACCGGCGGTCCCTACGGCGAATATCTAGGGCTTCATGGACCTTTATAGGTAGTGTCGGATTCCGCAACCAGCGGAAATGGTTGGGGAACGTTTCGTGAAGGCCAAGATAGAACCACTGGCTTCAGAAGGGATACGTGAAATGTATTATGGATTTCTAAATTTGGTGGCAGCCGAAGCTGGTTTGTAACTGGTCCAACATGACAAATGATTGGAAAAGGTCCGATGTATCTCGGTGAAAACCTTTGGGAAGGCATCTTAAGCTGAATGTAGCATGTGCTTAACCAGACTTTCTGGCCAGGAAGAAACTCAGGTGCAGAGCGTCGATGGATATCCGCAGACTTCTTGGCCCGGGATGCGACTTGGCGTAAGCGAAGATTCGTCTGATTCCAGAGTACCTTGAAGGCATCTGCAGTAGCTTGCATAAGAATATGCCATAAGAAGAAGAAAATGCCATACTGGGTCAGACCAAGGGTCCATCAAGCCCAGCATCCTGTTTCCAACAGTGGCCAATCCAGGCCATAAGAACCTGGCATGTACCCAAAAACTAAGTCTATTCCATGTAACCATTGCTAATGGCAGTGGCTACTCTGTAAGTGAACTTAATAGCAGGTAATGGACTTCTCCTCCAAGAAGTTATCCAATCCTATTTTTAAACACAGCTATACTAACTGCACTAACCACATTCTCTGGCAACAAATTCCAGAGTTTAATTGTGCGTTGAGTAAAAAAGAACTTTCTCCGATTAGTTTTAAATGTGCCCCCTAGTCTTTCTACTATCCGAAAGAGTAAATAACCGATTCACATCTACCCGTTCTAGACATCTCATGATTTTAAACACCTCTATCATATCCCCCCTCAGTCGTCTCTTCATGCTGGGTCAGACCATGCTGGGTCAGACCAAGGGTCCATCAAGCCCAGCATCCTGTTTCCAACAGTGGCCAATCCAGGCCATAAGAACCTGGCAAGTACCCAAAAACTAAGTCTATTCCATGTTACTGTTGCTAGTAATAGCAGTGGCTATTTTCTAAGTCAACTTAATTAATAGCAGGTAATGGACTTCTCCTCCAAGAACTTATCCAATCCTTTTTTAAACACGGCTATACTAACTGCACTAACCACAGCAGGAGATGGCACAGATAACAATATGGGTAATGGTGGTCGAGGTTGCTTCCCATAAACGATAGAGAAGAGCGACGTGCCTGTGGGAGCGGTAATATGAGAGTTGTTGGAGAACTCCGCCCAAGGAAGGAGTTTGGACCAGTTGTCTTGATGGTCATTGATGTAGGCGTGAAGAAAAGATTTTAAAGAGAGATTCATTCGCTCAGCTTGCCCGTCGGCTTGCGGATGGTACACAGTGGTTAAACTGCTGTTAATGCCAAATTTATTGCAGAGAGTGCACCAGTATCGGGTGACAAATTGTGGACCTCTGTCAGAAACAATGTCCTCGAGTAAGCCATGGAGCCGAAATATATGGAGGAAGAACAGGCGTGCCAATTCGGGAGCAGATGGTAGGCCCGGTAATGGAACAAAATGGGGCATTTTGGAAAATCTGTCTATAGTAACCCATATGTCCGTGTGACCCCTGGATGGTGGCAAGTCCACAATGAAATCCGTGGAGAGATGTGTCCACGGTTCTTTGGGAGCTGGAAGTGGCTGAAGCAAACCCCATTGTCGACTGACCGGGGGTTTCTGTTGAGCACAAGTATTTCAGGAATCGACGTACGCTTTAGCGTCAGAAACTATAGTGAGCCACCAGAAGAACCGCTGGAGCAACACTAGGGTGGGTTCGCGCTCACCCTGAGTGACCGGCGAACTTAGAATCAGTTGCTCACCGGAGGACTCTTTCACGGAAGCGACAGGGCACCAAAGTCTTTCCAGTCGGGACTGGGTGAGTTGCAGACAAGCAAATACAGGCTGGGTCAATGATATGAGTGGGTTCTTCAGGACTATCTTCTGGTTCGAAGGAACGTGACAGGGCGTCTGCCCGTAGATTTTTCCCAGCTGGACGATAGCGAAGTTCGAAGTTGAACCTAGAAAAAAACAGGGCCCATAGAGCTTGAAGGCGTTGAGACACTGGGCATGACTCAAGTGTTCCAGGTTCTTGTGATCGGTAAATATTGTGAATTTATGCTGAGCGCCCTCTAGCCACAGGCGCCATTCTTCTAGGGCTAATTTGATAGCAAGCAATTCACGGTCTCCAATGCTATAATTTTGTACCGCAAAAGAGAATTTGCGTGAGAAGAACGAGCATGGAACCAGGGTGTTGCAATTTGGCCTGTTGGCCGTCTCTCACCTTTTCTTTCCCTCCTTTTGCGGCCGTGACCACAGCTGCCGCGGCAGGATGTCATCACCATCACCCTGTGGCTTGGGCCACTGACGCCTTCTCAGTGCGGCAGGAGCTGCTCCCGGGTAGCCCCTCGCGGCACGGAGGCAGCCGACGCTCTCATAGCGTGGCTGGTACCGCCATACAGCTGTTCTATGTGGTAGGAGCTGCGCTTCTACATTTCCATGTGGCCCAGAGACCACGAGCCTTACCTGAGCCCTCCGGGGAAAGAGGGCCTGAAGCCTCGGGCTCTCTTGCGGTAGGAAGCCGTCTTTTCTCCACTTTCAGTGGCAGGGAGCCGCCCACGATGTCCTGGGCCAGCCCTGAGGCCTGGTTCCTGTTCAGGCTCTGCACTCTGCACTCTCACTGCAGTGCTGCTGTCTGTGGTTCTGATTCTTCCTGCTTCCTCCTAGGGGGCGAGGCCGGCTCTTCTCTCCATATTTAAAGGAACAGTGAGGGAGGAGGTCCACCTATGATGTCATCATTGGATCAGCCTCTTCTGCCTATAAAAAGGACCAGTCCTCCCTAGGACTTATCTGCCATCCAGCTTCTCAAGGCTTATGTACTTCGTTGGAATTCCATGTCTGTCTTCATCGTCCTTGGTCTCACGTCTTCACGCATCCAGATCGTCTTTGTCTTCAGATGTTGTCTCATCCTTTCGTCCTCTTCCGCGATAGACTTTCCAAACCTGCACCTTGGCATTCTCTTGCCTTGCCTTCACTGGCTGTGCAAGGCATGCTCCGGTTCAGGCCTTGTCTGAGTCATCGCTGGATCTCTCTCTTTTCTCTACCTGTTTGGGGAGACCACGTACGTGGTCCGCGACCAGCCATGTCGGGCTGTGTAAGGCGCGTTGGCCGGCGTGTCATGGCAGTACCTGTTCAGGATGGGTGACCTTGTGACTCTTCGTGAAGTTTTCACGTACCTGGAGTCATTCTTTTAATTCTCCAAGCAACCTCGTCTGTGAAGCCCTCACGTTTCCTGAGTGTTGTTCATTCTATTCGTCTTCGCCTGATGTCTTCATCCTTTGACCACCATGCGCCCTGTCGCAGTTGCTGCTCCATGCGGCAGGTCCGAAAGGGCTAGGAGTAGTCGGAGGACCACTCATTAGACCAAACATTGCGTTGTCTGGTCTCTCTACTATGTACAGGTGCGGCAGTGGTCAAGGTCTATCTTCATGAAAAACAAAAGAACCGAAAAAATTACAGTCCTATAATCAATAATCACACAAAAACAACAAAAGGACACTGTTTACTGAATTTTCAACACTGTGACACTCTATAATCCAAAATAACAAACAAAAAAACATTTGTGAAAGAACCGCATCAGCAAGCCTGACAATGGCAATGCGTGTTTGTAAAGCCGTCCGGTCTGATCGTCATTTGCAGTAGGTTTTTTATAGCATAGGTGATGCTTTGCAGGTTATTAGAAAAGAATTTGAAAATGTTAATAGTCATCTGTTCCTGGGTCTAGCATTGATTTACCATGGGAACAGACAGATTATTAACATTTTCATATTCTTTCTCAACCAACAGGAACACTGAGCTCAGCCAAAAGAAGAAACATATGTAGAAAACCAAGGGTTAGAGAAGCCACTTACCAGTTATCAATGATAAGCAGGGATCATACTCTGCATAGCTCACCCTAAGAAGGCTAACCACAAAATCCAACTCTGGCAGCCAAGGGCAGGTCTGGGATTGACCTACCCTTCACTAAAGGAAAGGAAATTATTAGGTAAATAGTAATTTCTCCTTCCTCAGTGTTTAGATAGGTCAATCCCAATAAGTGGGATGTATCAAAGCTAATCCCGAAAAGGGTGGAAGGCTGCCAGCAGCCCAGTCAAAACAACCCGCGCAAAAGCAGCATCCTCCCTAGCCTTAACATCCAAGTGGTAATGCTTGGAGAAGGTGTGCAAAGATGACCATGTTGCCACTCAGCAAATTTCAGCAGGTGACAACATATGAAACTCCGCCCACGATGCCGCTTGAACCCTCGTGGAATGCGGTCTAATCTGTTTCAGTAAGGCAACCTCAGCAGCCACACAGGCTGCCATAATTATCTCCTTAACCCAGTGAGCAATCATTGCCTGCGTTGCTGGTCCTCCCTGCTTCCCTCTACCATGGAGCACAAAAGCTGATCAAACTTCCAAACAGTCTTAGTGATCTTCAAGTACCACAGTAAATGATGCTTAATGTCCAAGGAATGCAAAAGATGGTACTCAGCTTCATCTCTGTCCCTATCCAAGGCAGGCAAAGAAATGGATTGATTCAAATGAAAGTTCAAAACCATTTTGGGCAAAAAAGAGGGCACAATCCAAAATCAAACCACACCCGGAGTCATAAGGAGAAAAGGCTCATGACAGGAAAATGCCTGCAGCTCAGAGTCCTGACATGCCGAACAGATTGTCACCAGAAAAACTGTCTTCAGGTAAGCAGCCATAAGGAAATACCACGCAGCGGTTGAAAATTCGGATCTGCCAAGAACTCAAGGACCAAATTAAGATCCCACATAGGCAATATAAGCCACAATGGGGACAAAGATATTTAACTCACTGCAAGAAACGGACCTCTTCCAGATGGGAAGACAAAGACCCTTCACTGACTCTTAGCCTGTAACAAGCCAATACCGCAACTTGAACCTTCAAGGTGTTAAGGGCCAAACCTTTAAGCAAGCAATCCTGTAAAAAATTCAGAAATCAAAGGAATATCCATCTTGAACAGTTGAGTACCTCGCTCAGAACACCAAGCCTCAAAGACCCTCCAAACTCTAACATAAGCTACAGAAGTAGTAAATTTCAGGGCCTGAAAAAGAGTGGAAATTATAGAAGACGAATAACTATGCTTCAACAACCGATCCCTTTCAATGGCCAAACTGTAAGACAGAACCAACCCGGATCCTCGTGCAGAATGGGCCCCTGATATAACAGATCTGTCCAAGATGGTAGTCAGACTGTGGATCGACATACCATGGCCTTCGAGCCCAACCCAGAGCCACTAAAAGGACGGTATTGGTTTGACTTGCAATCTTCTGTACCAGCCTGCCTATCAAAGGCCAAGGGGGGAATGCATACATCAGGGCACCATGTGGCCATTTCTGAACTAGAGCATATATGCCCAACATTTTTGGGTCCTGCCTGCAACTGAAGAAGCAAGTAACCTTCAAAATATTGAAGTTTGCCAACAAGTCTAGATAAAGTAGGCCCAGCAGTCCACCAGAAGCTGAAAGGCCTTGTCCACCAGCTTCAATTCTCCTGGGTCCAAACTTCTCCTGCTGAGGAAATCGGCTCTGATATTGTCCTTTCAGGCAATGTGAGAGGCGGATATGCTTAGAAGATGCTGCTCCACCCATACTATGAGTGCATCTATCTCCTCCGATATCTTTCGACTTTTGGTTCCACCCTGATGATTGATGTAAGCCACCATTGTTGCATTGTCTGACATTATCTGGACTACCCTAGTCTATAGCCACTAGGCGAACCTCAGGTAAGCCAACCGAACCAATCATGCCTCCAATCAGTTGATGTTCCACTGCCGCTCCGCTGCATTCCAGCGCCCTTAAGCCACCAACTTCTGACAGTGAGCCCCCCCCCCCCCCCCCCCAGCCCCAGAGGCTCGCAGCTGTCATGAGTACCAACCAATCCTGCGTCATCAGGGAAATTCCTTTCTGAGATGGTTCGCATGTAACCACCAGTTCAACTGGGATCTCGCCAATGACAAAAGGAGTACCCTCATTGCAGACTCCATCAGGAGAGCAAAGCATGCTGAAGAAGGTGCATATGTGCCCTCACCCAGGGAACAACTTCTAAGGTGGCAGTCAACAACCCCAAGACCTGCAGATAAGACCACATGGTCGGGCGAACAGAGTTCCACAGGGATCGGACTCGCAGCATCAATGTGTGGATCCAACACTCCAGCAGAAACACTCTGCCCTGCCTTGTATCGAATTAAACCCCAAGTTACTACAAGATCTGAGATGGCTGCAATTTGCTCTTGGCCAGATTCACCATCCAGTCAAGTTCCTGTAGCAAGGAAACCACCCTGCAGGAAGCGTGAAGACTCTCTTCCACTGTCTTGGCTCGCATCAACCAGTCATCCAGATAAGGGTGAACTTGAATGCCCTCCTTGCTAAGGGCCACTGCTACTACTACCATGACCTTGGAAAAGATCCTGGGAGCTTTGGCTAGTCTGAAAGGTAAGGCCTGAAACAGATAATAACAATCCAGGATGGCAAATCGGAGGAACCGCTATGTTCCTGCCAGATGGAAATGTGCAGATCCAGAGATGTGAAGTATTCCCCTGCTTGAACCGCCATTGACAGAGCATACTGTTTCCATCCTGAAATGTGTGACTCGTAGATGTCGGTTGACGCACTTGGGATCCAGTATGGGCCAAAATGACCCTTCCTTCTTGGGCACAACAAATTTAATGGAATATCGACCCATATTTCACTGTGATTTGGGAACGGCGATCACTGCTTTCAGAATTAATAGCCATTGTAATGTTGCTTCCATTTCTATCCTCTTCTGAGGGGAGTTGCATGGACAGACCATGAAGGCATCTGGAGGAATGCGAAGAAATTCTAGCGCATAGCCATTTCGAACCTCTTTGAGAGCCCACTGATTCGAAGTAATTTTGGCCTGCCTGTGATAAAACCAAGCCAGTGTCCCCTGAGGACTCAACCCGTGGACCAATCAGGGGAGGGGACACCCCCACAGTGTCTCCCTCAGTCCCACTCCTCTCAGACCAAGGAAATGGACCATCATCGGCAAAATCGGAAAGAGGCAAATCTCCCCGAGCATCCAGGCACTGCTGACACAGGCTGAAAGGCCCTGATATGGCAGGCAGCACAAATAGATAGGCGCTTAGGTTTCTTTGTCGCGGGTGCCATGCTGTAAGTGTACAGCCTGAAGAAGGCATGCACTTAACTTTCCCGCACGTACAAGTGCATCTAAAATGGACACACAAAACGTGCCTAGGCCACTCATCCCACTGGATGCCCAAACTGGACACTCAGAACTGACGCCTAAACTGGATGCACAAGATATGCGTCCAGGCAGAAGAACGCCCAAATTGCATTCACAGATGAGAACAAACACACACATAGACACGCAAGCATCTGCCAATGGCCTGTAGCAAAAAAACCACAAGAAAGTATCCTGTGGGCTACTGCGCACCAAAATGGGAGAAACCTGGGCGCAAGGCCTAGCCAAATGGCTGCTCAACCCACCGAGCCTACACTTTCTCTTCACCTCATAGAACTCCCCATACACATGAGTGGGACAGCTGAACGCCAAGGAAACAGACCCTTAACCTGCTGTCTTCCTGTTGCTGACTCTTTTTTTTTTTTAAATTAAAAACTTTAACCTGAGCTCAACCCCTCCCTGGCTGAGAGCAGGAACGGGTCTCAGCTACGTAGGGAGAGGGCTAAAGCCTTCACCACTGATCCTCTCTCTGCCTGCAACCACTAATTGAAATTTAGGTCCACGCCAGTCAAGGCTATCGAACTGAAGGCACTCAACTGATAGAGGGACTGCACAATATTACATCAGGAGGTAAGCGGTGCTACATAGATAGCAGGGTTGCTTACCTGTAACAGGTGTTCTCCCAGGACATATGGATGACATCATCAGGCAGAGCCCTATTACAGAACACTTTTGTCAAATTTTCTAGAAACCTTGACTGGCACACTGAGCATGCCCAGCATGCCATGATTCCTGTGTTCGCAGGGGTCTCCCTTCAGTCTCGTTTGTAGCAAAAAATGCGAGCGAAAAAATAAAATAATAAATGTAAGCGGACCCAACTCCGCGGGGTGGCGGGTGGATTTCATGAGACTACATCCTGCTGTCCTGGGAGAACACCTGTTACAGGTAAGCAACTCTGCTTTTTCCAAAGACAAGCAGGATGGTAGTCCTCACATATGGGTGATTAGCAAGCTACAGGCTGACTCATATTACAACAGGCCAATAGCAGACAACTTGTGGAGCAAGCACAATAATTGGGGTGCTATTGGCAATGATGAGGCAGCCTGAAATCACAGCAGGTGTTGTGGAAGGAGTTGAGAATTATACTGGAACAAAGTTTTTCAAGACAGATTGGCCAAAGGCAGAGTCTTGACGAATTTCCTTATCTAAGCAGTAGAGGGCTGCGAATGTGTGAAGAGCGCTCCATGTCGCAGCCTAGCAGATGACGGCAATTGGTACTGAACGATAGTGTGCTACCGATGTTGCCATGGCCCTTACAAAATGTGCCTGCACTTATCCCAGGAGAGGAAGGCCTGCTTCCTCATAGCAGAATTCGATACAGTCTGCAAGCCAATTGGAGAGAGATTTTAGCCCACTGGAACTTGCAGCTTGTCTTTGTCAAAGAAAAAAAGAGTTGGGTGGATTTCCTATGAAGTGCAGTGCGGTCTAGATAGAATGCAACTGCACGCTTACAGTCCAAGGTGTGCAAAACCCTCTAGCCCTGGTGAGAGTGAGGCCTTGGGAAAGAGTGGGCAGACTATAGACTGAGTAAGCTGTTGTGTTTACTGAGGTAGTGATACAGTGGACCCTTGGGCCAGACTGTAAGGAGGCTTCCTAAGGCAGACCGGGAGGCGGAGTCTATAGGTCTGGCAGGACTTCACCCGGGACCCAGAATCCCCCCGGGAGGAGCCCGTAGGGATCCGGGCCCTTGGGACTTAGGTTGAAGGTGGGCCGCAGAGGGTATGGCAGAAGCAGGCCCAGAGTAGGCAGAGATCAGCAAGCAAGTCCAGAAGCAGGCCTGGGGCTGACAGGCTGCTAGCCAATAGAGTACTGAAGCCGGACCGGGTCAAGACAGGTAGCAGGCAAAGAGAGTTCGGAAGCGGGCTAGGGCAGGCCCGGCAGCCAGTAGGCAGAGTTCTGAAGCAACCGAGGTCGTGGCTGGCGGCAGACTGGCAGAGTGCTGAAGCAGACCGGGGTCGAGGCTGGCAGCAAGCTGGCAGAGTACTGAAGCAGACCGGGGTCGAGGCTGGCGGCAAGCTGGCAGAGTATTGAAGCAGGCCGGGGTCGAGGCAGGCGGTAGACAGGCAGAGTACTGAAGCAGACTGGAGTCGAGGCAGGCGGTAGCCAGGCGGAGTACTGAAGCAGACTGGGGTCGAGGCAGGCGGCAGACAGACGGAGTACTGAAGCAGGCCGGGGTCGAGAACCGGGAAGACAATCGAGAAAGTCACTGAAACCGGAACGGGAACGGAACCAGGAACCAGCCGAGTCCGGAGGGCAACTAGCGTTCAAGGAACCTCGTTGCAAAGCGTCTACTAGGAGACTGGACGCTGGTTAAATGCAGGCCCGGGGTGTGACGTCAGCCAGGGGGCTGTCCCGTACTTCCGGATGCTGGACGCACGCGAGGCAAAGAGAGGAGCGGAGCTTCTGGCGGCCTGGACTGCGTTCTCCACGTTGCGGAGCCGCGGCCATGCAGCCCAGCAGACCGGGGCCCCGGCGGGTCCCCCTGTGGACCGGAGTGGAGGTAAGCGGATCCGACCCCGAACATGGGGGAGGCGGTCGGGACCGCAACAGTACCCCCCCCCCCTTATGCCCCCTCTTCAACGGACCAGGTTTCCCTGGATGATCGAGGTGGAACTGTCGGAGGAGGGACTTGTCCAAGATGTTGCAGGCAGGCTCCCAGGTATTGTCCCCATCTCCGCAGCCTTCCCAGGCTAAGAAGTAATCCCATCTGCGGTTGAAGAAGCGCACGTCGACAACCTCTCTTACTTGGTACGTGGGATCTTCAGCCACGGGCGTGGCAGAGGTGTCAGGAGGCTTGCGGTGGAAGCGGGAGAGGACCAATGGTTTCAGGAGGGAGACGTGGAAGACGTTGTGGATCCGTAGGGAGGACAGCAACCGCAGTCTGTAGGAGACTAAACCTACTCTTTCGGCTATGCGAAAGGGCCCGCAGAACTTGGGTGCAAATCTCCTTGAGGGCATCCTTAAATGGATGTTCCGAGTACTGAGTCAGACACGATCCCCGGGGAGGAATACTGGCGCGGGTCGGCGGTGTCGATCGGCACATCGCTTGGCTGCCATGGCGGAGGTGGCAAGCTTGTTCTGAGTAGCCTGCCACAGGCTCTGGAGCAGTTGTGCGGATAGCTGAGCTGCAGGAGAGGAACTGGGTGTAGCAATGGGCAACGGAGGCTTGAGTTGCTTCCCGTACACAACCTGAAAAGGAGAGCGTCCTGAGCAGCATGGCTTTGGTTGTTATATGCAAACTCCACCCAGGGTAGGAGCTCGGTCCAGTTATCCTGTCTCTCATTTATGAAGGCGCGCAGGAATGTTTTCAAAGAGCGATTCATTCTCTCTGATTGGCCGTTACTTTGCGGGTGGAAGGCTGTGGAGAAGCTGAGCTGAACCTTGAAGCACTTACAGAGAGCTCTCCAGTACCGGGCTGTGAACTGCGATCCCCGGTCAGAGACGATGTCCTGGGGGAGCCCGTGGATACGGAAAATATGCTGTGCAAACAAGAGTGCCAGTTCCGGAGTTGAAGGTAGCTTGGGAAGTGGCACGAAGTGGGCCATTTTGAAAAACGGTCCACAGTAACCCAGATTACCGTTTTCCCTTGAGAAGGAGGCAAATCTACCATGAAGTCCGTGGCAATGTGGGTCCATGGTTCTGTAAGAATCGGAAGCGGCTGAAGTAGGCCACAGGGGGGTCCGAGGTTGGGTTTTTGTTGAGCGCAGGTAGGACAGGAGCTCACGTAGGCCCGAACGTCTCGCCGGAGGTTGGGCCACCAGTAGTATCGGTTCAGTAGCTCCATGGTCCGCTCCTGCCCTGCATGACCTCCTGTCAATGAGTCGTGGGCCCAGCGTAGTACTTTTAACCGGGCGTTCTTGGGGACCACAGTTCTACCTTGGGATAGAACAGTTAGAGCCATCAGACAAACCTTAGATGGGTCAAGGATGTATCGAGGCGGTTCCTGATCCTCCTCAGACATCGAGGTCCGCGACAGCGCGTCGGCTCGGACATTCTTAGAGGCAGGGTGATACTGGAGTGTGAAGTTGAACCGGTTGAAGAAAAGCGACCACCTGGCTTGTCGGGGCTCAACCGCTGTGCTTGGGACAAAAATTCCAAGTTCTTGTGGTCTGTGTAGACCGTTACCTGGTGAGCCGCACCCTCTAGCCATTGCCTCCACTCTTTGAAGGCTAGCTTGATGGCTAGGAGTTCTTGTCACCAATGGAGTAATTAGCCTCAGCAGGCGAGAATTTCTTGGAATAGTACGAGCAGGGTAGTAATTGTCCAGAAGGTGAGTGCTGGCTGAGGACAGCTCCCACTGCGATGCTGGAGGCATCCACCTCTACGACAAAGGGGCGTAAAGGATCCGGGTGGTGCAGGCAGGTGTCAGTCAAGAAAGCCTGTTTAAGGTCGGCGAAGGCTTCAGCAGCGGAGTCGGGCCAAGACTTAAAGTCCGCTCCTTTACGGGTCAAGGTCATGAGAGGAGCCACTCTACGAAAGTAATGGGGAATGAAATGTCTATAGAAGTTGGCAAACTCCAGGAATCTCTGCAGAGCCTTCAATCCAGACTGGCGGGGCCAGTTGGTGATGGCGGTCGGATACCTTCTCGGGGTCCATCCGGAAACCTGTAGAGGAGACAATGTACCCTAGAAAGGGCAAGGATTCACATTCGAACAGGCACTTTTCCAGTTTGGCGTATAGGCGGTTATCCTTTAAAACCTGTAACACCTGCTTAACGTGCCGTCGGTGAGTGTCTAAATCTTTGGAATATATCAGCACATCGTCCAGATACACGATGACGTGGGAATGGAGCATCTCCCTCAGGACCTCATTCATGAGGTTTTGGAAGACTGTCGGGGCGTTGCAGAGACCAAAGGGCATTACCAGATACTCGTAATGCCCATTCCTGTTGTTGAAGGCAGTCTTCCACTCGTCTCCTAGGCATATGCGGACGAGATTGTAGGCTCCCCTGAGGTCGAGTTTGGTGAATAGCTTGGCTCTTTGGAGCCTATCCAAGAGCTCAGGGATCAATGGGAGCGGGTAGCGATCCCTCTTGGTGATGGCATTCAACCCTCGATAGTCGATGCAGGGGCGGAGCAAGCCATCCTTTTTCCCCACGAAAAAGAAGCCAGCCCCGGCAGGAGAACGAGAGGGACGAATAAAGCCGTTGGCAAGGTTTTCTGTGATATACTTGGACATGGCGGTGGTCTCAGGCAGGGATAGTGGGTATACTCGGCCTCGAGGCGGTGTGGTACCAGGTAGCAAGTCTATAGCACAGTCGAAGGGCCAATGTTGAGGAAGGATCTCTGCCATCTCCTTGGAGAATACCTCCGCGAAGGCTTGGTAGGGCGCTGGTAAGAGGTTCGAGGCACTGAGCAGGACTGGTCGTGGAGGGTACGGTACTTGGAGGCAGTGCGAGAAACAGAAGGGACTCCACTGAGTCAATTGGAAAGTGTCCCACTGAATCACGGGAGAGTGGCGGCGCAGCCACGGTAGTCCTAGTACTAAGGGGTGCACGGCCCTTTCCAACACCAGAAACGATATTTCTTCGGAGTGGAGCGCCCCCGTTTGGAGAGTCAAAGGTACAGTGGAGCGGGAGATGGTCCCGGGGAGCAAGGTGCCCCGGATGGATGTGACGCGCAATGGAGGACGTCTGGGCAGCGTGGGCAAGCGTAGTTGCTGAACCAGGTCCGCTACTATAAAGTTCCCCTAGGCCCCAGAGTCAATGAAGGCCAAGGTCTGGAGTTCGCCTCCGGGATACTTGAGAGTCACTGGAGCAGAGCATTGAGGAGCTGAGCCCGCATAGCCTAGGAGTAGCTCCTCCGAATAACCTAGGCTCGGTCGTTTCCCGGACGCTCCGGGCAGTGGGCTAGGAAGTGCCCTTTCCCGCCACAGTACAGGCACAACCCCTGGGTCCAGCGTCTCCTTCTTTCTTCGGCAGTTAGCGGGGCGCAGCCCAATTGCATCGGCTCGCCGGGTGAGGAGATAGAGGATGGTGTCTTGGGTACCATGGGCCTGGCGGGCACTTGGGTAGACGTTGAAGGTCTACGTGGAGGGCGCCCCTCCCCGTTCCGTTGCTCTAGCCGGCGATCCACCCGGCCCGCTACGTCAATGAGGTCGTTGATATCGTCAGGGAGGTCCCGACCGGCCAGTTCATCTTTGATACGGCCCGCCAAACCCTCCAGATAAATGCCTCTCAGGCAATCATCCCGCCAGCCTACTTCCATGGCGAGGGTACGGAATTCAATGGTATATTCCGCCACGGGCCGAGTTCCTTGCTTGAGATGCAATAGTTCGGATGCCGCAGTGGCTTGGCGAGCTGGGTTGTCGACGGCTTGTCGGAAATTGAGCACGAATTCCTGGAGATTGTGCAATAGAGGGTCCTGTCGCTCCCACATGGGAGAGGCCCAGTCAAGTGCCCTTCCATCCAGAAGGGAGAAG
Organism: Rhinatrema bivittatum; assembly: GCF_901001135.1. Lineage (NCBI taxonomy): Eukaryota > Metazoa > Chordata > Amphibia > Gymnophiona > Rhinatrematidae > Rhinatrema > Rhinatrema bivittatum. The sequence continues at coordinate 144,031,350 of NC_042616.1, forward strand.
ATGTAGGCTACCTTTACTGAGTCAGACGGGAACTGTGCAGGCAACAAGAACCAGACGTAGCACTGGTTCAAAAACCCCGGCACGCCTTGGTATCCCCTGCGTAGCGGGTAGGCGGAGGCAGTTGGGTAACTGGAGCGGTGCTGAAAGCAGGAGCCGGGGGGTGGCGCTGGAGGCGTGTCCGGAGGCGTTGCTTCTAGGCGGGTAACCAAGCGCTCCACGGTGGCAGCGAGGGCGTCGATGCAGAGCTGCCGCTGTTGGAGGCGCTGTGCCATTCCAGGAATGGCCTGTAGACTGGGGATCTCCGCCGGGTCCATGGCCTTGCAAACTGTTGTGTTTACTGCGGTAGTGATACAGTGGACCTTTGGGCCGGACTGCAAGGAGGCTTCCTAAGGCAGACCGGGAGGTGGAGTCTATGGGTCTGGCAGGACTTCACCCGGGACCCAGAATCCCCCCGGGAGGAGCCCGTAGGGATCCGGGCCCTTGGGACTTAGGTTGAAGGTGGGCCGCAGAGGGTATGGCAGAAGCAGGCCCAGGGTAGGCAGAGATCAGCAAGCAAGTCCAGAAGCAGGCCTGGGGCTGACAGGCTGCTAGCCAATAGAGTACTGAAGCCGGACCGGGTCAAGACAGGTAGCAGGCAAAGAGAGTTCGGAAGCGGGCTAGGGCAGGCCCGGCAGCCAGTAGGCAGAGTTCTGAAGCAACCGAGGTCGTGGCTGGCGGCAGACTGGCAGAGTACTGAAGCAGACCGGGGTCGAGGCTGGCGGCAAGCTGGCAGAGTACTGAAGCAGGCCGGGGTCGAGGCAGGCGGTAAACAGGCAGAGTACTGAAGCAGACCGGGGTCGAGGCAGGCGGTAGACAGGCGGAGTACTGAAGCAGACCGGGATCGAGGCAGGCGGCAAACAGACGGAGTACTGAAGCAGGCCGGGGTCGAGAACCGGGAAGACAATCGAGAAAGTCACTGAAGCCGGAACGGGAACGGAACCAGGAACCAGGAACCAGCCGAGTCCGGAGGGCAACTAGCGTTCGAGGAACCTCGTTGCAAGGCATCTACTAGGAGTCTGGACGCTGGTTAAATGCAGGCCCGGGGTGTGACGTCAGCTAGGGGGCTGTCCTGTACTTCCGGATGCTGGACGCACATAAGGGCCTTCCTCGCGCGCGTGCGAGGCAAAGAGAGAGGCGGAGCTTCTGGCGGCCTGGACGGTATTCTCCACATGGCGGAGCCGCAGCCACGCAGCCCAGCGGACCAGGGCCCCAGCGGGTCCCCCTGTGGACCGGAGCGGAGGTAAGCGGACCCGAGCCCGAACATGGGGGAGGCGGTCGGGACCGCAACATAAGGTGAGAGGCTGTATCCACTTTAAGAAGAAATTTAGGGTGAGTACGGAGGACCACACGATCACGGAGGAACCTAGTGTCAGGTGAATATGCAACAAGGGCTTGTAACTCACTGACCCTTTTAGCAGAGGTGATGGCTACGAGGAAAAGAATTTTCCATGTTAGAATTTTAACGTTATAGGAATGCAAAGGCTCGAACGGGGAATGCATGAGCCTTGTAAGCACTACATTTAGGCCCCATTCCATAACCGGTGATCGTAGAGGAAACTCATAAGGGGTGGAGCCGTTAACAGGGCATCCCCTACTGAGGTGTACCTGTGCGGAGGGTGTCTGGGGACCAGAATCCGAAAGGTATCCTTGATAGTCTAATGGAGATGGAGTGGGGCAGGAAAAAGGGGTCAGTACCTTTTTGTGCACGCCATTTGGTAAATCGTGCCAATTTCGAATAGTAAGATTTACATGTGGAAGGTTTTCGTGAAGCTACAAGTACCTGAGAATATCAATGAGTCTGTGATAACAGGTTGACCTGTGGGCAGGCAAATTGGTTCCTGGAGTGATAGGTTGAAAAGTATGGGGAAGCATACTTGTCGAGGCCAGTACGGGGTTATGAGAATCATTGAAAACCTGTCCTGCTGTAGGTTCACAAAAGTTTTGACTATGAGCGGTATTGGAAGAGACACATATAGGAGGCCTTTGTTGCAGGGACGAGCAAAGGCGTCCATGGCTAACGTATTTCGAAGCCTGTGTAGGGAGCAGAATCTGTCCACTCTGTGGTTCGATTCTGACGCAAGAGGTCGATGGTTGGCTGACCTCAGCGTTAAAAGATTTTACTCACTACACATGAATTCAGAGACCACTTGTGGGGATGAAGACATCGATTGAGATGGTCTGTTAGTATTTTCGGTATTGCTGTTAGATAAGTGGCCTGGAGATGCATGGAGTGTGCAAGGGCCCAGGCCCAGAAATGCGCGGCTTCCTGGCAGGGCAGATAAGAGCCTGTGCGTCCCTATTTGTTCGAGTACCACATTGCCACTATGTTGTCTGTTTGTATCCACAAAGTTTTGTGTGAGACGCAGTGTTTGAAGGCATAAAGGGCATAACAAATGGCTCAAAGCTCCAGGAAGTTGAACTGAGACTTTTCATGGACCGGCATCAACGAATTTGGGGTTTGGAGGATATTGATAGCAGCTTTCCAACCCAAGTTGGATGCGACTATGGCCAAGATCATATTGCGTCCGTCAGTCTCAGATGGCTTCGACCTCTGTGCCTCATCTTTCTTCCTTCTCTCTCCTCAAGCATTGGGAAGATGGCTGCTGCCGCGTCTTCATGCCGCTCTCTCCGGTGTCCCCGGATTGGCAACGGCGACGGTGTTCGCAATGATTTTCCTGAGGGCCTTCTAGGGTGCGCGCGCGTATGCCACCCACGTCTATATTCACGTCATGGCGGGAACCTCAGGGGCATCCCCTCCGAGTGACGTCATCACATCCTGGTATTTAGCCTGTCTTTCGTTTGTTAACAAACTGAGTTAGCAAGGATTGGATTACTTCCGGTCTAACCTGCTCTGCCACTTCCCAGCTGCCACAGGAAGCTCTCTCTGCCCTTCGAGGTAATTCTTCACTAACCTGGGTACCCGCTCCTCGGGGGCCCTTCTGCTCTATTTTAGGTACCTATCTTGGGATACCGGGTACTCACTCCTCAAAGGTCTGCTCTCCCTATTCTGGTGCCTGCCACTGAACAACTTCTGCCTGTCTGGACCTTCAACTATACAGCTTCTGCTTCAGAGAGTACTAACCCTTTCAGTCTGTCTCATTCTCAGCTTCAGCGCTCTACATCCGGGACCTGTCCCTGCCATGCCACACTGCCTATCACCTACTCGAGTGTGAGACTGGTCACCTCTGCTGAGGACCCCTGGACTACTTCACTGGGTTACCTCCACTGCTGCCTGCTCCCCGGGCAGTACCATCAAGTGGTACAATAAATACAACTTCTCTGTGACTGCATGTATAGAGTCTAGCCTAGTACTGCGGTTCCTCACAGGGATCCTCCCCATGGGAGTGGCCATCACTGCAGTACCCAAGAATCCATTCCAACATCTCATAACCATAACAGATCATCTGAAGATTTAGTTATTGGATTGGTGATATGGATCAGGGACGAAAGCAGTTGAATGGCTTAGAGCCACTGAAATCTTAAAATCCACTGAGTTTTTCTTGTGGTTAGTCTGGCCATAGGAGTGACGTGGATTATGGAAACCATGTGGCCCAGCAATGGAAGAATTGATGGGCTGAGGCTATGTTGCATGCGCGCAGAGATCTGGACAATTTGATAGGATGTCTGTGCGGTTGTTGGGCAGGAAGGCCGTTGCGACTGTAGTGCCCAGATCTGCTCCATATGGGATTTATGGTAGTTGATCAGAATTCCCAGCCAAATGTAGTAGATTTATAGTGAGTCTGTTGTGAACCCTCTGCCCGTGGGCCTTCCCCGCGAGCAGGCTTCACTCACCTCATGGACGCTGCTACCCGACGCCTCGTCGGGCTTGCCTTGTGGCTGGAGCCACAGACTGTGCTCTTCCTTGCAGCCCAGAGGCCGCCTTGACACGCCCTCTTCTCCGCGGCCGGACCCACGGTCTCTCAGCATCCTCCCATGTGGCACGGAGTCGCTGCTGACGTCATCTTGCCTTCGCGGCGCTGGAGCCGCTCCCGGGGCCTCCTGCAGCGGCCAGAGCCGCCGCCGTTGTCGGGGCCTGCTCCTCAGGCCCAGCCCTGCTTCTCTCACGCTGCGCGTCGGTGCAGGCCGCTGTCCGCGGTCCTGCACAGCTTCCTGCTTGCTTCTTAGGCACCAGCGCGCGTCTCTCTGCTGATTTAAAGGGCCAGTCACAGGAAGTGTGGCTGACCCCACCTATAGACTGATTTCCTGCCTAGCCCTATTTAAGGGCTGTCTTCACAATACGTCTTTCCCTTGCATCGGAGTGACATCTCTCTGGAGGCTCCTGCCTGCCAGAGCCTTGTAAGGTCTCCTGTTCTTCGTGGAGCTCCTCGTCTCATCTCATTTGCCTCGTACCACGTCTTCATGTCTTGATGTCATGCCTGAGGTCCCTGTCCATGTCCTGATGTTCCATCATGATCTTCCATGTCCTGATGCCCCGTCATGATCTTCCACATCCTGATGTGCCTGCCTGTCCAGATGTTCTTCCCTGTGCCTTCATCTGGTGCTCCTGAGCCTTCTGATCCTGTAGGGCTGTGGTTCTCGGATGATGTCGTGCCTGAAAATGGAGTGGCCTGCAGGAGGGATTTGTCCCTGTGCTCCTGAGCTTCTGTTCCTGCCAGCCATAGGTGGAGCTTCGGATGACATCGGCTCCATCATCGGTGTTCCTCCTCGCCTGAATCTCCCTGCGCTTGTCCCGCTCTCCTCGTGGTCCGTGACCAGCCTCCTAGGGCTGTGTAGGGTGAGCAGTGAGACAGGGTGGTCCGCGACTCAGTCCCGCGGGTGGGCTGAGTAGGGTGCCCTGAGAGACAGTGCAACTGCCCTTCCTCCCAGCTGTTATTAAGTTCCTAGTCTCGTCTCTGATGCCGTTGCTTCAACCTAAGTGTCTTCGTCTGTGATGCCGTTGCATCAACCTAAGTGTCGTCTGTGATGCCATTGCATCAACCCAAGTGTCTTCGTCTGTGATCCCGTTGCATCAACCCCAGTCTCGTCTGAGGTGCCGTTGCATCAACCTAAGTGTTGTCTGTGACGCCGTTGCATCAACCCAAGTGTCTTCGTCTGTGACGCCGTTGCATCAACCCAAGTCTCGTTTCTGATGCCGTTGCATCAACCCAAGTCTCGTCCGTGATGCCGTCGCTTCAATCATAGTCCTGTCTACGTGTCAAGGCCTCCGTCTGCCCTCACCTCAGGTCAGGCCTGCTGCTCCATGCTGTTCCACGCAGCAGGTCCGAAAGGGCTCGGAATGGTCGGAGGACCATTCAACTTCCAACATCCTCTGTTGTTGGCCAAGGGAGCTTGCAGGCCTGGTGGAGGGTCAGACTGTTAGCCATGCTGGAACACACCGTCAACCCTCGGGTCGGTCCTGGACGCGTCTGGGGTCGGGCTGAGGCCCAAGGGCACACTAAACACCCCGAGCGGGACTTGCAGTAGCGCCCCGCTCACAACAGAGTCCTAGAGAATTTAGAGCTGCTTGTTTGGATTGACTCCTTATTAGGCAATCGTCTAGGTAAGGAAACGCGTGAATGCTGTTGCTCTTTGTAGATGAGCGGCAGTCACTGCTAGGCATTTGGTGAAATACACAAGTTGTCGAAGCTAGTTCGAATGGCAGAAATTGGTATTGAAAATGTTGTTGACTCACTATGAAGCATATAGAAAGTCCAGAGAATAGAGGCAACCCCCTTGTTGTAGTAAGGAAAGCATGGTCCCGAGAGACACCATTTTGATCTTTTCTTTCTGAAGAAATTTGTTGAGATGTCTGAGGTCCAGGATGGGTGGAGGTTGCCTGTTTTCTTTGAAAGTAGGAAATAGCGGGATTAAAATCCTCTGCCTTGTTGTGTCCGGGGAACGGTATCCCGAGCCCTGGTCTTCAGTGGGATGGACCGTTCTGTTCTCTGGCAAGGTTGAAAAATCCAGGAGCCTGCCCAACTGGCTGAGCTGGTGTGATATGGATATCTGTTCTGTCCCCATTAAAGGGTACATGTTTGTGTCTGTATATAGTGCAGCCCACCTGTGTTTACCACAGCCCCTCCTTCCTAGTACTTGTTACACTTTCTGTAACCCAGGACAAAAGTCTGAGAGCCCTGCCTTTAAAGGGAGTTTGCCTTTAACAGAAGCCCCCTCCCTTCTGTTCCTCCCATTGGGAAAGGATCTGTATGCCTTCTTAACCTAACCTGGGTCCTTTCAGGTGCCTTATTGGCTGAAGGGACTGCTCTTCATGTTCCCTCCTGTGTCACTTTGGTCCTGGGCTCGCTGCCATTGGTTCTCGCCCCTTACCTCAGCCTGAGGAGATTTTCTCCTGTATTCACTTTCCAAGACGGTGGGTCAGTCTCAGCTAGGCCAGTAGAAGACTCACGTGCCTGTAACCTCTGTTACACGAACAGCTTTTTACATTCCTCCTACCGCTTTAATCATAAAGACTAATCAGCTTCAAACCCTCGTTCTCTTACCCTGCATCCCAAGAAACTTCACCTCCCTTCCCTTGCCTTCCTCCAGCCACAGGGATCTCTGCCAGAAGCATAGACATTTGAAAGCAACACTTGTAAGTAATAAGAAATTATCTTTACAATAAATGACTTCAAACATAAAGATCATAAAGGGACGTTAGCTGTTTTGGATGAGGAAACTTGGGAAGTCTCTGTGAGACAAAACAGTAAAAAGCTGTTCAGTAAAAAGCTGCTCAGTAAAAGCTGTACAGTAAAAAGCTGGTCTCTCTACAGAAAGTTACAAGCAAAGGCTAGTCTGCCTCAGTAAAGCACCTTACTGAGAGCTGCAAGGAAAGACAGGCAGTGATCTGGAAGTAAAAGCTCAGATCACACAGAAGATAACAAAAGTAAAAGCTGCTTAGAGAAGAGCAAAGGAGAAACTCAGTAAAATTCACTTGTGCAGTCTGTGAAACTTGTTGAACTGAAAGCCTTTCAAAGATCTGTGTGCAGTACAAGGAAATAGGGATTTCAGCCAGCCACAGAAGGATTACATTGAACAAGAGCTGTTAAAGACTGTCTTGCATCTGAATAAGCTTTTCCTGCCTTCAGTGTGGGAAGAATCAAGCATAAAAAGCCTAGATTGTAAAGATTTACACTATGGGACTAACTCTGAGTTTGCAAGGCATTTGAGAAGCAAACGCAGAGTTAAAAGTTAGCCCACGCTGTAAGCCAGGGATATTAGGAACAGTAAAGAAGCATTGGCTTTGTGTGATCTGAGACTAGGCGGGAAGTTTCTAAGCTGAGGAGCTCACCCCTCCCCTCTGCAACTGCTACAGCAGAGAGCAGTCAGTTGCCATAGAAACCAAGACACTAGGCCTCCTGTTCCAGGGACTAGAGATAACAGAAGCTACGGCGGGGAGGGGAAAATAGAAGCTACTCCACCCCTCCTCACATCCCTGTGTTTCACTTCGCTGCCAAAGCTCCCTCCCCCTCTTCACTATGCTCTGGCAGGCTAGCAAAAGACAAACCTTTGAAGTGTCAATTACAAGAAACTCAGCCTGAGCAGACACAATTACAGAGAGAATCATGGCTGAAACTTCAGAACAGCCGGCCAAAGCCATCACAGTAAAAAGTGACACAGAAGAAGGAAAGGAAGGCAGGGAAGAGAAAGATGAAAACAGGGAATCAAAGAGATTGTGTGCGCTTACAGAGAGAGCTGCACAGAGATATGAGGAAAAGAAGCTGAAGCATGAAGATAAGATAGAAAGGGAATAGCATAGTATTGCTAAGAAAAAAGAGAAGATTTTAGAAAACCCCACCAATCTTAAGTATCACATAGAGCAGCTGAGGCTTCATTTTCAAACTTATCAGCTCAACACAGAAGAGTATCTCGGGTTCTTAACACGGAATAATACTGCAGAAAGCCTCGAAGAAAAGGGCCGCCAACAGAGTTTACACCAAATACGCCAGAGAATGGTAATGGACACTATTAACAGTGCAGAAGCAGGTGACATAATAAACGAGACCAACTCTCAGCACTCTCGCACCTCTAAGTGTACATCAAGATCTGCAAGGTCACAAGGGTCAAGATACTCGAGCCACTCTCAACTCAGCTCTATCATCCTCCAAAAGAGAGCAGAGTCCCAAGCAGCTATGGCGCGCATACAGTATGCTGAACTAGCAGCAGCCCTCAAGATAGAAGGGCTCAGAATAGAAGAACAACAGAAAGCCGCCGCCACAGCTGCTGCCGCCACAGCTGCCGTTACAGCCGCCACAGCTGCTGCTACAGCCGCCGCTTCAGCCGCCGCCGAGGAGCACAGAAAGGCTGAGCTAGAAATCGCCTTAGACCTGTTGCAGCAAAAGAGAGAAGCAGCAGCCCTTGAAGCCCAAATTAGAGTACTGGATGCACCCCCGGATCGGGACAATGGGGAAGACCTACTCAGAGGCACGGCCCAACAAGAACCAGTCCGACGGACACTAGAGTACGTCATAACTCACCCTCTAACTCACGCCAGCGCGTCACCTCCTCCAGAGCAACCCCCGCATCGGGAAGGAACACACCTCCCTTCACAAATAGAGACCTCAAACAGAGAAATCAAACCTGAAACACAAATGGCCATGAGTACCAAACCTCATGGCAGCAATCCACTGGCTCTAAATCATGCGAATGTAAGACAGCCCACACACAGGAAACGTCCCAGCCAAACACCCCGAGCCAACGCACAACAGGAGAGATGTGCATAGTCAACCACAGGATATCAATCCAGCGAGGCCCGCCACCTTTCAGGATGAGCCTTCAGAAAGAGAAGACTTATCAAGGTACATGTCTCGCCGAGAACTCATAACCGCAGGCCTCTACGTGTTCAACGATCAGCCCAAGGATTACAGGACATGGAAAGCTGGCTTCCAAAATGCTGTGAAAGATATGAAGTTGGACTCGTCAGAAGTGATGAACCTGATGATGAAATGGTTAGGACGTGAATCGGCCGAATACGTGAGCAGATTGAGAACCGTCCACCTAAGGAATCCCTCTGCAGCATTAAAGGAAATGTGGAAGAGACTTGAGCAATACTATGGAAACCCAGTCACCATAGAAAATGCATGGTTCGAAGAGATGGAAAACTTTCCAGAAATATCAAGGAAAGACAACCGAAAGCTATTAGAATTGGGAGATCTTCTCCAAGAGGTGGAGACAGCGAAAGCCGAACTAATTTACCCGAGTCTCAGCATCCTAGACACACCACGAGGCATGAACACCATCATAAATAAGCTGCCAAGCGATATACAAGATGGGCATCTCACGGTGCACAGTACAAAGAGGACAACAACAGGCACCCACCGTTCCATGTCCTCACAAAGTTCATACGTGACTTGGCAAAGCACAGGAACGACCCTAGCTTCCAGTTCAGCACACGTGAGACACACCGAATCAGTTACCGAGTGGGCGAAAAGCCAGCCAAAAAGTATGGCAGCAACAGGAGGCCCATTTCGGTGCACAAAACGGAAGTGTCACCCAAGACATCTACACAAGATGAACTTCCTGATATGAGTGGGGTGGAGGATCCAGACCGGCAGTGCCCCATACACAAAAAACCTCACCCGCTCAGAAAGTGCCGAGGATTCAAAGGGAAACCCTTGAAAGAACGCAAAGAACTGTTGAAAAAGTACAGAATTTGCTACAGGTGCTGCTCTTCATCTAGCCACATGGCTAAAGACTGTAACACAATCATCAAGTGTTCAGAGTGTGGGAGTGACCGACATAATAGCGCTCTGCACCCTGATAAAGCAAAACCTCATCCTTCAAGAACTTCACACCCCAGTTCAAACCACGGCAGGGAGGAGAAGAATGAACAAACGCCAGAACCTGAAGTGGTCACAAAATGTACACAGGTGTGCGGGAGAAATAGCAAGGGGAAATCCTGCACAAAAATATGCCTGACCAGAGTGTACCCCAAGGGGCGGCCTGAGCAGGCAGTCAAAATGTACGCCATCATAGATGAACAGAGCAACAGATCCCTGGCAAGGCCGGAATTCTTTGACTTGTTCGATATCCACAAACGCTACTCGTCGTACAGCCTCAAAACCTGTTCAGGAGTCGTCCAAAGGACGGGGAGGAGGGCAAGCGAATATGTAATAGAAGCGATAGATGGCAACTACAAGTCAAACTTACCCGTGCTCATAGAGTGCGACCAGATACCTGACAACAGAGATGAAATTCCTACGCCGGAAGCTGCTCAACACCACCCTCATCTGAGATCTATAATGCATCGGCTTCCACCGCTAGATCCGGAAGCAGAAATCCTACTGTTACTGGGCAGGGACGCACCGGAGTTGCTCAAGTCCCTGGAGATGCGTGATGGTCCACCAACCACACCCTACGCTTATCGACTCGCCTTGGGATGGGTGATAGTCGACGATGTCTGTGTGAATCGGACAAGGAAACCGAGTATTCAGACATACGCTACGAGTGTCTTGGACAATGGATGTCCCACCCTGTTTGAACCATGCCCTAACCACCTAAGCACCAAGGAGATCCTAAGCTGCGAAGAACCGATTCTCAATTCAGCTACCAGCAGGATCACCCCCCCCCCCCCCCCCCCATCAGATGCAGAGGAATATCTAGGGGAGTCGGTGTTTCAAGTCACCAAAGATGATGACAAAACTACTCTCTCTGTAGAAGACAGAGAATTCTTAAGAATTATGAACGAAGGGTTCTTTATGGATGAATCAAACAGCTGGGTGGCCCCCCTACCATTCCGGACACCCAGATCTCGACTCCCCAACAATAGAGAACACGCAGTCTCACGACTTAGGTCGCTGCGGAAGACTTTGGAAAGGAAACCGGAAACGAAACAGCATTTCACTAGCTTCATGAAGGAAATGTTAGACAAGGGCCATGCAGAGCTAGCACCACCTTTGAGGAATGGCGAAGAATGTTGGTACTTGCCTACCTTTGGTGTATATCATCCGCAGAAGCCAGGCCAGATCCGAATCGTCTTCGATTCCAGTGCGCAGTTCCGTGGGATCTCACTCAACAGTGTGCTTCTCACGGGACCTGATATGATCAACAACCTGTTAGGAGTGGTGATCCGCTTCAGGAAAGAAGCAGTCGCTGTGATAGCCGACATCCAACAAATGTTCTACTGTTTTGTCGTGCACCAAGACTACAGAAATTATCTGAGATTCCTGTGGTACCGCGACAACGACATCAACAAGGAGATTGTGCAATACCGGATGCGAGTGCACGTTTTCGGCAACAGTCCATCGCCTGCAGTAGCCACATAAGGGCTCAGGAGGACAGCCCAAGAAGGAGAAAAAGAGTATGGTTCAGAGGCCAGACACTTTGTGGAGAAGGACTTCTACGTAGATGACGGATTAAAGTCCTTACCTACCGCAAGGGAAGCGATTAAGTTAATAAAGGCAACACAAGCAATGCTAGCAGGTGCAAATCTGAGACTCCACAAAATAGCCTCAAATAGTCCTGAAGTAATGAAAGCATTCTCTTCATACGATCGCGCCAAAGACTTGAAGAATTTAGGCCTGAGAGTGGACGCACCCCCTCTCCAACGAAGTCTTGGGTTAAGTTGGGATGTAAAGAAGGATGTCTTTACATTCCAAGTTTCAATCCGAGATAAACCATACACCCGCCGAGGTGTCTTAGCCACAGTCAACAGTCTGTATGACCCGCTGGGGTTCGTAGCCCAGTCACAATACAAGGAAGAGCCTTGTTAAGAGAACTCTCATCCAGCACTACCGAATGGGACGCCCCATTGCCCCAAGCAAGGAAATTGGAATGGGAAAAATGGAAGAGCTCCCTGAAAGTGCTCGAACAGCTCCACATACCATGCACTTACGTTCCAATATCACTTAGTACACCCAGCCATAAGGAGATCTGCATTTTCTCCGATGCATCGGTCAAAGCCATAGCTGCGGTAGCCTTTTTGAGAGTAACAGACGTGAAAGGGACAGTACACGTGGGCTTCATCTTCGGCAAGGCAAAATTAGCACCACAACCCGACCACACCATACCACGCCTAGAATTGTGTGGAGCGGTGCTAGCAGTGGAAATAATGGAGCTGATAACAGCCGAGATAGACACGCAAATTGACACTATTCACCTCTACACGGATAGCAAAGTGGTACTAGGTTACATTTACAACCAGACAAGAAGGTTCCACGTGTATGTTAGCAACAGAGTTGAACGTATACGCAAGTCAACGCACCCAGAACAATGGTATTATGTGCCCACCGATCAGAATCCAGCAGATCACGCGACAAGAAGTGTGCCAGCATCCCATTTAATGGAAACGATGTGGCTGATGGGACCAGAATTTCTCCGGAAACCAGAACACAGGTCTCCCGAATGCTTATTCGATCTCGTAGACCCCGACGCCGATTCGGAGATTCGCCCAGTCACAACTACTCTCCTCACCGATATTGTTCCCGGGAGCGGTCTGGGAGCTCACCGTTTCCTGCACTTCTCAAGCTGGACGACACTGAGAAGAGCGATGGTGCTCCTCATCCATATAGCGCTGTCAAGACACCTACCAGCTGACAATAGGCGGAACACCTGTCGTCGATGGCACCTCTGCACAGAATCCCTCTCGGTGAACGAGCTCATCCGAGCGGAGAACACCATCTTACGCTGTGTACAACGGGAAATGTACGCAGAAGAATGGAGACGCATCAGCAGAGGTGCGGGCTTGCCCAAAGATAGCCCCCTCCGAAAGTTGAATCCCTTCATTGACAAAAACGGCCTGCTGCGAATTGGTGGCCGTCTCACCCAGGCGGAACTGGACACGGGAGAGAAGAACCCCGTCGTTGTTCCTGGGCCGCATCACATAGCTGTCCTGCTTGTACAACACTACCATGAACAGGTTCGGCATCAAGGTCGACACTTCACTGAAGGAGCTGTCAGAGCAGCAGGGCTGTGGATTGTGGGAGCGAAACGATGCATCACCTCCGTAATTTACAAATGCATCAAGTGTCGCAAACTACGTGGTGCCCTCCAACAACAACAAATGGCCGACTTGCCAGCAGATCCACTCAGTACTGAGCCTCCATTTACTTATGTGGGGCTAGAAGTCTTTGGGCCCTGGCTGATCACGTCTAGGCGTAACCGAGGGGGATGCACGAACAACAAACGCTGGGCAGTGAAATTCACCTGCATGAGTATTAGAGCTGTACACATTGAAGTCGTCGAGTCTTTGGATACCTCGAGTTTCATAAATGCGTTGGCCAGATTCTTTGCGATCAGAGGTCCAGCCACCCAAATCCGCTTCGACTGTGGAACTAACTTCGTAGGAACTTGCAAAGAACTGAACATTGCCTCTGTTAAGATTGACTATCCTACCTTTGAAAGATACCTTTGCAATCAGAAATGCACGTGGAAGTTCAATCCGCCCCACGCCTCACACATGGGAGGATCATGGGAGCGAATGATTGGGATGGCCCGCCGAATCCTCGATGCCATGCTGATAGAAACTAGTCCGACTCGACTCACCCATGAAGTCCTAACCACTCTCCTAGCAGAAGTGGTGGCTATCCTCAACGCGAGACCACTAGTCCCGGTATCCTCCGACCCTGAGTCACCACTGATCTTGACCCCAGTCATGCTTTTAACACAAAAGACTAATAACATTCCTGTGCTGCATGGGGACTTTGATGGCAAAGGAATTCACAAACGCCAATGGAAACAAGTCCAACAGCTTGCCAACTCCTTTTGGAGTCGTTGGAAGAAAAAGTACTTACCGACTCTCCAGTTTCGAAGCAAACGGCAATCCAACAAACCCAACATCCGAGAAGGGGACCTTGTTCTTCTCAAAAATGGTCAAACCCAACGCAACAGCTGGCCTCTGGGGCTCGTCATCAAGACTCACCCCGGAAACGACGGACGTGTTCGTAAGATCGAAGTAAAGACTACGAACCAAGGGACAGCCAAGATCTTCTACAGGCCCGTCAGTGAAGTGGTACTCCTCATGCCACGTGAAGAAACCTGAACTTCGTGGACTGTTGTTCACACCAAAGACTCTCTCTCTCTCTTTGTGTTGTCTGTCTTTCGTTTCAGCTTGGCGAAACTCCTTGAGGAAGACACCATCCACCGCCTAGATGACTGGATGACCGAGACTACTGCGAACTTCCCTGAACGTCGAAAGATACAGTTATAATGAACTTTACACTGTTGCATGTTGATATGAGAACTGATATTGTGGTATCTTGTGATACCAGACGGGGAGTGTTCTGTCCACCTTAAAGGGTACATGTTTGTGTCTGTATATAGTGCAGCCCACCTGTGTTTACCACAGCCCCTCCTTCCTAGTACTTGTGACACTTTCTGTAACCCAGGACAAAAGTCTGAGAGCCCTGCCTTTAAAGGGAGTTTGCCTTTAACAGAAGCCCCCTCCCTTCTGTTCCTCCCATTGGGAAAGGATCTGTATGCCTTCTTAACCTAACCTGGGTCCTTTCAGGTGCCTTATTGGCTGAAGGGACTGCTCTTCATGTTTCCTCCTGTGTCACTTGGGTCCTGGGCTCGCTGCCATTGGTTCTCGCCCGTTACCTCAGCCTGAGGAGATTTTCTCCTGTATTCACTTTCCAAGACGGTGGGTCAGTCTCAGTTAGACCAGTGGAAGACTCACGTGCCTGTAACCTCCGTTACACGAACAGCTTTTTACATTCCTCCTACTGCTTTAATCATAAAGACTAATCACCTTCAAACCCTCGTTCTCTTACCCTGCGTCCCAAGAAACCTCACCTCCTTCCCCTGCCTTACTCCAGCCACTAGGATCTCTGCCAGAAGCATAGACGTTTGAAAGCAACACTTGTAAGTAATAAGAAATTATCTTTACAATAAATGACTTCAAACATAAAGATCTTTGTTTTGGAGACTGATTGGGAGGAACGTTAGCTGTTTTGGATGAGGAAACTTGGGAAGTCTCTGTGAGACAAAACAAATAAAATAATACTATAAAATTCAAGATAAAATTACCTCCGGCTCTGGAGTCAATGAGAGCGAAAATCTGAAATTCTAGAACTTCGTATAGCAGGGAGACTGGCAAAGATAATAGAGGAGTAGGAATGGTGAGGCCTAGGAGAAGTCCTCCTGCACATCCTAGGCATGTCAGTTTCCCGGACAGATGGGACAGGTTTGGACAGCATGGCCAGATTGGCCGCAGTACATGCATTACCCCGTGCGTTTATGAAAACGTTTCTCCTTGGAAGTTAAATGGCTTCGGCCTAGTTGCATAGGCTCTTCCTCTTTTAAGGAGGCAGACGGTATGCTTGAGGCAATAGGCACAGGTTTAGTATGGTTAGCCCCCACGATGGTCTTTCGTGGACTCTTAGCCTCCTGAGTTCGGTCTCGAATACGGTGGTCAATTCTCCCAGCCAGTTCCATCAGAGACTCAAGGGTATCAGACAAATCACGAGCCACCAATTCGTCCTTTAAGCGGGAGCTGTGGCCCTCCATGAAAATGTCACATAAACATCTAGTGTCCCAATCTAGTTCGGATGCTAAAGTCTTGAATTCGATCACAAAGTCTGTGAGTGGCTTATTACCTTGCTGGAGGTTAAGCAAGGCAGAGCCTTGCTTAACCTCCAGCAAGGTAATAAGCGAGCAAGTCTGGCGAGCAAGGCAGACCTAGCTCTGGCGAGCTAGGTCATCAAAGACAGACTTGAAAAGTTTTAGAAATTCTGCTAGGTCATACAGGATAGGATCTTCACGTTCCCATAACGTTGAAGCCCAAGCCAAGGCTCGTCCTTCTAGAAAAGAGAGGATGTAAGTGGTCTTGGATGCTTCTTTGGGAAAGAGGGTAGGCTGTAAAGAAAAATGTATGCTGAATTGATTAACAAACCCTCTGCAGATCTTTGCTTCACCCGTGAAACGGGTTGGAGTTGATAAAGGTACAGTGGTCTTAATGGTCACCACTGGAAACAGCAATTCTTTCACTGGAGTTACTGAAGTATTCAGTTGAGCATGCAACTGATTGAAGGCAGTAGCTAGGCTTTCCAGAGTCTTCTGTTGCTCAGTGATCCGCTGGGCTAGACCAGGAATGGCCTGCAAGGCCACGAGCTGAGCCGAGTCCATGGAGTTAGCAATCTGTTGGGTTTGTGGCATAGTGTGGACTCTTAGTTGCAGTGGAGATGACTCATCCCACGAGGAGGAACCCCATGGGGAACCACTGCGATAGGCTAGACTCAGAGAGCAGACACTGTAGATGGAAAGCTTTATTGTACTGCTGTAGAAAGATGGTAATAAGGCAGGAAGAGATGGCACTGTAGTCCAGCAAGGTGCCAATACATTCAGACAGCCTCAGATGGAGAATCTCACCCAGATGTACAAGGTTGGTAGTGTTCCGCTGAGCAGGATAAGCCGAACTTGGTAGGTGGAAATGGACAGCTGGATCATAGAGGTACTCACTGAAGAGTAGTGCAGGAATCCTCCTGGTAGGTAGTGAAGGTGGGACCCGAGGTCCGTGATACAGGATACTCTGAGTTGGATAGGCCCTCGAGGAGTGAGTACCCGGTAGCACAAATGATCCTGTAAAAGAAGAGAGAGAGACCCCCGATAAGCGGTTGTCTAGTTAGAAGTAGAAAACCCCGAAGGGTCGTTAGAAGCGAGAGGCCCCCGAGGAGCGGGTGCCCAGAGCTTCTTCAGGAGCGAGATACCCCAGAGGGTAGCGAGGAGTCTAAGTGTGCAGCTTAGAAGCGGTCAGAGTAGCTAAACCGAAGTCCTTGCTAACTTGTTCCTTAGTGGTAAAGCGGAGGCTTAAATACCCGGAGGTATTGATGTCATGCGGTGGGGATGCCCACGAGGTTCCCGTCATGAAGTGTAGATAAGCGTAGGCAGCATGCGCGCGTGCGCCCTAGGAGGCCATGGGAAGGAGCATGGCAGACGGGAATGCCCATGCTGAGTTGGAGAAGCCGAGGGTTTCGGCATTCGGCACCGGAGGCAGCCATCTTACCCATGGATGAGGAGAAAGTCAAAAAAGAGGTGAGACAGAGCGGTCGCAGCCGTTTACGACCAATGAAAGCAACACTGCCGGAGCCTACCATGCGGTATCTGAGCAAAGTCTAACAGCGGGACCTAGCCAAAAGGCCACTCAACATGCCAAGCTGCCATGAGTCTCCAAGCTCTCTTGGAGGTGGGAATGGATGTCGGATCAGTGCACCAAGGTTCAGAGACCAGAAGGGGAAGCAAATTCTTCCCTCTTTTTTTTTTTTTTAACTCTTTACCTGAGCTCAGCCTTTGTTGGCAGAGTATAGAGTTGTTCTCCGGCTGTGAGGGAAGACAGCAAAAGTCTTTACCACCGCACTTGGCTTCCTACACCCACTAGCCTCTCAGCTGTTTCTCTCTCTACAGCTAAGTCCACGCCCCAAAACCTATTGGACCGAGGTACTCTACTGAGGGAGGAATCCGCAGATATCACCTCAGGAAAACTCGACTGAGGGAGGACCCATAAGGTATCACCACAGGAGAGCGGGGCAAATTAATTTCCTTCTTCTTTTCTCCTTTAAAATTTTTTTTTTTTAAGAAATCCACAGTAGGGAGATGTATGTCCAACATCCACTGGAGATAGAGAATACTAGCAGGCTGATGTCATTGCAGGGATACATATATACTGTGATGTCAGCTTTGCTCCATCTCTATCTGCTGGTAAAGGTAAACCACTGATCATGGATTAACCTGTCTGAATGCTATGAAACATTCATTTACATTGTTAGGAAGCTTGTGTTTTTTCTTATGCAGTGACAAAATAAAATTTAAAAATAGTAAAAAGAAAACAAAAGCCTGCAGAGAAACCATTAATTGTAAAATGAAATTATGTTGTATGAAGTACAAGAAATTCTATGAAAAAACAAAGCACATAATCTGAACAAAGGAATTTTAAACAGGAAATTGGGTTTATTTTGTTATAACTTCAAAATCTGGCTTATGAAACTAATGGGAACATTTGCTGAAACACAGGGTTGTAGTGTCAATGAATTTAATGTAGTATAGGAAACTTAGGAATTGGAAACAAAGGCCAATAGTCTAAGCAATCTGTGAAACAAACCTTTTTCTGCAAATCTGTAGATGGCATCACATGCTTTGGCTAAAATATCTTCCTCTGGAGAGTTAAGCATTAACACCACAGTTGCTGCATTTTTGCTTTCAATTATCAGTGGATCAAACTGAAAAAAAGAGAAATGGTACATATCAAATCTTTAAGGAAAATAAAAATATTTTTGTACAGAATTCAAATGGTTAAGAATGGCATGCAATATTAAAGCAAGGGAAAGTTTCTTTTTATTCTTGCTATTATATTCAACCAGTCAGTTTCAAAGAAAGCATGTTTGCTCACTATAAATGATGTTTGCATAGACAGCAGGATAAATTAGCCATTTCTTGTGGGTGGCATCATCCAGCGGCACCAAATGGACGTCTCTCCTACCTAGTAGAGCTTTGAGCTCTACCAATGATGTGGAGGATTTTCCACATCGACGTTGCCTCATGAGCCTCCACATCTGTATCATAGCTAAATCTAGCTAGCTAGTCAACTCTCCAGGGAGGCGGGTGTTATGCCTGTCGGTTGCAGACGGCTGCAACAACTTATGCTCACCTCTCTTTTCCCCGCACCGTCAATTCTGGGAAGAATGGCGGCCTCTGCTAACCCATGCCGACCTCGCCAGCGTCCTCAGGACAGCGTGGGCGCTGCCGACCACCATCTTGGATTCGGAACCACTTAGGTGCGTGCACACACACAAGGGCCTCCTTTCTATATGTCATGACGAGAACCTCGGGGGCATCCCCTCCCGATGACATCAACTCGCTATTGTACTTAAGCTAACCGGCCCTTGCCTTCTACGAGTTACCAAGGAGTTCCCTCATTGCTGAATCCGCTTCATTCTAGAACTTCCTGTTCCTGACTCTGGTCTTGGCATATGACGCTCTGAGTACCTGCTCCTCAGGGGCTCTTCTGCGTTCCTGGCTATCCACTCCTCGGAGGGCCTTCCAGCCTGACTATTACTGACCTGCCTCGCACCATCTCTTGTAAGTACCACTATAAGACTTCTACGATAAGAACTGTTCTGAGGATTCTCTGCGATGTACCCTATGCCTCGGGTCACTACGTCTCTCTTTAGTAGAGGTATTTCTGCATACCCTGCGCTGCAGAGTATTGGCACACCAACTACAGGAGCCACTTCCGATTTCTGCACCTCATCCAGCTCATCTACATCTACTGTACAGACATCCTCGGTGTACCCCGCTCTGCGGGCCACTACCGGATCTGTATTCCCGAGGTAGCCTATATTCATCTGGAGGGATTCCCAGGGTACTCCGCTTTGCGGGCCACTACCGGATCTTCATGTCTGTGGTATCACTCTGGGTATACCCCACTGCATCAAACTGTACTATTGCACCTCCCGCTCTGCAGGCATTAACTCTTTCTTTCCTTCATAATAAAGTCTCTACCTACAGCTGTGTCCTACGCCACTGAGACTATGCCTGCTGACGGTGAGGCTCACAGGGTTCCTCCCTGGCCTGGCCCAAAGTCTGGCCGAACAGCAAAGGACATTAGACACACTGGCTAACACCTTCAATCAACTAAACTCTTGGCTAAACTCTGCATCTCTGCCTGACAAGGCACTGCCTCTCCACCTACTGGGCCTATAAGACTCTCTGTGCCCTTGCCGGCACCCACTCGTTTTACAGGTGATCCCCTGCTATGTAGAGGCTTCCTGAGGCAGTGCTGTATGCACTTCTCCTTACAGCCAACCTACTTTCCAGTCGTAGTGTTCAAAACTACATACATACTGTCTCTTTTAGACGGAAAAGCCCTGGCCTGGGCTTCACTTCTCTGGGAGCGTAATGATCCAATTCTCAGTGATTTGACGGGCTTCCTTGCTCTCTTTCATTTTGTATTTGACAGCCCCGCTCACAAGATCATCGCTGGATCTGCACTCCTACATCTCCAACAAGGTACTAAACCTCTGACTGTTTATGTTATTGAGTTCAAAACCTTGGCCTCGCAGCTACATTGGGTCCTGGGTTGACTGCGGACTATTTTTCTGGAAGGTCTCAACTTTCACATCAAAGACAAATTAGAAGCACGTGAGCTCCCTGATACCCTGGACTCCCTCATTGATCTCGTGGGATGACTTGATCGTCGTCTGCAGGAGCGGTCACAAGAGTTAAAGGGTCCTAAAAAGATGTCACCAGGAGTTCCACGCTCTCGTCCAATGCCTGCTACTCAGACTACTTCCATACCCAGTATCGAAGAGGAAGAACCCATGAAACTAGGCCGCAGCCACCTAACACCCAAGGAGAGGCATTATCAAAGAAGGTTAGGCCTCTGCATGTACTGCGGACAACCTGGCCATGCAGTGCCCTCCTGTCCTATCTGGCTGGAAAACTCGCCAGAGGACTCCTCCTAGGTCTAAATTCTCCATCTCCTCCACTGACCCTTCCAGTCTCTATTATTTTGGATGCTCTCGAATTCCTCACATTAGCCCTAGTGGACTCCGGTGCCAGGGAAACTTCATACTCAGACAACTCGTAGAACACCTATGAATCCCCACTGTTCAGACACCTACGCCACTGCTGTTATCCTCCATACATGGCGAGCCACTACCAGGTAAGGTCTCTTATTCTACTCAATCTATTCCACACAGGGTCACTCCACTCGGAGACCATCTCCTTCCTTGAACTGGATAAGGCAATACACCCGATGGTACTCGGATTGCCATGGTTACAGACGCACTTGCCCCAGTTTGATTGGAGCACCTTGGAACTGTCCCATTGGGGAAGAGATTGCCATGGAAAATATCTACAAGTGGTCACTCCTATGCCATGCCTGACCACTACCACCTCCCTTCTGAGCCTACCAGCAGTATTCATCTTATCAGGACGTGTTCTCTAAGAAGGCAGCAGATACTCTGCCACCTCACCGATCTTTTGACTGCGCCATTAACTTAGTCCCCAATGCCGAACCTCCTAGAGGAAGAGTGTACCCACTTTCTCTGTCTGAAACCAAGGCTATGTCAGCCTATATTGAAGAAAAGCTGGCGAAGGGTTTCATTCGGCGTTCTAAATATCCAGCCAGAGCCGGATTCTTTTTTGTGGGTAAGAAGGATGCATACCTTCGCCCATGAATAGACTACCGCGGCTTACATGAGATCACCATGAAGGATCGCTATCCATAGCCTTTGATCCCTGAACTCTTTGATAGGCTCCAATGGGCCTAAATAGTCACAAAACTGGACCTCAGAGGGGCATATAACTTGGTCCGAATACGCCAGGGCGATGAATGGAAGACAGCATTTAATACCCGCGACGGCCATTTTGAATATTTAGTCATGCCCTTTGGCCTTTGCAATGCCCTGGCCGTGTTTCAAAACAAGATGAATGAAATCTTCAGGGACATGTTGTACAGCTGTGTAGTAGTATATCTTGACGACACACTGGTTTTTTCTTAAAACCTGCAGAACCATCAAGTAGACGTCGCTAATGTTCTACAAAGACTAAGTGATAATTGTTAGAAAAATGTTCCTTTCACCAGGAATCAGTTCCTTTCTTAGGCTATGTGGTATCCAGCCAGGAGTTCCAGATGGATCCGCAAAAAGCCAAAAGCATCCAAGACTGGCCTCAACCTACTGGACTTAAGGCTTTGCGAAGATTTCTCAGATTCACAAACTACTACAGATCCTTCATTCATCACTATTCTACCTTGACCGCACCCCTTACAGCCTTGACGCGGAAAGGAACCAATCCCTCTCAATGGTCTGCTGAAGCCATAGACGCCATCCAGCAACTCAAAGAAGCGTTTATTCAAGAACCATGTCTTCCTCACTTGGATCCACGACGACCATTCACTGTCGAGGTGGATGCTTTGGACTTCGGAGTTGGTGCTGTCCTTAGTCAACACAGTGACACCCACACCTTGCATCCCTGCTCCTTTTTCTCTTGGCGTTTCTCTTCTGCCAAGCGAAGCTATGGGATAGGAGACAAGGAGCTATTAGCCATCAAATTGGCTTTTAAAGAATGGAGTTCATGGATCGAGGGTGCACAACATCAGATAACGGTTTACACTGACCACAAAAATCTTGAATACCTATGACATGCGCAACGCTTAAACCACAGACAAGCCCGCTGGTCCTTATTTTTTAACCGATTTGATTTCCTATTGAAGTATCGCCCAGCAGACAAGAATACCCGGGCGGACGCCCTCTCCTGTTCCTTCATACCGGAGAATGTTCCTGATACCCCATGTCATATCATTGACCCTACCAGGGTACTTCTCTCAGCTACACACACAGTTCCAGCTGGAAAGACTGTGGTGCCCCAGTCTCTGAGAGAGAAGATCCTCAGATGGGCCCATGACTCTTTGCTTGCAGGCCATCCTGGATGATCCAGAACACTCACCACCTTACAAAGATACTACTGGTGGCCCTCTATGAAAGAAGATGTACGGGCCCTCTATGAAAGAAGATGTACGGGCCTATGTGGAATCATGTCCAGCTGCGCAAGACAGAAACTCACTACTGCCACCTCTGGTGGTATCTTCAAGCTATATAATAAAAGACAATCTTCTGTGTGTATCGAGTCTAGCCTAGTACTGCAGTTCCTAACGGGGCTCCTCCCCGTGAGAGTGGCCATCACTGCAGTACTCAAACACTTCAAAACCATAACATATTGCTAACTTCATGGATTCGGCTCAGATCCCCACCCGCCTCCCAACATGGCATACTAATTTGCTTTGTTACGGACTGAGGAGCCTCAGCAAATGCAGGAAGATACAAGAGGGAGCACCTCACTGAAAGACTTTGGTGATTTTAGAGAGTTCCGCCACTTAGTCGCACGGAGGACATACCCAGACAGCATGGCTAATTCATCTGCTATCCACGGAAAACACCGTTTACGGTAAGCAAACTTGCTTTTTTCATTTATTTATTTATTTATTTAATGAGTTTTATATACCGTCATTCGGTAAAGCCATCACAACGGTTTACAAAAGCTCAAAATGCAGGATTTTTAACAATTGAGCAAAAAGGGATAACAGGAAGTATATTAAACAAAGGAGAGATATTCAATTGCAAAGATATTAACTGGCATTTGCACTACAGGTTGCACTAAGGGGTGCACAAAGGAGAGAGCCCCTTTGTTGCACCTCTTCGGCGCACAGCGCCTGGTGGCAGGGCACCTTTCAACGGTCGGAGCTGCCCCTTGTGACGTGGGGGGGGGGGCGGGGGGCAGGGCTTCCGATCGGATCTCTCCCTCACATTGCAGTTCTGTTTTTTTCTCTTTTTCAGTTTCAGGTGATATTTATTCTTCTCTTCTGTTCCCATGGCGATGGAGAAGTGCCGCATGGCACCCAAAGGTGGTGGGTGGGCTGCCAGTTCGAGGGCCACTACCGGCTCTTCACGTCTGTGGTATCACTCTGGGTATACCCTATTGTATCGAACTGTACTGTTTTACAGAGAGAGAGCATGTGACAGTAAGAGCCTGTGCTTAAGCAAGACAGCATGTGGGAGTGAGAAGAGAGCCTGTGTGTGTGAGGCTCAGACAGCATGTGCCAGTGAGAGACTGTATGTATGAATGATTGTATGAGAGAGAGCATGTGACAGTGAGAGCCTGTGCTTGAGCAAGACAGCATGTGGGAGTGAGAGAGTGTGTGTGTGAGTCAGACAGCATGTGCCAGTGTTTTTTGTAATAGGCAAGCGCACGTTTACAATCCAAGGTGTGAAGTTTTCCTTCATTGTCATTGGCGTGCAGTTTTGGATGGAAAGTGGAAAAAGTGATGGTTTGGTTAATGTGAAAAACCCAAACCACCTTCGGCAGAAAATTGGGGTGTGTACGTAGTGTAATTGTTATTATTTGTGATAATTGTGGGTGGATCCTTGGGCCAGTGGCAGATGACCATGCCCACAGGGAAAGATCCCGAGAGGGACCACTGGTCAAGCTCAGAGTTGGGAGACAGACACACACTTAGTTCTTTTATTAAACTGCTTTTAGAGAACCACCAGAGGTGGCAGTAGTGAGCTGGAAGAGCCCAGCTGGGCTGTAGTTCCTCAGGCACTGGAACAGCGATCCCAGGATGGCTGAGCTGTAGCGAAACTGAGATAGTGAGTAGGCAGAGTATGCAGAGTTCAGGAACAGAACCTTGATGGTAACACTCACACAATAGTCTCTTGGAACAGCTGGAATGAAGTAAGCCCTCGAGGAGCGACTACCTGGTTCCAGGGAATGCTCTGAGAGAGAGATGGTAACTCACTGGTGTTGTAGGCAATGGTGATTTTCTGGCAGAAGTTGTATTCAGTAGCAGGTCCGGGAAAGTGGGCCCTCGAGGAGCGAGTACCGGTTCCAGACTGCGACCTGAAAAGCAAGAGAGAGAATGAGGCCCCCGAGGAGTGGGTACCCCTGGTAAAGTCCGAGGAGGCAGAGTAGCAAGGTACGCAGAGAGTGAATCCCATCTGTAGTGATACCTGGAGGCAGCTAGGTAGAAAACCCTTTGCTAACTTGATTAGCTAGCAAAACAAGAGACCTTAAATATCTGGTGATGATGATGTCATCTCAGGGGGACGCCCCTGAGGTTCACGCCACAGTCGGTACTTGAGTCGGAGCCGCGCCACACGCGCACCCTTAGGCCTCAGGAGAACATGGCAGAAGGCAGCGTCTAGCAGGTCTGGGAATGCCAGAGGAGGTCGGCAAAATGACGCCGCAGCAGCCAAACTTCCATCAACAAAAGAGGGAGTTGCCAAAGAGGTAAGGTGGGCGGAGTGGAGACTTCGGGCAGCGACGGTCGCAACAGTACCCCCCTTCAAAGGGCGATCTCCTCTTCGAGTACCAGGCTTGGGTTTTGAAGGATGAGCAATGTGGAACTGACGAAGCATCTCTTTGTCCAGGATATTGGTCTGAGGCTCCCAAGAGTTTTCTTCGGGGCCGAAACCTTCCCTTGATAGAAGGTATTTAAAAGTATTGTCTCTTTTTCGAACATGCAGAATCTCTTCAACTTTGAACTCTAAGTCGTCTCCTGCATTGATGACAGGTGGGACATGAGATTTGGAAGTAAATTCGCTGAGTATGAGCGGTTTCAGAAGTGAAACATGGAAAGCATTATGGATGTTGAGACCAGGTGGTAACTTCATATGGTAGGTGACTTTGCCAATACCTTGAAGAACTGTGAATGGTCCCATGTAGCGAGGAGCAAACCGAGAGGTGGGTAGTTTAAGTCTGAGGTGCTTGGTTGACAACCAGACCTTGTCTCCTGGCTTGAAGACTGGAGCTTGCGAATGGTGCGCATCGTAGTACTTCTTAGCACGGTCACTTGCTTTGATTAGCATATCCTTTATCCGAACCCACAGATTATGAATATCATCAGCAGTGGATTGAGCTGCTGGGGACGTCACTAAGAGCTTCAGTGGAAGTGGCGGTGTTGGAGAACATCCAAAAACCACTTCAAAAGGTGACAATCCAGTAGATGTTGTTGGATGAGAGTTGATGGCGAATTCAGCCCATGGAAGCAATTTGGCCTAGTTGTTCTGTCGGAACGTGACATAACCTCGAATAAACTGCTTCATTGCTCGATTCATCTGTCCGTCTGACCATTCGACTGCGGATGATAGGCTGAGGTGTAGTCTAGAGAGATGTCAAACAATTTGCACAAGGCTCTCCAGAATTGTGTCGTGAATTGGGACCCACGGTTGGATACGATGTGAGAAGGTAGTCCATGGAGGTGGAATATGTGCTTTATGAAGAGCTTTGCAAGCTCCAAGGCTGAAGGTATGCCAGGGAGCGCCACGAAGTGTGCCATCTTGCTAAATCGATTCACTGTCACCCAGATGGTATTCATTCCTCTGGAAGTAGGTAAATCGACTATAAAGTCAGTAGCGATGTGTGACCAGGTCCATTCCGGAACAGGCAGTGGTTGCATCTGACCCCATGGTTGTCCAGAAGCGGGTTTGTTCTTAGCACAATTGGTGCAGGATGCCACGTAGGAATAGGTATCCTTTTTGATGGTAGGCCATCAATACAGCTTCTGTATCTTGCGCAGGGTACGGCATAGGCCAGGATGGCCAGCCAGCTTGGAATTGTGTGCCCAAAAGAGCATTTTCTTCCTGAGTCTTTTAGGAATGATAGTTTTACCAGTGGGTACAGACTGAGTGGATGCCAAGAGGATCTTCTTCGGGTCAGTTATGTGCTGTGGCTCATCAGGCACATCCTCTGAAAGAAAGGAGCGTGACAGCGCGGCTGCTCTGATGTTTCTATCTCCAGGGCGGTACGTCAACACAAAATTGAAACGATTAAAAAATAAGGACCATCTGGCCTGTCTGTAATTCAGACATTGTGCGTGGTGGAGATACTCTAGACTTTTATGATCCGTGAATACAGTTATTTGATGTTGAGCGCCTATGAGCCAAGGCCGCCATTCCTCGAATGCAAGCTTTATTGCCAAGAGCTCTTTATCGCCAATCCCATAGTTTTTCTCGGCTGGAGAAAATCTTCGTGAGAAGAATGAGCAGGGACGTAAGGCTTTCAAGTCTCCTGTTTGGCTCAACACAGCCCCTACACCCACATCTGAAGCATCAACTTCAACTATAAAGGGCTTGTTTGGGTCTGGATGCCGCAAGCACGGTTCTGTGGAGAAGGCAGTCTTCAATTTCTCGAACGCGGAAATGGCCTCCGCTGACCATTTTTAAGCGTTGGAACCCTTGTGGGTCATCGCAGTCAAGGGTACAGTTAAAGAAGAATAGTTCTTTATAAAGCTTAGATAATAGTGAACCCCAGGAATCTCCTTAATGCCTACAGGCTGGTAGGTTGGGACCAATTCTTGATACTTTCAAGTTTGTGAGGGTCTATTTGGAAGCCTTCTTTTGACACGAGTCTTTGTAAAATTCACACTTAGAAAGTTTGGCGTACAGCCGGTGTTCACAAAGACGGTGGAGTACTTGCTTGACATCTGCAATGTGGGTGTCCAAATCCTGGGAGAAGATTAGTATGTCGCCCAGGTAGACCACAACATTTTGTACAGCAGGTCCCGCAAGATGTCGTTCATCATATTTTGGAAAATGGTGGGTGCATTGCACAACCCGAACGGCATTACTAGATACTCGAAGTGGCCGTCTCACGTTTTGAAGGCCGTTTTCCATTCATCGCCGCTCCGAATGCAAATGAGGTTGTAGGCCCCCTTCAGGTCAAGCTTTGAAAATATCTTGGCCCCTTGCAGCCGGTCAAACAGCTCCGAGATTAATGGCAAGGGGTAATGGTCTTTGATCGTGATTTCATTTAGACCTCAGTAATCGATACATGGACATAGGGTACCGTCCTTCTTCCCCACAAAGAAAAAGCCTGCGCCAGCTGGCGACTTTGATGGTCGGATAAAGCCCTTCTGGAGATTTTCTTCAATGTATTCCGACATTGCCTTATTCTCAATGGCTGAGAGAGGGTACACCTGTCCTTTCGCTGGCTCAGCATTGGGCTTCAGTCTTATGGCACAGTCATAGGGCCTTTGTAGATGAAGAATATCAGCTGCTTCTTTGGAAAATATATCCCGAAAGGAAGCATATTGGGGCGGCAGTCCTGGCATCACTGGAATCGTAGGCATGTAAATGATAGGCGAGATTTCCTTAAGGCACCTCCTGAGACATTCTGGGCCCCAGCGGGAGAGATCCAAGAATGTCCAGTCAAATTGGTGTTGGTGCACTTGCAACCAGGGTAACCCCAGGATGATAGGGTGTATGGCCCTTTCCAGTACAAAGAAGAGAGCGATTCCGTATGGAGAATTCCATTGCGGAGAGTAACTGGTACGGTTTGGCAAGTCACGTCACCCGATAAGGGCTCTCCATGAATGGAGGATAACAGTAATGGATCTTTCAACTTGATGAGGGGAATCCTCAAGTATTCCACTAATCGTCTGAGAATGAAGTTGCCTCCTGCCCCTGAATCCACCAGCCACCACTATTAATCCACAACCGTGGGGGTAAATACAATTATGCACCATTCAAAACCCACACTTAACCTACTCTTATATTTTTTTTAATTTTTAATTAGACTCATTTATTTCAACCAAACTTATTAAAATTACTATGTGAACTCACACCCAAAAACCGTTGACTCCTACCATAATTTTTATAAAATTTGTTGGGTGTATGGTAATGCTTCATAAACTACCAAGAGCACTCAACCATTAGTGCCTTGTATGTCATTTCTTGTTTAATCATGAGCACCACCGTCCACCCTACCCTATTTTTATTTCGTTTTTTAATTTCCAAAAATTTCTCCAAATATGTGTAGGTTTTATATAGTTTTTACAGATGTTAATTTTGTTTTCATTTTTTAGTTCTTTTTATAAAAATTGAGTGTGAAAACACTATACATCGAACAAAGAATGCCAGGTCGCCAGAGTGTTAAACTAGAGCACAAAATCCCACTTATCTCAACGTTTGTAGTTCTCAAAATTTCTCCATAGCGGCACTTGCCCCAACAAGGCCCAGTTTCGAATGTTCTTCATCAGGGGAAGCCACTCAAACGATGCATGTTACAATTCCTTGTCAACCGTTCTTTCATGTCTTCATTAAAGTTAATACTGAGCTCGCCTCAGCGCTGCTCCTCCACGCTTTCTTTGGTCCACCATTTTTGCAAAGAAGAGCAGAACCGGCGACAGCAGTTCAGGCAGGGTTATCGAAAACGGATTTAAATAAGTCCATAAATCCTTTTATGTCCTGCAAAATGGGGTCCTTGGGTTCCCACAAGGTAGATACCCAAGACAAGGCCCTACCATCCAGGTAGGAAAGGATGTAGGTAGTCTTGGAGAGAGCTGTAGAAAATAAAGATGGCTGTAAGGTAAAATGCATGCAGCACTGGTTTAAAAAGCCCCGGGTTTTCTGGATTTCTCTGGAGAAACGGATTGGAGCCGCCAGTGGTACAGCAGTCTTTAAAGTTACCTCCTGTAACTGACCTTCATGGTTGGAAGCTGTACCTTGAAACGTCTGTGTGTGTAGCTCATGGAACGCTGAAATAAGTTTCTCCAAGGCATCTTGCTGCTCCGCAATGCGTCGGGCCAGGACTGGTATGGCCTGCAAGGTATTGAACTGTGCCGGATCCATGGAGTTAGCAATCTGTTATTGTTTGTGATAACTGTGGGTGGATCCTTGGGCCAGTGACAGATGACCACGCCCACGGGGAAAGATCCCAAGAGGGACCACTGGTCAGGCTCAGAGTTGGGATTCAGACACACACTTAGTTCTTTTATTAAACTGCTTTTAGAGAACCACCAGAGGTGACAGTAGTGAGCTGGAAGAGCCCGGCTGGGCTGTAGTCCCTCAGGCACTAGAACAGCGATCCCAGGATGGCTGAGCTGTAGAGATACTGAGATAGTGAGTAGGCAGAGTATGCAGAGTTCAGGAACAGAACCTTGATGGTAACATTCACACAATAGTCTCTTTGAACAGCCCAGAACCTGGAATGAAGTAGGCCCTCGAGGAGCGAGTACCTGGTTCCAGGGAAAGCTCTGAGAGAGAGATGGTAACTCACTGGTGTTGTAGGCAGCGGTGACTTCCTGGCAGAAGTTATATTCAGGAGCAGGTCCGGGAACATGGGCCCTCGAGGAGCGAGTACCGGTTCCAGACTGCGACCTGAAAAGCAAGAGAGAGAGCTAAGCCCCCGAGGAGCGGGTACCCCTGGTAAAGTCCGAGGAGGCAGAGTAGCAAGGTACGCGGAGAGTGAATCCCATCCGCAGCAATACATGGAGGCAGTTAGGTAGAAAACCCTTTGCTAACTTGATTAGCTAGCAAAACAAGAGACCTTAAATATCTGGTGATGATGACGTCATCTCAGGGGGACACCCATGAGGTTCGCGCCACAGTCGGTACTTGAGTCGGGGCCGTGCCGCCCGCGCGCCCTTAGGCCTCAGGAGAATATGGCGGAAGGCAGCGTCTAGCTGGTCCGGGAACACCGGAGGATGTCGGCAAAATGACGCCGCAACAGCCAAACTTCCATCAACCAAAGAGGGAGTCGCCAAAGAGGTAAGGTAGGCAGAGTGGAGACATCGGGCAGCAACGGTCACAACAGTAACTTTGTCATGGTAAAATTGTAGATAAGGAGGGCAGTGAACCAGGGCTTGCAGTTCACTGACCCGCTTTGCTGATGTGAGGGCAGTCAAGAAGAGTACTTTCCAAGAAAGATATCATAAATGACAAGTGTCCAATGGTTTGAAAGTTGGTAGCATGAGCTGTTCTAGGACTATGTTGATGTCCCACGAAACTGGTGGTTTCCTTGTCAGGGGACATAAGCGCAAGACTCCTTTCATGAACCTGGATATGAGAGAATGACATGATATGGGTTCCCCATTCAGAGGATTATGTTAAGCTGCTACAGTGCTTAAATGTACTCAGAGTGAGGCAGTGGCTAGGCCTTCGCTATAAAGTAGATGGAGGTAGGCCAGAAAGTGTTCTGGTGGGCAGGTAAGTGGATCCATACCTGCAGTTGAGCATCAGGAAGTATAATGTGACCACTTTCGTTGGTAGTTAAGTCTAGTCGACAGTTTTCTGGAGGAGGCTAGTATGTCCTGAAGAGGAGGAGCAATGTTCAAATTTTGGAAAACGAGCCTTTCAATCTCCATGCCATGAGGTGGTGATGAATGAAGTGGATGAAGTAGTGATCCGTTCTCCTGGTTAAGTAGCAGAGGGCTGTTGCCTAGGGTAATTGGTCTGTGTATTGATAGTTGTATCAGGTAACTGTACAATGGTTGTCTTGCCCACGCTGGCGCAATGAGCATCAAATCTGCCTCGTCCTCGATGCATCTTTGGATTGTGTGAGAGATGAGTGGTATCGGAGGGAATGCATACAGAAGACCCTGAGACCAGTTTATGAGGAACGCGTCCTGAGCTAGTCGGTGTAGGCATGGATACACTTAGCAAAATGTCCTTACTTTCTTGTTGCGCTCTGTCGCGAAAAGGTTGATACAGGGAAGACACCCAAGTGGTGAAAATGCGATGTGCTAACTCCTGATGTAGTTCCCATTCGTGGGGGTGAAATATTCTACTCAGTTTGTCTGCTCTGGAATTGCTGATTCCGGGTAAATAAGTTGCTTGTAGGGAGATAGACCTGTTGTGAGCCCATTCCAGGATCTGGATTGTTTCCCTGCAGAGGTTCCAAGAACCTGATCCTCCTTCCTTGTTTATGTAAAACATTGTCACTTGGTTGTCTGTGTGAATCATCACCGTTTTCCCTTGCAGGGATTCTTCGAAGGCTCGAAGGGCGTTCTGTAAAGCTCGAAGTTCCAGAAGGTTTATGTGTTGAATTCGTTCCATCATGGACCATAGTCCCTGATTTTGAAGGTTGTCTAGGTGACTCCCCATCCTTTGGGAGAGGCATCTGTGGTGAGTATTATTTGATGTCGAGGGGGTTGTAGAAGTGATCCAAATAAAATACAGAATATACTACAAAGTTTTATCAATCCTCCCCAAAAGAATTGCAGGACAACAAAAATACTGGCTAACCAAACACATTGAATTACATGCTCCAAAAAGGAACCTTCGCTCAATGAATAAAGGCCTCCTCAAAATTCCTCAAGCAAAAACCACACATCTATCATCAACCTGAGAAAGAGCCATATCCATCACCAGCCCCTCTCTATGGAACTCTTTACCCTACAATCTAAGAATTCAATTTGACACCAAAACCTTCAAAAAAGAGTTAAAAACCTGGCTATTTACCAGAGCCTTCTCAGACGCACTTAGGGGCGGATTTTCAGAGCCCTGCTCGCCTAAATCCGCCCAAATCCGGGCGGATTTAGGCGAGCAGGGCCCTGCGCGCCGGTGAGCCTATTTTACATAGGCCTACCGGCGCGCACAGAGCCCCGGGACTCGCGTAAGTCCCGGGGTTTGGCGAGGGGGGCGTGTCGGGGGCGTGTCGGGGGCGGGCCCGAACCGCGCTGCGTTTTCGGGGCGTGTCCGGAGCGTTCCGGGGGCGGGCCCGGGGGCGTGGTTACGGCCCGGGGCGGCCAGGGGGCATGGCCGCGCCCTCCGGACCCGCCCCCAGGTCGCGTCCCGGCGCGCAGGAGGCCCGCTGGCGCGCGGGGATTTACGCCTCCCAGAGGGAGGCGTAAATCCCCCAACAAAGGTAAGGGGGGGGCTTAGACAGGGCCG
Organism: Rhinatrema bivittatum; assembly: GCF_901001135.1. NCBI lineage: Eukaryota > Metazoa > Chordata > Amphibia > Gymnophiona > Rhinatrematidae > Rhinatrema > Rhinatrema bivittatum. Next base: position 144,063,428 of record NC_042616.1, read on the forward strand.
GGTGGGGGGGGTAGGTAGGGGAAGGGAGGGGAAGGTGAGGGGAGGGCAAAAGGAAGTTCCCTCCGAGGCCGCTCCGATTTCAGAGCGGCCTCGGAGGGAACGGGGGTAGGCTGCGCGGCTCGGCGCGCGCCGGCTATACAGAATACATAGCCTTGCGCGCGCCGATCCAGGATTTTAGCGGATACGCGCGGCTCCGCGCGTATCTACTAAAATCCCGCGTACTTTTGTTTGCGCCTGGAGCGCCAACAAAAGTACGCCAACGCGCCTTGTTTGAAAATCTACCCCTTAATCATCAACACCAACAGACTCCCAACCAGACAACACCAAGAAAACAGAGATAACACTCGGTCCACCCATGAATTCTCAACACAACCACAAAACCTACAATAGTCGTTCAAGAACATTTTTTCCTGTATAGAATAACTAACCCTACTATTACTTCCACCAATGTTACCAAACTTTTTTTCAACTATGATACTCTCTGTTAAAATCCTAATGTCACTTTGGGGCAGATTTTCAAAGGCTACGCGTATAACATACGTGCGTAACTTGAGAAAATATGCCCCTGCGCGCGCCGAGCCTATTTTGCATAGGCTTGGCGGCGCGCACAAGTCCCGGGACACACGTAAGTCCCGGGGCTTTCAAAAATGGGCAGTCCGGGGGCGGGTCAGGGGTGTGTGTCCGGGGTCAGGGGCAGTCCGGGGGGCGTGTCCTGAGCCCACCTCCATTCCGGCCGTGCCAGGGGTTCGCCTGCCAGTGCGTGTAAGATACGCCTGCCGGAGGCGTATGAAATAAAATAAGATGGGGGGGGGGATTTAGGTAGGGATGTGGGGTGGGTTAGGATAAGGGAAGGGAGGGAAGGTGGGAGGGGGGCCGGAAAAAAGTTCCCTCCAAGGCCGCTCCAATTTCGGAGCGGCCTTGGAGGGAATGGGGACAGCCATCAGGGCTCCCCTCAGGCTCGGCGCGCGCAAAGGGCACATGTGTGCACCCCTTTGCACGCGCCGAGCCTGGATTTTATAACATGCGAGCGGCAGCATGACTTTTTGGGAATAAGGAAGTATTGTGAATAAAATCCTTGATGAAGTTGTGGAGAAGTTAATTCCCAAATGCACTTTTGCTGGAGGAGTATTTTGATTTCCTGAAGAAGAGATCCTCGATGTGCAGTCTGGTGTTTCTGAGGAACTAAGTGTGGGAGAGTCGGAAGGGATTTGAAATTGAGGGAGTAACCCTCCTTTATTATAGTCAGGACCCATTGGTCAGATGTACTGTTGTCCCAGGCTGGGAGGAACCTGGACAACCTGCCCCCTACCAAAGATGTCTGAGCCGGTGGCAGGAGTACTTCTAAAAACCTTGTTGGGTCTTTGAGGGTTGAGATCAGTTTGTTGACGGGACTGGCGAGGGGCTCTGGGGCGCTGTCGCAGTCCTTTCTGCTGGTAAGGCTGCTGTCTAGTAGGTTGATAGGGTGGAGGCCTGTAAAAAGAGTAAGGCCTATACGTTTTATGATAGCTGTTGCCTAGATGATGAAGGCTGGTGAGGAGAGGTCAGTGATAGTACTGCTGTCTTTTGTTCCTTAAGTTTTGCTACCATTTCGGTGAACTTATCTTCAAACAAATTGTCAGGACGGCATGGAAGATTGGCTAATTTGTCATGGACGTCATCCCTGATGGCACTGGATCTAAGCCATGTGAGTCTCCTCGCCGCTATAGCGTTCACATACGTTTTTGAGGAAATCTCAAACCCCTCATAAAATCTCAAACCCCTCATATGAGGGGTTTGAGATTTTAATATGGAAGAAGGTCTGAGACCTTCTTCCATATTATGATATTCTGGAGGCAAGTTGGTCTCTGAGGATCCCTGTTGTAAATGGAGTTTTAAAACCTGTAGATTTTCAAACAGATATTGTGCCATGAAAAATTGATGATTTTGAATTTTAGCATTTAGCATGCTGGACTGAAACGCTATCTTTGCGAAGTCATCCAGACATTTTGCATCTCGAGCTGCTGGTGTGTTCGAGTGTAGTCGTGACTTCCTTGTTTTCTGCATCACAGTTTCAACTACTACAGAAGTATATGGGAGTTGAACTGCTGAGTAAAAGGGGGAGTACCTCATCCAGTATTTGAGGTCTATTTTTCTTGATGTCAGTGGAGTAAAGAGAGGGGTATCCCATATCTTTTCCATCACTGCATTTAGCACCGAATGTTGCGGAAGTGCTAGGGGCTCAATGGGACTGTCAAAGATTTTTAGAAACCCTAACATTTCTTGACAGGGGTCAAGTATTTTCTTCGTTTCTATATTTAGCATTAAGCCTACTTTTTCCCAAGAACTGGGAATAGGTAAGGTCTTCTGGTGTTATGAACCTTTCTGTAGCGGTGCTACGGGAGGCTCCTTACCTCTTTCTGGAGGCCGCTCCGGGATCTCGCCTACGAACTGTCCAGGATTTGCTCCAGGGCCTGAAAGGCCACAGTGTTCTTGGGGGCTTGCCTGAGGCTGCTTGTGTCTGCATGGACTTCCTGGTTTGGGCCACGCCCTTCTCCCTAGGGGCCGGCCCGCAGCACTCCTCTGTAGTTATAGGGCCAGCTAGGTGTGGGCCTTCCAAACTCCTCCCAGGGAGTCGCCTGTCTGCAGCCCTATAAAAGGACTTCAACTTCCAGTCAGCCGTGCCTTGCATCGGAGTTACTTCGTCTCTGGAAGCTCCTGCTGTCCAGCTCGCCGATAGGCCTTTGTCTTCTTCGTGGAGCTCCTCGTCTCATCTGTATCTAGCACCATGTCTTAATTGCCTGAGGTCCCCGTCAAGGATTCCTGGTGTCTGATCTTCTTGATGTCTGTTCCTGCTATGTTCCAGCTCTCCTAGTCCTCCAGGTGACCTCATGAGGGTAAATCCATTCCGTCTGGTTCCTGTTCCGATCACTGGAGCCTCTGCCAGCTAGATTCCTTTCCTGCGCTTGTCCTGTTCTCCGCGTGGCCCTACACAGCCTCCTCGGGCTGTGTAGGGCGCGCAATGGGACAGGGTGGTCCGCGACAAGCCCATTGGGTCCGTCCGTGAAGGTGGGCTGTGTAGGGCGCCCGGAGAGACAGTGCCAATGTCTTCCTTCCCAGCTTCTCGTCTCATCTAGACTTCAGGTTCCCCACCTCTGATGCCGTTGCATCCGCCCTGTTGCCATTTCTTTGCTTCAATCCTCGTCTGTGATGCCGTCGCATCAACCTTGGTCTCATGTCTTCGTGTCAAGGCCTCCGTCTGCCCTCATCCTCAGGCCAGCCTGCTGCTCCACGCCGATTCAAGTGGCAGGTCCGAAAGGCCTCGGAACAGTCGGAGGACCGTTCCCCTACCAACATCATCTGTTGTTGGTTCTGGGAGCTTGCAGGCCTGGCAGAGGGTAACACCGTGTTCTGCCATGCTGGGACACGTTGCCAACCCTCGGTTCAGTCCTGGATCCATCTGGGGTCGGGCTGAGGCCCAAGGGCACACTAAACACCCCCCGTTTCTAACATCTGGTGAAGAGGCAGGTTCAGGCGGGACCTCAGCTGGGTCTGACGGATAGCCTGTTGATGAGTCTGTTGAGGAAGATGTATCTAGGAGATCTTCCACTGGCGATGAAGGCCCTTGTTGTTGGTCCTTTGGGGCTGGACCCGGGATAGAGGGGTCTTCTGGAACCACTGGTATTATGGGTGGAATATGTAGTGTTGGCTGATGTGTCTGCTCCACTGATTGTAAGAATTGTGATAAAATTCTTAGTTTTTGGGTATTTGCCAGGTTCTTATGGCCTGGATTGGCCACTGTTGGAGACAGGATGCTGGGCTTGATGGACCCTTGGTCTGACCCAGTATGTCATGTTCTTATGTTCTTATACTGTGGTAATCCTGAAGTAGAAGGAGTGGGCGTCGGGGCTGCTACAGGCGGTAAGGCGACCCAGTAGTATTTCAGTGTTTGGACCCCTGGGACGTGTTATAATTGCTGGAGGTTTCATGACTTTCCGAGTAAAAGGGTCTTGGAGACCAGAATCGGTATGGCGTAGAGAGACCGTAGAAAGCCCTGAAAGCACCTCTGATGAAGGTGACGTGCTGCTGGAGAACCTTGGTGGAGATATTTCATTGTCCAAATCTACTACTAGACGGTTCTCTAGGTCTTTTATGACCCGTTGTATGTTTTTTAGGCTTCAGCTGCGTCGGTAGAATCAGTAGCATCGTGGTAATAGGATCAGCACAGATGTGCGTCGATGGCATCAGTGGTACGTCGGCAGGATGTGATTGCGACACTACTTTCTCATTGCTTCGGTGCGCCGATGCATCGATGCGCCGGCTCTCCAGAGGTGTGTCGATGCTTCGCATGAGATTCAGAACGATGGGCGTCTGTGAGTCGGTGGCTTCGACGCAGCATGCAGCCACGGTGTTACTGACGCATCCCCTTCACCGTGCTTCGATTTTTGATGGGGCATCGGCGATGGGTGTTTTAACCCTAGGGGGTCTACAGAAGAGCCCGTCAATGACATGGGGACTTCTTCCTTCTTTTTGGGCCTGGAGAGGATCTTGTTGAGGCCTCAGAAGGGGCAAAAGAGCCCAATGGTCTTGCTTTTAACTGTTGAATTCCGTCAGCTCGCTGGCACTGCTCTCTTGGAGACATACAGCCGCAGTCCCCACAGTTTGCCTGGTTATGGTCAGGACCGAGGCAAATATAACAAGATTTGTGGCCATCAGTGACCGACATAATCTTGCCAAAGGCACAGAATTTAAATCCTGGTCGAGGCATCCTGGTTGGTATAGCCATTCCCTGTGGTTTTCAATGTTTTGTTTTTTACCTCACAAAGGAAAATTGGTTCTTACCTGATAATTTTCGTTCCTGTAGTACCACGGATCAGTCCAGACCCCTGGGTTTTGCCTCCACTCCAGCAGATAGAGACAGAGACGTTTTGACAGACTCTGCCATAAATACCAGCATGCCACCTACAGTCCGTCAGTATTACTCCGCTGCAAACGAACTATATACAGTAACCTAACTGTTGGATTCATGGACCCTTGAGCCGGCTGGGCCAGATGATTTCGCACCGTGGGTAGGCCCACAGTGGATGTCGAAGCCGGGAGGCAGCACAGGGCAGGAGACCAGAGGGATCTTCACCACTGGAAGCCCGAGGTCTCCCCAGGAGGAGCCCATGAGGACCTGGGCCGCTTGGACTTATGTGCGGTCTCTTGTGGGCAGGTGTCTGAAGAGGAGTTCTAGAGTATTGAAGAGAGGAGAAGCTGGAGCCAGGAGGCCAACTGGAACTTCACCACTGGAAGCCCATGGTCCCCCCGGGAGGAGCCCATGAGGACCCGAGCCGCTTGGACTCAGGCGAGACCCCCTGGAGCAGGACAGGATACCGGAGGATGAGGTGAAGTCAGAAGCCAGTGGACGATTCAAAGTCAGAAGCTGAAGTCAGAAACCAGGAACAGCAACTAGCAACTCTGGAAGAGTGAACCTTGTTGCAAGGCACCCCAGGGCAGTGCTGTACTTTCCCGCACTGGCCCCTTTAAATGTTGAGCCCCTGCGCGCACAAGCTCGCACCTAGGGGGTGGGGCCAGCCACGGAGCATCGGCGGCGTCTCCCTCGAGGAGGGAGCGCCGCGGGCAGGAGCCAGGCCGGCCCGTACAAGCCCGTACAAGCCAAAAAGACCCTGAGGTAGGTGGAGGGACCGGGGCACGGCCCGGGACCGCAACAGTGCCCCCCCTCCTAAGCCCCCTTCCCGGGGGCTTGGGCTTCACAGGGTGGTCCAAGTGGAACTGGCGAAGAAGGGTCTTGTCTAGGATGTTAGAGGCCGGCTCCCACATATTCTCCTCAGGGCCATACCCCTCCCAGGAAAGGAGGTACTCCCACCTACAATGGTGGAACTGCACATCCAAGACGTCCCTTACCTGTTAGATGATGTCTTGTTCAGCTGCTGAGTTGGTGAGTTCAGGGGGCTTGTCGTGGAAAACAGACAGGATCAAAGGCTTGAGGAGAGATACATGGAAGATGTTGTGGATCCTCAGGGTGGAAGGAAAGCGTAGACGGTAGGAAATCATACCCACTCGCTCCGCTACGGCGAATGGGCCGATATACTTGGGAGCTAGGTGCATAAAGGGATTCTGCAATCGGATGTTCTTGGTGCTCAACCACACCTTATCCCCAGGGCAAAAGACAGGAGCAGGGCACCGTAGCCTGTCAGCATATTTCTTTGCCGAGCGGCAGTCTGTCGAAGCTTCTCCTGAGTAGATCTCCAAAGGTCACGAAACTGTCGTGCTGTAGGTTGCACTGCAGGGGACGGAACCGTCAGAGGCAAGGGCAAGGGAGGTCTAATGCGTTTCCCGTAGACCAACTGGAAGGGAGACATGTTGGTAGCAGAATGCTTATGGCGGTTGTAGGAGAATTCTGTCCACGGTAATAAAGCCACCTAGTCGTCTTGGAGGTCTTCTACAAAGACACGGAGGAAGGCCTTTAAGGTCCGATTTGTGCGCTCCGCTTGGCCATTGCCTTGGGGGTGATAAGCCGTCGTAAAGTCTAGTTGAACCCCAAATTTCCTACAGAGAGCTCTCCAATATTTAGCCGTGAACTGTGGGCCTCGGTCTGAAATGTTCATTGTATTAGACTATGGAAATTTATTTCCTGCTATTCTGTTTAATGTAAACCGGTATGATTTACATCGGATGTAAGAATGTCGGTATATAAAAATTAAAAATAAATAATAAATAAATAAAATATGAAGAGGGAGTCCGTGTAAGCGGAAGATGTGTTGAGTGAAGAGATTTGCGAGTTCTGGCGCTGTTGATAGCTTAGAGAGGGGCACGAAGTGAGCCATTTTCGAGAATCTATCGACCGTGACCCATATCACCGTCTTCTCTTCTGAGGGAGGTAAATCCACAATGAAGTCTGTGGCTCGATGGGAATGGGTAATGGTTGTAGAAGCCCCCAGGGGCGGCCAGTCAAAGGTTTCTGTCGAGTGCAGGTAGGGCAGGAACTGACGTAAAGACGGACATCCTTCTTGACCTGAGGCCACCAATAGTATTCAGTCAACAAGTCCAAGGTCCGAGCGACTCCCGAATGACCCGCGGTCAATGAGTCTTGAGCCCACGACAAAACCTTCTTGCACAGGCGGGCAGGTACCACCTCTGAAGCAGTAAGGAGGACCTTGGCCAGGTCGAGGATATATTGAGGCAGATTAGGTTTATCCTCCGTCTCCGCAGTGCGAGAGAGAGCATCCGCCCGGATGTTCTTGGAAGCTGGTCTATATCGGAGGAGAAAGTTGAACCAGCTAAAGAATAGGGACCATCGAACTTGTCGGTGTAGTGCAGAAATGCTGGCCTATTTCAACCCAGGTAACACCTTAGGCCGGAGTTCCTTTACTTTGTCTCGAAGCCGACAGTCAATCCGAGTGGCTAAGGCTATCAATTCTTCCAGCGAGTCAGGTGTCTGACAAGTAGCCAGCTCGTCCTTCACATGGGTATCTAGGCCTCTGCAGAAAAGAGTGTTGAGACATCTAGGGTCCCAGTGAAGTTCCGCTGCAAGAGTCTTAAATTCTAAGGCGAATTCAGCCAGAGATCTGTTGCCTTGCTTCAAGTCCACCAAAGCAAATCCGGCAATAGACGTTCGAGCAGGGTCATCAAAGACGGATTTAAATAAGTCCATAAATCCTTCTATGTCCAGCAAGATATGGTCTTTTTGTTCCCACAAGGTAGATGCCCATGATAAGGCTCTCCCTTCCAAATATGAGAGGATATAGCTGGTCTTAGAAAGGCCCGTGGGAAACAATGAAGGTTGTAAAGTGAAGTGTAAGCTGCAGTGGTTCAAAAAGCCTCGAGTCTTCTGGAGTTCTCTGGAGAATCGAATAGGTGCTGCCAGTGGAACAGCAGTCTTCAAAGTTACTTCCTGTAACTGACCTTCTTGTGTAGAAGCTGTACCTTGTATCTTTTGTGCATGAAGCTGATGAAATGCTGCAGTAAGTTTCTCCAGGGTTTCTGGCTATTCTGATATGCGTTGAGCCATGCCCGGTATAGCCTGAAAAGCGGAGAGGTGTGCTGGGTCCATAGTTACTAACAACCAATACCTTGAGCTGAATTCCCAGGAGTACTGCTTCTTCAGTCTTCAAGCAAATTTCACTGAGGTTTTAGGCTTCACATACCTTAAGCAAATTTACTGGAGTTAAAGGTGTCCATACCTTTTAAGCCAATTTCACTGGAGTTAAAGGTGTCCCATACTTTTAAGCCGGATTCACTGGAGTTAAAGGTGTTCATATCTTTTAGCCGGAATCACTGGAGTTAGTAATCTGTTCTGGATCTGCTGCTCGAGTTAGCAATCTGTTATGGATCTGCTAGGAAGTTAGCAATCTGTTAGTGACCTGCTGCTGGATGCTCCTGTAAAGGGAGGAGTCAGCAATCTGTTGTGGGGTCAGCTGCTAGAGAGAGCTATCGGATAGGATCCTGCTGCTGGATACTCCCAAAGGGGAGGAGCCAGCAATCTGTTGTAAAAGTGCTTGCGGTAAGCAATCTGTTGCAGGGGCTGCGATGCGGATGGGAGGAGCGAGCAGATACGAATAGCAATCTGATGGAAGTCCTCCCCTAAGGGAGGAATGCAATCTGTAGTGAACTGCCTCCTATGGGTCTGCTAAGGAATGGCAATATTAATGTAGACTGCAGAGTTGGCAATCTGTACCAGCGGAGTACTGGAGATGGTGCGCAGCTGGACAGAAGGTAAATAGGTGAATCCTTGGGCCGATGGCAGATGACAGTGCCCTCAGGAGGGAGTCCTGAGAGGGACCACCGGCTAGGCTGGAGTATGGAGACAGACACAGATAGTTCTTTATTAGATAAGCAGTATAGTCACCAGAGGTGGCAGTAGTGAGCTGGAATACCCGGCAGGGCTGAAGTCCCTCAGAGACTGGAACTGCAATTCCCAGGATGCTGAGCTGCAAAGAGACTGTAGATAGTGAATTTACAGGATATGCAGATATACATAGCCAGTACTAGATGATATCTCACACAAGATCTTAATATGGCTCAGTAGTTGGAAAGGGTTAGGCCCTCGAGGAGCAAATACCTGGTTCCAGGGAAGCTCTGAGAGAGCGATGGTCACTCACACTAATCTGTATCTGGAATAGCTTCTAGTCAAATAGAGAATCTTCAGGGTGTTCAGGAACATAGGCCCTCGAGGAGCAAGTACCGGTTCCCATATACTATCTGAAATAGTAACTCACAATGTATGTAGATGCAATGGCCTCTGGACAAGGAGAATCTTCAGAGTATTCAGGAACATAGGCCCACGAGGAGTGAGTACCGGTTCCTAACTGTAGTCTGAAATAATAACTCACATGTCTGTACCTGCGATGGCTTCTGGGCAAGGAGAATCTTCAGAGTGTACAGGAACATGGGCCCTTAAGGAGCGAGAACCGGTTCCTTTCTGTTATCTGAAATAGAGAAAGAGAATGAGGACCCCGAGGAGCGGGTACCCTTGGTAGGTCCGGAGAAGCAATGCTGCAAGAGTGAAGCAGGTCCGGAGGAATCCCGCAAACAACCTGTGGTGCAAGATGGTGTTTGGACAGCCGGAGCTAGTCCAATCGGAGTCTTTGCTAACTCGGGTTGTTAGCAAAAGAAAAGACCTTTTATGTTGGAACATAGGCCCACTGTGTCCCCCTGTATTGATGTATTGATGTCATCCGCTTCGGATGACATCAATACAGGGGGACACCCCTTAGGTTCGCACCCTTGCTGGTACATACTTCGGAGCGTGTGCGCCCTACGTCATCAGGAACATGGAGGATCCGCAGCGTCGAGCCGGCCCGGGGACGCCGGGGAGGAGCGGCATGGTGGCGCCGCGGCATCAAGCCGTCCATCAGGCATGGAGGGAGTCGCCACTCAGGTAGAGAGGGTGGAGCGAGGGGTGAAAGCAGGCACGAACGCAACAGTTGGGGTTTGAGACGTTGGGCTCGACACAGGAATTCCAGATTCTTGTGGTCGGTATAAACAATCACGGGATGTTGGGCCTCCTCCAGCCACTGGTGCCATTCCTCAAATGCCAGTTTGATGGCCAGAAGCTCCTTGTCCCCTATACCGTAATTCTTTTCAGCAGGTGAAAACTACCGGGAGAAGTAAGAACAAGGCAAGGATTTGCCGTTGGTGTATATTTGACTCAGGACGGCTCCCACCGCAAGGTCGGACACGTCTACCTCCACAATAAATTGACACTGGGGATCAGGGTGGTGGAGATAGACGTCTAGAAGAAAGGCTCTCTTCAGTTCCTGGAAGGCATTTAGTACCTCCAGGGACCAGTTCTTAGCATCAGCTCCCTTCCTGGTAAGGACAGTAAGTGGGGCCACCGTCCGGGAGTAATGAGGAATGAACTGGCGGTAAAAGTTGGCGAACCCAAGGAAGCTTTGGAGTGCCTTAACCCCCACTGGTTGAGGCCAATCCTTGATGGCCACTACTTTCTCTGGGTCCATGTGGAAGCCCGAGGAGGAGACAATATATCTGAGGAAGGGCAAAGTCTCTTGCTCAAACTGGCACTTCTCCATCTTGGCGAAGAGACAGTTGTCTCGAAGCTTTTGTAGCACTCGTCGAACGTGTATGTGGTGCGTGGCCAGGTCCTTAGAATATATCAGTACATCATCAAGATATACTATGACGGAGGTGTGCAACATATCCCTTAACACCTCATTCATTAGGTTTTGGAAAACTGCAGGGGCATTGCAGAGGCTGAAGGGCATGACCAGGTATTCATAATGCCCGTCTCTCGTGTTGAACGCTGTCTTCCACTCGTCGCCCGGTCATATCCTTATCAGGTTGTACGCTCCCTGGAGATCCAGCTTGGTGAAGACCTTTGTAGTCGGTCTAGTAGCTCGGGAATCAATGGCAAGAAATATCTATCACGTTGTGTAATGGCGTTGAGACCATGGTAGTCTATACAGGGTCAGAATGACCCGTCCTTCTTCGCAACAAAGAAGAATCGGCTCCGGCAAGGGAAGTAGAGGGCCGAATGAAGCCCCTCTCTAAATTCTCCTGGATGTAAGAGACATGGCCCGGGTTTCTGGGAGCAACAGGGGAAATACCCGCTCCTTGGGCGGTGTGGTGCCGGGGATCAAGTTTATGGCATAATCAAAGGGCTGATGTTCAGGGAGAAGTTCAGCCTTCTCCTTCGAGAAGACATCCTGGTAATCCAGATATAGTGGTGGAACTGCCACAGACTTGGTCAGAAGTGGCATGCTGGGACAAGGAATAGTCGCCAGGCAGGAGTCGAAACAAGACGGACTCCAAGATGCGATCTGGAGAGTATCCAGTGGATAACTGGGGAGTGCTTCTGAAGCCAGGGCAAGCCCAAGATGATAGGGTGAATGGATCTCTCCAGTATGAGAAACGAGATCTCTTCAGCGTGTAGGAGACCAGTGCATAGAATCAAGGCTTGGTGCAGGTAGAAATGCTCCCCGGAAGGGGAGTACCGTGGATCGAAGATACTCGGAGTGGAGGAAGTTGGGGTTGGATCTCAAGCTGTAACTGCCGGACGAGATCTGCGAGGATGAAATTCCCTCCTGCTCCAGAGTCGACCAAAGCCAGCATATCAAAAGTACCTCCGGGGTAGACAATGGTAACTGGTACGATGCATGGGGAGGCAGAACTTGTATTACCTAGGGTCAGCTCCCCCGATAAACCCTAGGTTCTGGCGTTTCTTGGCCGCTCACCACATTGAGCTAGGAAGTGCCCCTTGTTGCCAACAATAGGCACTGGCCCTGGGCGCGGTGGCGCCTCTCTTATTGCGAGATCGTGTCACGCCCCAACTGCATGGGTTCTTCTCCTTGGGCACTGGTGGAAGCAGAGGACGTGGGCACTGGCCGAGGAAACATCGAACCCAAATTACCGGTTCTACAGCCAGGCCTCCCCTCCCGGGACCATTGTTGGATTTGGCGGTCGACCCTTCCTGCAAGGTCGATCAAACTGTCGAGATCCTCCGGGAGGTCTCTTGCCACTAACTCGTCCTTGAGAAGTGAGGACATTCCTTCCAGGAATATGCCGAGGAGACTGTCGTCCCTCCAGTCCAGTTCAGTGGCTAGTGTGCGGAACTCCACCGCATACTCTGCAAGGGAACGGGAGCCTTGGCGCAATTGGAGTAGCTCGGCAACCGCTGTGGACTTGCGGGCGGGCTCGTCAAAAATGTGTTGAAACGCAGACGCGAACTGTTGCAGGTTTCCAAGGATGGGGTCATTACGTTCCCATAATGGGGAGGCCCAGGCCAGGGGCTTCCCATCTAGCAAGGACACAATGTAACTGGTCTTCACCAGGTCCGTCGGAAACTGAGAAGGCAGTAGAGTGAAACGTATATAGCATGGGTTGAGGAACCTGCAGCTCTGCTTCGCTTCCCCTGAGTATCTGGGTGGCACTGGCAGTTGGGTAGAGGTTGCAGGACCAGGACTGGGCATAGAAACCATTGCTGGAGGTGCTGCTGAAGACGTGGCGTCCAAACGGTTAGCCAGCCTCTCTACTGTCGCTGTTGCAGCCGTTGGGCGATTCCGAGGCCTTCTTTTACAACATATGTTTTTTAGGCTTCAGCTGCGTCGGTAGAATCGGTAGCATCGTGGTAATAGGATCAGCACCGATGTGCGTCGATGGCATCAGTGGTGCGTTGGCAGGATGTGATTGCGATACTACTTTCTCATTGCTTCGGTGCGCCGATGCATCGGTGCGCCGGCACTCCAGAGGTGCGTCGATGCTTCGTATGAGAGTCAGAACGGGTCCATGGCCTTGCAAACTGTTGGATTCGTGAACCCTTGAACTGGCTGGGGCAGATGATGACGCACCGCGGGAAGGCCCACAGTGGATGCCGAAGCCAGGAAGTGGCATAGGGTAGGAGACCAGAGGGATCTTCACCACTGGAAGCCCGAGGTCCCTCCAGTAGGAACCTGTAAGGACCTGGGCCACTTGGACTTATGTTCGGTCTCCTATGGGCAGGTGTCTGAAGAGGAATTCCAGAGTATTGAAGAGAGGAAAAGCTGGAGCCAGGAGGCCAACCGGAACTTCACCACTGGAAGCCTGCAGTCCCCCCGGGAGGAGCCCGTGAGGACCCGAGCCACTTGGACTTAGGCGAGACCCCCTGGATGTAGCAGGACATGATACCGGAGGATGACCTGAAGTCAGAAGCCAGTGGACGAGCTGAAGTCAGAAGCCGAAGTCAGAAACTTGGAACAGCAACTAGCAACTCTGGAAGGGAGAACCTCGTTGCAAGGCAAGGAGTGGAGCTAGCTGCAGGATTTAAATACCCTGAGAGCGTCTGACATCACCCCAGGGCAGTGCTGTACTTTCCCACGCTTGCTCCTTTAAAGGTTGAGCCCCTGCGCGCGCACCTAGGTAAGAACCAATTTTCCTTTCCCTGTATGTACCTGGATCAGTCCAGACTCCTGGGATGTACCAGAGCTCCCCTTAACTGGGATGGGATCCAGAGAGGCCCGCTCTCAGCACACCTTCTCCAAATCCACCCACACCTGGGTCCTAGACATCCAGGTGGTAGTGCCTGGCAAACATATGTAACGATTTCCAGGTAGCCGCTCTGCAAATCTCCTGTGGCGAAATTTGCTGACATTCCGCCCAAGATGCAGCTTGAGCACGAGTAGAATGTACCCGAAGCCCTTTAGGTAAAGACTTGCCTTTCAGCAAGTAAGCAGAATTAATAGTCTCCTTCAACCATCAGGCAATAGTGGATTTTGATGCTATGTTACCTCTTTAGGACCACTCCAGAGCACAAAGAGATGATCCGAGACCCGAAAACCATTGGTAACCTTAAGATAACGCAGCAACGCCCTACGAACAACCAATTTCTTTAAGTCCCTAGAGAGAAGATCGGAACGGTCCAGGTCCGAAAAGGAGGGAAGCTCCACAGATTGATTCAAGTGAAAAGAGGAGACTACCTTCGGAAGAAAGGAAGGAACTGTCCTCAAGGATACCCCAGAATATGAAATCCTCAGGAATGGTTCCCTGCATGATAAAGCCTGAAGCTCAGACACCCGCCGAGCAGATGAAATTGCTACCAAAAACACCACCTTCAACGTGATCTCTTTCAACGTTGCTCTTTTCAAAGGTTCAAACTGTGCAGCACACAAGACCGAAAGGACCAAATTTAAATTCCAGGATGGACAAGGATGAGACACCAGTGGCTGAAAATGCTTTGCTCCGCGAAGGAAACAAGAAACATCCAGGTGCGTTGCTAATGGAACTCCCTGATTGTTACCGCGTAAACACCCAAGCGCTGCTACCTGCACCCGCAAGGAACTACACGATAATCCCTTAGCTAAGCCAGCTTGAAGAAAACACAAAATATCTGGCACGGACGCTCGAGTAGGCAGAATGTCCCTGTCTATGCACCAAGCCTCAAACACCTTCCATATGCGTACATAAGACAGAGATGTGGAAGCCTTACGTGATCTCAAGAGCGTAGATACCACCGCATCTGAATATCCTTTGCTCTTCAGATGCTGCATTTCAAAAACCATGCCGCTAGACAAAAGCTATCGACCTGGTCGAAACATACAGGTCCTTGATGAAGCAGGTTTGGGAGATCTGGAAACCTCAGAAGACCCTGCACTGCGAGATTGACTAGATCTGCAAACCATGGATGACGCAGTTACTCGGGAGCCACTACAATTACTTCGGATGGGTGGCACTCTATTCTCCTGAGCACCTTCCCGATTAGAGGCCAAGGTGGGAAAACATACAGCAACACATTCGTCGGCCAGGGAAGTACCAGAGCGTCTACTCCCTCTGCCCCCGTTTCCCTGCGGTGAGCAAAGAAGCATGGAGCTTCAGAATTCCGGAATGTTGCCATCAGATCCATGCAGGGCGTGCCCCACATGTCGCAAATGAGTTGAAAGGCTCCCTCGGCCAGTTCCCACTCCCCGGGATCAAGACGATGTCGATTTAGAAAATCCACATGAACGTTGTCGACCCCACTATGTGGGACGCCGCTATTCTGACCAGGTACTGTTCTGCCCGGCTGATCAGCAGGTGAGCCTCCAACACCACCGGCTGACTCTTGGTCCCGCCCTGTCGATTGATGTAGGCCACTGTGGTCGCATTGTCGGATAGAGCTCTGACCGATTTCCCCCTGATAAGCGGGAGAAAGGCCTGGACACAAGGCACACTGCCCTGGTCTCCAGACGATTGATGGACCATTGTGACTCTTCCTGGGACCACTGCCCCTGCACTGACCTCCGCAGACAAACCACTCCCACCCGGAGAGACTGGTGTCCGTAGTCACTACTGTCCATTCTGGAACAACCAAGGGAACTCCATGGCTCAGGTTGTCCGAAAGGAGCCACCAGTCCAAGCTGGCCCGGACTGCGACCGGTAAAGGCAACAGCAGATGAAATTGTTCGGAAACCGGATTCCAGCGAGAAAGCAAGGCCGACTGCAACAGCCGCATGTGGGCGAAGGCCCAAGGAACCAGCTCCAGGGTCGAGGTCATGGACCCCAGAACTTGCAAGTAATCCCAGACCTTCGCGGATGTTTGGTCAATAAGGCTCTCATCTGTCCCTGCAATTTGACAATGCGGCGCGCCGAGCGAAAGACTCTGCCCAGATGAGTGTCGAACAAAGCTCCGAAAAACTCCAAGGACTGGGAGGGAATCAGACGACTCTTGGAAAGGTTGACCACCCATCCGAGGGCACTTAGCAGCTGAAGTACCCGGTTTATCGCCTCTTGGCAAAGTACCTCCAACTTCGCCCGAATCAGCCAATCGTCCAAATATGGATGCACCAAAAATCCTTCCCTGTGCATTTGCGCTGCTACCACCACCATGATCTTGGTAAATGTTCTGGGAGTGGTGGCAAGACCGAAAGGTAGAGCCTGAAACTGGTAATGCTGGCCCAGAATGGAAAACCGCAGGACCTTCTGGTGATCGGCTCTGATCCCGATGTGTAGATACGCCTCCGTCAGATCTAGTGATGCTAGAAATTCCCCCTGCCGCATTGAAGCAATCACCAACCATAAGGTCTCCATGTGGAAGCGGGGTGTCCGAAGACATCTGTTGACCCTCTTTAAATCAAGAATGGGCCGAAGGTTCCCTCCTTTTTTGGAACCACAAAGTAAATGGAGTAGCGACCTAGTCGACGTTCCGCCGGAGGAATGAGAGTAATCGCGCCGAGGTCGAGCAGGCACTGAAGAGTCTCCCGGACTGCCCGGCACTTGGTTGCATACCCGCATGGAGAGACCAGAAACTGATGGCGGGGCCGCCATGCAAAATCTAAAGCATAGCAGTGTCTTATCACAGATAGGACCCACTGGTCGTAAAACAGAGACAGCCTGCCCCTGACCACCGGTACCGAGGAGTGGGCCAGCCGCCTATTATTGTGAAGGCTTTCCTCCTGGAGCGGACTGGGATTTACCAGGTCTACCAAACCGCCGTCCCCAAAAGGACTGAGACCATGACTGTTGCCTGTTGGAGTTTTGGCGAAATGAGGAAGTGGATGGTCGGGATGTCCGAGATTTTCAACCCCCACGAAACCGAGATCTGGACCCAAAGGACCCTCTAGACTTCGGCCTGTCCTCAGGCAAGCGGTGTACTTTATTCTCTCTGAGTGACTGTATCAGATCCTCCAACTCCTTGCCAAAGAGCAGTTTGCCCTTAAAAGGCAGAGATCCCAGCTGGGACTTGGAAGAGACATCTGCCACCCAGTTTTGCAACCACAACAGACGGCGCGCCGAAACAGCGGAAACCATGGTCTTGGCTGAAGTGCGAAGAAAATCATGAAAGGCGTCGGCACTATAAGCAATGACCGCCTCAAGACGCCCCGCCTGGAGCTTTTCACTTTCCAACAATGCCTCGTTGGCTTGCAGCTGCTGGACCCAGCAAAGGCCCGCACGCAAAGCAAAATTGCTACACATAGCCGCGCGGACCCCAAGCGCTGAGACTTCAAAATTTTTCTTGAGTTGAATTTCCAGCTTATGATCCTGCAAGTCCTTGAGGGCTGTCGCACCAGTAACCGGGATGGTGGTCTTCTTCATGTCAGCCGAAACTGCCGAATCCACTTTGGGAAGCCGAAGGAGCTCCAAGGCCTCCTCTGGTAGAGGATACAGTTTATCCATAGCTTTGGCCACCTTCAGCCCTAAATCTGAGGTATCCCATTCCCGAAAGAGTAAATCCATGGCTGAAAAGTGAAATGAAAAGAGGAAGGCAGCCCCTGCAAGCCTAACACAAACGGGTCCGTAGCTCCCAGCCGGGACTCTTCCTGGGGAGTCTCAATACCCAGTTCTCGTAAAATGAAAGGGATGAGAGGGCCCAACTCATCCCTACGAAAAAGCCTGACCACTTTAGGATCATCACCAACCATCCCATGAGACTCATGCAGACCTCCCTGCTCTGGATCTGCCCTTCAACCCCCCTCGGAGGCTGGGAAGGTAGCTGCAGATCCTCCTGATCCTCAGATTCTGAAGAAGTATCAGAGACATCCTGAGGTGACCCAAACCTCAAAGGTCTCTGCAACTGTGGGAGACCCGTCTCCTCCACGGGCTTAGCCTTTTTCTGTGGCCTGGCCGCAGGGTCCGACAATCCAGAGTCATCTCTTCCCCTCTTCTTGCCTGCTTTTCTGGCTTTGAAGGCTCTGTGCATCAATAGCACAAAGTCAAATGTAAACGACGAATCTGAAGAAGGATCATCAGTATCCCCTGCTGGGCTATCCCCTAAGCCATGTGGGCCAGGCCCCCCCGAGTCGCCTCCCTTAGGGGCTATCTTTTGCGGGGATAACCGCGGGCGGCAGGAGATTTACTTCCCCCACCGCTGCATTTGCTGCCGTGCTCGCTACCGCGAGCGAATCCAAAATGGCACCCATTCCTGCTCTCAGCGGGAATGGGCCGAAAGTCGGGGGTGGCAGGCCCCTGAAGGCACCGGAGACAGTCTGGACCCGCATCATGACTCTCGGTAGGGTCACAGAGGTTCCCTCTCCTCCTGAGAGGCAAGAGGAACAAAGACTTTCCTTTGAAAGCCGCGCATATGCGGTGCCACAAGCCTTACACGTGGCTCTCCTTGGCATTGCCGAACATTCCAAACCCCAAACTTCCCTTCAGCACCACCCAACAACGCGGCGAAATGGCGCGAGGAAAGTCCGAAAGCGATCGGAAGGAAAGGAGAGCCCAGAAAATGACAAAAGGCAAAATTTGAAAATTTTTTTTTTTACTTGCCACAAAGCCTCCAGGTCTCAATACTGGGGGGAGTGAGCCGGGCTCCCCGGTATCACCCCCAGTACTGTGTGTAGCTGGAAATAGGGTTCTCAACCCTGCACCTCAGCAGCCTCTAAAACCAGAGGGGATGGTCCCCTCAGGATCTAAACAACCCTCTGGGAGGCGGAAGACTGTCTCCTGTAGCCCAAAAAATTTTTTATTTTTTTTTACACTTGAAACCAAATACCTCTTTAAATCTTAAAACTGTCTATGCTATAACTAATCCTAAGCCAACACTAAGTAACTTCACAGACTGTAGGTTTTGCATCCGCCATCTACTGACAGACTGTTAGGTGGCATCCTGGTATTTATAAAAGCCGTCAGGATGGACAAAAGGATAGATGCCAATAGTCATAAAAATTCTTTTATTGAAGTGGAGACACAAAGGTAGCCCGACTCTGGCCGAGTTTCGCCGTATCAAGACGGCTGCCTCAGGGGCTTACATATATTCTCTTGAGTACACAAATACACCAATTTGTGTGTGAACGATCATATGCAACATTATATGATCGACAAAATTGACAAATCTTTTGAACGCATTCACGGATCGATCTCCACTTGGGCGAACAAACATCCTTCTACAGTGTCACTTAGTGATCACACTTAGAAGTAAAATTTAAGACCCACAGGTGTGCGCATACATGTGTGCGTTTACCGGTGCATGCATATGGACGAGCTTATTTTATAACATATGTGCATATATGTATGTATATGCGTACATGTTATAAAATCAGCTATCATGCATATATGTGCGCACAATTTTATATTGTCGAGCACCCATGCACGCGAACACATCTCAAGCAAGTAATTGGAGGGAATTTTAGTAGGTACATGCGGCGACACAACAGGCCTTTTTATCAATTTGCTCCCAGTTTGCCCCAGTAAAGGAGAGGACTTCCTAAACCATCTAGCTAACTTGCCTACCTTTTACCCTATTAGCTCTGAGCCTTAAAACCCCACTGATTAGCCTCATTTTTTTGTTACACGATTTACATGCCATCCATAGCAGAAAAAAGTTACGCAGTAGGGGACTCCGGCATGCTTGTGTGCGTAAAAACAAGTTTGCTTACCGTAAACGTTGTTTCCGTAGATAGCAGGATGAATTAGCCATGCTGTCCCAGGGATCTGTCAATCAGGTCCGGGAGGCGGAGCTTGATAAAGCAGAGGATAGAGTTTTGTACCCTCTGCGGCTGCGCGTGGTTTCCCGCGCAGGCAGTACAGATTCTCCTCAGTCTGTGATTAAGCAGTAGTAGATCTAACGATTAGTGATTGCCAGGGAGGTGGGTGGGTCAGCATGGCTAATTCATCCTGCTATCTACGGAAACAACGTTTACGGTAAGCAAACTTGTTTTTTCCCGTCGATAGCAGGGATGAATTAGCCATGCTGTCCTGGGAGTCGCTAGCTCCCGTCACGTTCAGTCTATTCTGTTCTTAAACATGAGACAGGTTGTGGCAATCACCTGGAGTAAGCTGATGCGGATTGTAGGATTGTTTGACCTAATTGTGTATCCGCTGCAGCTTGTTGATCTAAGCAATAATGTGCTGTGAAAGTATGTAGGGAAGTCCATGTTGCTGCCTTGCATATATCTATTGGTTGAATATTACGAAGGTGTGCCCACGTGGTGGATAGGGCCCGAACTTGATGTGTCTTTGGTTTGTGAAGCAATGGCACGTTTTGTTTGTTATAGCAGAACTGGATGCATTGTATTATCCAGCTTGAAATGGTCCGTTTCGTGACCGGAAGTCCTGTCCCCTTAGGGTCGAAGGAGAGAAATAGTTGCGATTGGCGTGATGGAGCCGCAGTTCTATTTCTATAATAAGCTAATGCTCTTTTACAATCCAAGGTGTGTAATAACGCTTCTCGTTCATTGGTGTGTGGTTTTGGAAAGAAAGTTGGTAGATCAATGGTTTGATTAATATGAAACTGTGAAATAACCTTCGGCAAAAAGGAGGGATGCGTTCTCAGGACTACCTTTTGATGGAAGAATTGTAGATATGGTTCATAGTGGACTAATGCTTGAAGTTCGCTAACACGCCTCGCTGAAGTAACTGCGACTAGAAATACCACCTTCCAGATTAAGTATTTCAAGTGCGATGATTCTATGGGTTCGAATGGGGCATGCATCAGCTGTTCCAATACTATGTTGATGTTCCACGGAACCGCCGGTTTCTTGACCGGTGGTCTAATATGTAGTATCCCCTTGAGGAATCGAGCTAGAAGGGGATGAGCTGCTATGGTGACATTATTAACCGGTCTATGGTAGGCCGCAATAGCGCTTAAATGAACACGAATCGATGCCGTGGCTAAGCCAGTCTCGTAGAGGGTATGCAGATAATCCAGCAATTGATGCGGTGTGCAATCCACTGGAGATATGCGATGTGATGCACACCACGAGGAATACCTTTTCCATTTGTAACTGTAATTCAGTCTAGTGGAAGGTTTCCTAGACTCTAGAAGTATGAGTTGTGCACTCTGTGATACCTGTTGTTGTGTTAGTAGCCACCGGTCAGTCTCCAGGCTGTCAAGTGAAGGGAGGAGTGCATCGGATGGAGCAGGGTCCCTTGATCCTGAAGGAGAAGGTCCGACCGATTCGGGAGCCGGATAGGGTCGTCCGTTGAGAGGCGAAGGAGGTAACTGTACCATGGTTGGCGCGGCCATGATGGGGCGATGAGTATCATCTGCGCTCTGACCGTTATGCATTTTTGTATTGTCCTGGTGATGAGGGGAATTGGTGGAAAGGCGTAGAGTAGGCCTGTTGACCATGGAATCAGAAATGCATCTTGCGCTATTCTGAGTTTGCTTGGATGGATAGAACAAAACTTGGGAAGTTGCGTGTTGTGTTCCGTAGCAAAAAGGTCTATTGATGGAGTTCCCCATCTGTTGAATATTTGGAGCGTTACATCTGCATTGAGTGTCCACTCGTGGGGATGAAATATGCGACTCAATCTGTCCGCTCTTGTATTTGCTATACCCGGAAGATAAGTCGCTTGAAGATGTATGCTCTGTCGATGAGCAAGTTGAAAAATTTGCAATGTTTCTTTGCAGAGGGTCCAGGAGCCTGAACCCCCCTGTTTGTTGATATAGAACATTGCCACTTGATTGTCCGTATATACCATTAGTCTGCGGCCACGCAAGAATGTCTGGAATGCCTGTAGAGCCAGGCGAATGGCTCGGAGTTCCAGCAGGTTGATCTGTAGGGATTGTTCTGCTATTGACCATAGGCCCTGTGTTTCGTATACCTCTAGATGCGCTCCCCAACCCTTCCTGGACGCATCTGTTGTTAGAACTGTGTTGTGCATGGGTTGGCGAAATAGAGCCCCTTTGACTAACGTGGATGGAAGGAGCCACCACGAGATGTCTTTTTTCATTTCCTTGGTAAGGTTGATGGCCTGAGAGAGAGGTTGTGAGTGCTGTTTCCACTGCCGTTTGAGTCCCCACTGTAACCTTCTCATGTGTAACTTGGTATTTGGGACTAGGAAATTGGCTGCTGCCATGTGACCGAGGACCACCAGCACCTGACGAGCCGATGTTATATGTTTTGTCTGTAAAGTCTGTAAAAGTTGTCGCAATTGAATTTGTCTGTCCAACGGCAGGAACGCCCTGTGTTGCATGGTGTCCAGATACGCTCCTATGAATTGGAGTTGTTGTGCTGGTTGTAGCTGAGATTTTTGGAAGTTGACTACCAATCCCAATTGTTGTAAGCATTGCAGGATGTGATGCAGATGCGAGACGAGTAGTTCCCGGGTCGGAGCTACTACTAGCCAATCGTCCAAATAAGGAAAGATTGTTATTCCTTGTTGTCTGAGGTGAGCCACCACCACTACCATGCACTTGGTGAACACTCTGGGAGCCGCAGACAACCCAAAGTGGAGTACTCTGTATTGGTAATGTCTGTGCTTGTGGTGAAAGCAGAGGTAATGCCAGGAAGAGGGGTGCATTGGAATGTGAGTGTATGCATCCTTCAGATCGATGGAACACATCCAGTCGTTGGGTTGTAAGAGTGGTAGGATTGACTTCAGGGATACCATTTTGAATTTTTCCTTCACTAGGAATTTGTTGAGTTCCCGTAGATCTAATATGGGTCGTAGGCCTCCTGATTTCTTGGGAATCAGGAAGTATGGGGAGTAGAAACCTTGATTGTGAAGGTTTTTGGGGAGGAGTGCAATGGCCTTTGATTGGCAAAGGTGAATAATCTCCTGCTGTAGTTGTGGTTGGGTTCTTACCTGCTTTGGATTGGTGAATTGTGGCAGGTTTGGTTTTGAGTGGAAATGTAACTGATATCCCTGACGTACAATGTCCAGAACCCATTGATCTGACGTTATGTGTTCCCACATGTGTAGACATGACTGGATTCTTCCTGGCGGTGGTGAGGGATGTGGTGGTGGCTTCAGTTTCAAAAAGACTGAGTCGGCTTAGCTGCCGTCGGTTGCTGTTGAGTTTGTTGGCGTTGCGCTCTCGGTTTGCCTCTACGTGGAAGCTGAGATGGTTGTTGGTGACTCTGTTGTCTTTGGTAGGTTGGATAAGGTTGTGTACGGAAACCTTGATAAGATCGGTAAGGCCTACGCCCATATGACGCCCTGCGAGAGTAAGGGTAAAAGCGTTTGGGAGCTTGATAAGGCTGATGGGTCTGTAACGATTGGACCGCTAGTGCCTCGTCTTTAAGCTTTCCTACCGTTTCTTGCAATTTTGTGCCAAAGAGGTGATCTCCTGTGCAAGGGAGATTGGCTAGCTTCTCATGCACATCGTCCCTAATAGAGCTGGAGCGGAGCCACACTGTCCTCCTCGCCGCTATAGCTGTCGCCGATGCCCTCGAGGAAGTCTCCATGCCCTCGTATACTGATCTAAGTAGATGTCGGGAACATTCCTCCATATCGTGTAATGTTTGGGGCAGTTCTTCCCTTGTTGTTGAAAGTAATCCTTTTGTGGCTTGTACGCACTCGTACAAATACTGCACCATATAAAATTGGTGGTGCATGATACGTGTAGTAAGCATAGCGTTCTGGTAGATTTTCCTACCTATTTCATCCAAGTATTTATGATCCTTGTTAGGAGGATAGGTGGCATGGAGTTTTTGTTTCCGAAATCTCTGCAACGCTGATTCTACAACTACCGATTTGTGTGGTAGTTGTGAGAGGGTATAAGGAATATCCTTCCTGATCCGAAATTTGAGATCTGATTTCCTGGAGACCGCTTGTACTGATTGGGGTGTCTCCCAAGATTTCAGGAGGAGGCGATGAAGAAGATCATGTGGAGGAAGTGTGGTAGGTTCTCCTGGCACATCGAATATCTTCAACAAACCCAGAGTTTCTGCTCTGGGGTCCGGTTCCTTCTGAATCTGTAGTTGGAGGATGTTTCCCATTTTCTCTAAAAAGCGAGGATATGAGAGGTCCTCTGGTGGAGAATATGGTTCTTGCTGACCTTCCGGAACATCGGAGGGGTACCCTGTTGAAGAAGCGGGGGATTCTGAATGGAATCGATAGTGCTCCGGTGAGTTGGAGCGCGTTGGAGAGGGCTGCGGAGTTAGTTCCCCAGGAGAGGTTGGTGTGTCTCCTGCGTCCGCCCTTGGTGGTGAAGTTTTCTGTATAGAGTTTGTATTCGTGGGTTCTTTATCCAGTATGAATGACGACTGTAAGGTACTAAAGAAGCCTTCCAACGATTGTGACAGTTGCCAGAAAGCATCCTTGGAGGCCTGTGGCAGAACTGATCTTTGTTGCTTATCTACTGGTTCGTTATGGTCTCTAGTTGAACTAGACTTCTTAGATGGAGAAGAAGCCTGCGAGGATGTCAGGTAGATAGGTGATTTTGAATGTCTTGAATGGGAGATCCCCGATGATCTTGAGGTTGAAGGACTGATTTCTAACCTCTCTCTTCGTCTATAGTGAGATTCACCTGCATGCCTGTCATGTCTTCTTTTTGAGGCAGATGATTTGCGAGGTGGGTCTCGTTCCCGATGAGAGGAGGTTGTCCTTCTATCTGAGGAGTGCTCTGAAGACCTGCGTGTACGTTTAGGTGATCTCTCGCCGAGCTGTGTGCTGCTCGATAAGGAGTAGAGCTCTGGTCGTCTGCCAGTACGTTCCGTAATGAAGGAGCCTTCTGGGTGTGATAGCTTCCTAGTTGGTGCTATCTTGTGTTTGTAGGACGATTCTGTGTTTGGTCGTCCCGTGGATTGTGGTCGGGAATGCGGCGCGGTAGTCACCTTTGGTGGTTTCCGCGTCAGAGTGCCGAAACCACCTTTGGTGGTTTCGGCACTCTGACGCGGAAAGGTAGTCACCTTTGGTGGTTTCCGCGTCTTGTCAGATGCACTCTGCGCCGACCTCGGCGCCGTCTTTGGTGCCGTTGTTTCAGGCGTCTCTCTCGGCGCCGATGGCTCTGGCGCTTCTCTCGGCGCCGATGGCTCCGGCGTCTCCCTAGACGCCGATGGCTCTGGCTGCCCACTCGGCGCCGATGGCTCTGCCGTTCCGTTCGGCGCCGATGGTCTTCTAGGTACCGTTGATGGCGGTGCCGGTTTTGCGGTTTTTGGATCCGGCGCAAAGAGCGGTGGTTCCCGCGCCGTATAGGTAGCTGTTTTCGGCGCCATCTTGTGTTTGCGGTCTTTGTGACGAGAAGATATCGTTTTTGAATGTGTCGATACCTGCTTCGTGTGACTTTGTGGTACGGGCGCCTTGGGGTATGGCGCCGTACTGCTATGTTGTTTCGGCGCCGTTTGTGACCTCATTGGAGACGGCGCCGTTGTCGGCGTCAGTGCGCCCTCCGAGGACTCAGACGCCATTTTGCGTCTTTTTGTTGGCGGTCAATCCTTCTGAAGATGTAAGTCTCGTTGCGAGTCCTTGTTGGAGTTATTCGACGCCCCTCTGCGGTCGGGGAGAACAGAGCCCTGTTTCCCTTGTACCTGTTTTTCCTTTGGGCGTGAGGAGTCGGAAGATGCCGTTCTGGGCATTGAATATTTTAATTGCTTCACCGGGCCCGGTGAAGAGTGAACTTCCGAGGGGTCCGAGGTGCTTAAAAGTTCCTGCAGACGATAGGCCCTTTGGCGTTTGGCTCTCGGGGACATCTTTTTACAAAAATCACAGTTGGGTACATCATGGCTACTGCCGAGGCAGCGGTAACATCGGTCATGGCCATCCGTGACCGACATCACCTTACCACAGCGGCAGCGTTTGAAACCCGATTTAGACATTGAGGAGACTGTCAGCTCCGCGTGCTATCTCGCTCGCGGAAAGAACAGACTGAGGAGAATCTGTACTGCCTGCGCGGGAAACCACGCGCAGCCGCAGAGGGTACAAAACTCTATCCTCTGCTTTATCAAGCTCCGCCTCCCGGACCTGATTGACAGATCCCTGGGACAGCATGGCTAATTCATCCCTGCTATCGACGGGAAACTACTTACGCGCTGACTTCATAGTGCATTCCCTGCCCATGCCCCACCCAGATCATGTCCATGCCCCACCCCTTTTCAGAAAACTTTTTTTATGCACATACCAGGAGATATGTGCATGGCCATGGGTCTTTTAAAATCCACGCGGTGTGCGCGGGTCCAAATCACACACTTATGTCCCAATTTTGGCGTGGACAAAAGAAAATCGACCAGTTAAGGTGCACACTACTAATTCCAAAGGAAGCCTTAGTTAGGGGCCATTAGATGACAACTATCACTGCAATGGTAGAGCTAGATGGGAGGGAGAATAAAAATGAAGGAAAACACCCAAGTATTTGAGAATGAAGGCCCAGGTCATCATATCACCAGTATATCCCCGCCACCACCATCAAACCCCTTCAGATTCTACAAAACTCCATGGCCAGAGTCATAACCGGTACGCGTAAAAGAGACCACATCACCCCCATACTAATGAACCTACATTGGTTGCCCATCTCCTTCCGCTCACAATACAAAACCCTCACCATCCTTCACAACGCCCTACATAAACACAACCACACCTGGCTCGATGAAATGCCTCATTACCGCTCCTCCAACCGCCCCTCAAGAACAACCCATACAGGCACTCTCCACATCCCATCCCTCAAAGCAGCACACTCAACTCACACCAGAGGGAGAGCCTTCTCTGTCGCTGGCCCCACCCTCTGGAACTCCCTCCCCACCCTCCTACGCCAAGAGACATCCTTTCACAAATTTAAGAAAGGAGTCAAGAATTGGCTCTTCCGACAGGCCTACCCCGACACAAACCAAACTTAATATCCCCTCTAGCCCCCCTGCTCTACCTTATACTCCTTGCTCCCCCCCCCCCCCTTCCCAGGTCCTCCCTCTGAAGAAATTTTTTACCCCAGTGAATACCGCCTGCTTCAACTCTTCCATAATCCTACTTAGTTAAGTGATTCCATGTACATTAGCCATCTGTACATAGTATCCCTCTTTTCTGCCTTTCTCTCCCCTTATTTCTTCAAACAAGCCTTTCTCCCCCTCCCTTCCTTCCCCTTTCTCTCCCCTATTTCTTCAATCTATACCTTTTTCCCTTCCTTATCCCCCTTTTCCCACCCCCTCCTACTTTCTACCCCTTACCCTCCCCCCCCCCCTCGCCCTACCCCCCTGCCTACCCTCCCCCCCCCTCTCCCTCACCTACCCTCTTTCAACCTCCACTCCTCGTTTTCTTCAACATTGTTTATTTTGTTGTATTTTTGCTTTTTGGTTTTTCTGTTTGTTGCTTCTCGTTTTAGTAACATCCTATTTTCAATGTCATATTGTTATATTGTTATACTGTATCTCCTGAGTTCTTTGTAAACCGGCATGATGTGCTTCACGAATGTCGGTAAATAAAAGTTAATAAATAAATAAATAATCACATTCCAATTGAATAAGAAACATGAGATAACTGCCCCAAAAAATAGCTACAGACTACATATTATTATTGTGCCACACACTATGCCATAAACTTACCACATCTTTTGGAGGTACTTCCAAATCCTTTTTATTCTTTTTAACCATTCTGCAAAAAAAAAAAAAACATGAACAAATGTATAAAACTCATAAAGAAATAACTCAAATATGTTATATCCTTTTAAACTCTTGTCAGTGGCTCTATTTCTTTGTTATTCCCATTCTAAAGTAGCAAAATCAGCATAAACAATAAATAACTCAGACATGTTCTATCTCCTTAAATTGTAAATAGAATAAATAAATAAAATTTCCACGGAAACCACCAGTTCTACAGGCAAGTCTAGGCTCATTATAGTTAGCTACTGTAATTTGGACAAAAGAAAAAGAAAACGAAAACACTTAGTTGATCTTGCTTCCCTTGAGATCTGATCCATACCACAGTAGGAATGCAGAATGACTAAGAGATCCATAGTCAGTCACTGGAACGCTAGGAAAGTTAGCTTATAAACTTATTTGGTTAACTTTAAGAGAGCTACAGTATTCAGCGGTGCAGTCACAGGCTGTCCTAAAGTTATCCAGCTGCATTAACTAGAAAATACTGAAAAAGCAAATTTTCTTACCGTATACAGGATTCTCCTTACACGGCAGAATGTTTTAGCCATGACACAAGGGTAATGTCATCCAACAGTGCTGAATGGACCCTTCTCTCCTAATACATAAAGCTTTTGCTCTACTGAGCACATGCAGGAGCTCCCATCTAGGCACTGCTTCGTGAGCCTATCAATTGATTGCAGAGCTGAGCTTTAGTTCAGTAGTCGACTCTCCAGGGAGGCGGGTGGGTATTTAACATGGCTAATTCATCCTGCTGTCTACAGATAACCCCCTTTTATGGTGGGCAAACTTACTTTCTCCACCAACAGCAGGAGCTCAATTAGCTATAACACTTGAGGAATACCAAGCTAAGGGCTGCAGCGGAGTGATTACTAAAACTGCAACCCAAACCCCACCATGGAGTTTGGGCTACTGGTGAAAGACTGTGCAAAACTGCTTACCCAAAATTACTGTCACTTTTTGATAGATTGTCGATAAATTAATAGGACATGAAGGTGTAAATGGATGGCCATCTTGCAGCTTTGTACATATCTTCCATAGGCTCAGCTTGCAGATGAGCCACTGAGGTAGCATGGTTCTCACCTGATCAGCCTTGAAAGAGTCTGTGATCTGGAGGCCAGCCAGAGTGTAACCATGTACAATTCAGTTCACTAGTCAGTTGGACAAAGTGCACTTGGCAACTGTTATGCCCAGTCTGTTAAGCTCATAAGAGATGAAAAGTTTTCTTCTGATTGTAAGTCAAGACTCTTTTGCAGTTTAATGAATGAAGGCCTTTCTCACCTTTGTCTGCATGTGGCCTCAGAAAGAATGTGGGCAACATGATGGCTTGATTGACATGAAAAGCCAAAACCACTTTTGGAAGAAAGTTAGGATGAATGAGGAGCACCACTGATAGTGAATCTCTTAGGAGAACAACAGTCTTACCTTAGGCTGAAGCTGGCAAGCTGAGAGATGATGTCTGGTTGTCCCAGGACTGATAACCAGCAATAGGGTTAAATCCAAGGCAATACCAAGGCAGGCAGAGAAAGACAAAACTCTGCACAGTCCAGGGTCAGTGCACGCAGCAGACAAGAGAAGAACCAAATCCAATCCGAGTTGTGGTAGGCAGCAAGAAGGCAATATCCAGGCACAGTCCAGAGTCAGGGCAGGCAGCAGGCAAGAGAAGAACCAAATCCAATCCGAGTCGTGGGTAGGCAGCAAGAAGGCAATATCCGGACACAGTCCAGAATCAGGAACGCCAAAACACATGGGAATCCAACGAAAGCACCAGCACAAGAAGCCTGTAGCTGAGGCAGTGCTGTGCTGGAACCAGGGCTTTAAATATCAAAACTTCCCGCGCAAACACGGGGACTTCCAGGAGGAGTGATGACGCATCCCGGTGGGTGGAACCAGGACGCATCTCACGCCGGGCTGCGCTGCTGCCGGGAAATGCCGCTGAGCGGTGGTACTGCAGAGAGCCCCCAGCATCAAGGATCATCGAGTGGTAACAGTACCTACCCCGCAAAGCCCCTCCCTCCTCCTTCTAGGAAGAGGTTTGAGAGGGAAACGCTGATGAAACTCCCGGAGTAGACGAGGCGCCTGTATTTTACAGGCTGGTTCCCAAGAATTCTCTTCTGGCCCGTAATTTTTCCATCAGATTAAATATTGTAAAACCCCCTTGATCTTCTGACGTCCAAGATTTCTTTAACCTCGTATTGTGTGTCATCCTGTACGACTGAGGGGGTGGTTTGTCTAGTCTTCCTAGCCTGATGGTCCTGAGGCTTGGGCCACGTGATTATTATGACAGATTTCAGCCGAAGGCAAAAGGGATGCCCAGTCATCCTGTTGTCGATTCACATAGCAACATAAGAAGGTCGTGAGGTACTGATTAGTTCGTTCAGTTAAACCATTGGATTGGGGGTGATAATCTGAAGAAAAATTTAGCTCTATTTTGAGTTTTTTGCAGAGGTCCCTCCAGTATTGAGCCATAAATTGGACTCCTCTATCAGAAACGATACTCGAAGGCAGGCCATGAATCCGGAAAATGTGTTGCAGAAATAGTCAAGCTAGTTCTGGAGCAGTGGGTAGTCCAGGAAGTGGAATGAAATGGGCCATTCTGGAAAATCTGTGTACAACAACCCAAATGACTGTATTACCGTCAGAGGGAGGAAGTTCTGTAATAAAATCTGTGGCTATGTGAGTCCAGGGCTTTTCTGGAATAGGAAGTGGTTGCAAGAGTCCGCAGGGTTGCTGTCGTGGAGTCTTTTGAGCCACACAGGTGGGACAAGACTCAACATATCTTTTGATATCCGATTTCCATTGCGGCCACCAGTAGTGACGGGAGACTAGATCTCTTGTTCTGAATATTCCGGGATTTCCAGCACAGAGGGAATCGTGGGCCCATCGGAGAACACTTTGCCTCAGACGCTTGGGTTCCACTGTTTTCCCCAAGGGAACTGAAAAGGTGGCGGCCAGTATAATTTGAGCCGGATCAATAATATGACGATGTGGGTCAGGGGTATCATCTGGTAGAAAACTTCAGGAGAGCGCATCTGCACGTAAATTCTTTTCTGAAGGTCGAAAATGTAGTTTAAAATCAAATCGACTGAAGAAAACTGCCCAACGGGCTTGTTGTGGGTTCAAACATTGAGCCTGTGATAAATAGGCGAGATTTTTATGATCGGTATAAATGTTAATGGTATGCTTGGCCCCCTCCAGAAGGTGTCGCCATTCCTCAAGTGCGGCTTTTGTTGCCAAGAGCTCTCGTTCCCCTATGGCATAGTTCTTCTCTGCTGGAGAGAATGTTTTAGAAAAGCAGGCACAAGTAAGTAATTTCCCCGACTCAGGGAAATTACTAACAGACATATAGTGAATTCACTAATACATTTGAAGGACATTAATTAGACACATTCCTACTCCCATAGCAACCTAAAACTTAATTAGGAACTGATTAAAATTGAGATGAAGGCAGCAGTCCAGCAGCAAGAGGGGAGCTTCCCAGTCTTTTGCATCGAGTGTCACATGTATGAATTTTTACCCACCGGTGAGAAATTGTACATGTGCATGCGATGCAAAGAGCTCCTGGCTCTCAGAGAACGAGTCTGATCTCTGGAGGTTAGAGTGGTAGACCTGGAGGAGCTGAGGCAGACAGAGAGGTATATAGATGAGACTGCAATTCCCTCTACTTAGGACTCCCTCTCTCTACCATCAAGCCCCTACAGATTCTGCAAAATTCTACAGCTAGGATAATCAGTAACTCTCATAAATCCAATCACATAACCCCCTATACTCAAGGATCTATATTGGCTCCCCATTTCATACCGTATACTTTATAAAATCCTTACCTTAATACACAAAGCCATTCACAAACATAATCCTTCATGGCTTAGTGAACCATTGAAACTCAAACATTCCTCCCGACCCACTAGAACAAACCACAATTTTACATTACAAGTCCCCCCACTTAAGAAAGCCAGACATACAGCCACAAGAGCTTGTGCATTGTCTATTGCTGGCCACACTCATTGGAATAACCAACCTCTCAGTCTCTGCCAGGAGCCATGCCTTTTCAAATTCTGCAAGATGTTAAAGACCTGGCTTTTCCACCAGGCTTTCCCAGATTAATTCTTGCTGACTCCTGCTCCCCTTTTTGGCCTTTGACTCCAGCCTTACTGCTCCATGGTAACATGCCGAATCATGTAATTATGTCATACTGTTACATTTTGTAATACCAAGTTTTTTAAATTTCTCTTTATTGGTTTTCGTTCTGGTAAATTCTTACTTCTTCCCTGCTTCCTATAGATTATTCATCGGTTGTCCTGTTTTCCCCCTCCCCTGTTTTATTGTACTTTCCATCTTTTTGTTAAATTGTAAACTGATATGATGTGTATTTTAATGTCGGTATAAAAAAAAAACCTGTTAAACTGTTAAAAGAGATCTTCAGGGACATAGTAACCAAGTCCCAACTTCAGACTGGCAGCCCTGGTGCTGCCTTGGAGGAAGAAGGTCTCATGATTGGAGAGCATCAACCTGGTATAGCAGGAAAGGATCCTGTAGCAAGGACCTGCTCTCCAGGTGATGCACTATCCTTTCGTACCGAGGATATCTCCCCAAGGCCTACTGCCCAGGAGGGAAGGGTTAGGTCGACCGTCATAGTTGGTGATTCGATTATTAGGAATGTAGACAGCTGGGTGGCTGGTGGGCGTGAGGATCGCCTGGTAACATGCCTACCTGGTGCGAAGGTGGCGGACCTCACGTGTCACCTAGATAGGATTTTAGACAGTGCTGGGGAGGAGCCGGCTGTCGTGGTACATGTGGGCACCAAAGACATAGGAAAATGTGGGAGGGAGGTTCTAGAAGCCAAATTTAGACTCTTAGGTAGAAAACTTAAATCCAGAACCTCCAGGGTAGCATTCTCTGAAATACTCCCTGTTCCACGTGCAGGTCACCAGAGGCAGGCAATTTTAGACCTAATTCTCAGTGGAGCACAGGATTTGGTAAGAGAGGTAACGGTGGTGGGGCCGCTTGGCAATAGTGATCATAATATGATCAAATTTAAATTAATGACTGGAAAGGGGACAGTAAGCAAATCCACGGCTCAGTGCTAAACTTCGAAAAGGGAAACTTTGATAAAATATGAAAATAGATAGAAAAAAAACTGAAAGGAGCAGCTACAAAGGTAAAAACTGTGCAAGAGGCGTGGTCATTGTTAAAAAATACCATCCCAGAAGCACAATCCAGATGTATTCCACACATTAAGAAAGGTGGAAAGCAGGCAAAACGATTACCGGCATGGTTAAAAGGGGAGGTGAAAGAAGCTATTTTAGCCAAAAGATCTTCATTCAAAAATTTGAAGAAGGATCCAACAGAAGAAAATAGGATAATGCATAAATGTTGGCAAGTTAAATGTAAGACATTGATAAGACAGGCTAAGAGAGAATTTGAAAAGAAGTTGGCCGTAGAGGCAAAAACTCACAGTAAAAACTTTTTAAAATATATCCGAAGCAGAAAAGCCTGTGAGGGAGTCAGTTGGACCGTTAGATGATCGAGAGGTTAAAGGGGCACTTAGAGAAGATAAGGCCATCGCGGAAAGATTAAATGATTTCTTTTTTTCAGTGTTTACTGAAGAGGATGTTGGGGAGGTACCCGTACTGGAGAAAGTTTTCATGGGTAATGATTCAGATGGACTGAACCAAATCACACTGAACCTAGAAGATGTGGTAGACCTGACTGACAAACTGAAGAGTAGTAAATCACCTGGACCGGATGGTATACACCCCAGAGTTCTGAAGGAACTAAAAAATGAAATTTCAGACCTATTAGTAAAAATTTGTAACCTATCATTAAAATCATCCATTGTACCTGAAGACTGGAGGATAGCTAATGTAACCCCCATATTTAAAAAGGGCTCCAGGGGAGATCCGGGAAATTACAGACCGGTTAGCCTGACTTCAGTGCCAGGAAAAATAATGGAAAGTGTTCTAAACATCAAAATCACAGAACATATAGAAAGACATGGTTTAATGGAACAAAGTCAGCATGGCTTTACCCAAGGCAAGTCTTGCCTCACAAATCTGCTTCACTTTTTTGAAGGAGTTAATAAATATGTGGATAAAGGTGAACCGGTAGATGTAGTGTACTTGGATTTTCAGAAGGCATTTGACAAAGTTCCTCATGAGAGGCTTCTAGGAAAAGTAAAAAGTCATGGGATAGGTGGTGATGTCCTTTCGTGGATTACAAACTGGCTAAAAGACAGGAAACAGAGAATAGGATTAAATGGACAATTTTCTCAGTGGAAGGGAGTGGGCAGTGGAGTGCCTCAGGGATCTGTACTGGGACCCTTACTTTTCAATATATTTATAAATGATCTGGAAAAAAATATGACGAGTGAGGTAATCAAATTTGCAGATGATACAAATTGTTCAGAGTAGTTAAATCACAAGCAGATTGTGATAAATTGCAGGAAGACCTTGTGAGGCTGGAAAATTGGGCATCTAAATGGCAGATGAAATTTAATGTGGACAAGTGCAAGGTGATGCATATAGGGAAAAATAACCCATACTATAGTTACACAATGCTAGGTTCCATATTAGGTGCTACTACCCAAGAAAGAGATCTAGGCGCCATAGTGGATAACACATTGAAATCGTCGGTTCGGTGTGCTGCGGCAGTCAAAAAAGCAAACAGAATGTTGGGAATTATTAGAAAGGGAATGGTGAATAAAACGGAAAATGTCATAATGCCTCTGTATCGCTCCATGGTGAGACCGCACCTTGAATACTGTGTACAATTCTGGTCGCCGCATCTCAAAAAAGATATAATTGCGATGGAGAAGGTACAGAGAAGGGCTACCAAAATGATAAAGGGAATGGAACAGCTCCCCTATGAGGAAAGACTAAAGAGGTTAGGACTTTTCATCTTGGAGAAGAGACGGCTGAGGGGGGATATGATAGAGGTGTTTAAAATCATGAGAGGTCTAGAACGGGTAGATGTGAATCTGTTTTTTACGCTTTCAGATAATAGAAAGACTAGGGGGCACTCCATGAAGTTAGCATGTGGCACATTTAAAACTAATCGGAGAAAGTTCTTTTTCACTGAACACACAATTAAACTCTGGAATTTGTTGCCAGAGGATGTGGTTAATGCAGTTAGTATAGCTGTGTTTAAAAAAGGATTGGATAAGTTCTTGGATGAGAAGTCCATTACCTGCTATTAATTAAATTGACTTATATAATAACCACCGCTATTATTAGCAACGGTAACATGGAATAGACTTAGTTTTTGGGTACTTGCCAGGTTCTTATGGCCTGGATTGGCCACTGTTGGAAACAGGATGCTGGGCTTGTTGGACACTTGGTCTGACCCAGTATGGCTTATGTTCTTATGTTATAGAAGAATTGCACCCACTCCTAAGGCTGAGGCATCAACCTCCACAATAAATCAGGGTGTTGCAAACATGGATGTTTAACAAATTCCTCCGTTAATCGTTGAAAGGCATGGGTGGCCTCAGGAGGCCAGTTGCAAGTTTGGGCTCCCTTTTTGGTCAAGTCAGTAAGTGGAGCCACCAAGGTAGAGTATCCTGAAATAAATTGGTGATAGTAATTGGAGAAACACAAAAATCGTTGTAATGCCTTGAGCCCCACTGGTTGAGGCCAGTCCACTATAGCTTTGAGTTTCTCAGGATGCATGCATAGACCGTTTTGAGACACAATATATCCTAGAAAAGGTAGTTCCTCTTGGTAAAAAGGCATTTTTCTAGTTTAGGGTACAATCTGTTGTCTCGGAGGTGTTGAAGGACTTGTCTTACATGGATCTCATGTTGGTGCTGTCTTGGAAAAAATTAAGATGTTGTCAAGGTAGATAATAACATGAGAATAAAGAAGATCTCAAAAAATGTCATTAATCATGGCTTGGAAAACCTCCAGGGCATTACAAAGTCCGAATGGCACTACCAGATATTCATAATGTCCATCGCGAGTGTTGAAAGCGGTTTTCCACTCATCCCCTTCTCGTATTCAGATTAAGTTGTAGGCTCCCCGGAGGTTGAGTTTCGTGAAAATCTGTGCTCCTCTCAATCGATCAAAAAGTTCTGAAATAAGTGGAATGGGATACCTGTGAAGCTTTCATCTCCTCGCTTGAAGCAATGGGTCTTAAACAAATCATCCACTCCCCCACACATAAAGCTGGCCATACCCTAGACCTCATCTTCATCAATTCTGCCATCAATACCATTAACCCCCCATCATGTCTCCCTGTACCATGGTCTGACCACTCTATAATCAAAACTACACTTTCACTTCCACCTTCTACCCCCTCTCCACCACCCCAACCAAAATCCTTCATATACAGAAAAACATGTACCCTTGATACCCTCACCATAGCATGCGCAGACATACCTAACCAAATCAACCTATCCTCAGTTGATAAAGCCTTCTCCTCTTGGTTTGATGTCACCCTTAACAATGCAAACCAAACCTGTCCTATTGTAACAAAAACAATTAAACCTACTCAAGCAAATAAAAAGCCCTGGTACTCACAGGAACTCAAAAATCTTAAAACCCTCCTCAGGACCTCAGAAAGACGTTGGTGCAAACACCCCACCCCAGCCGCCAAAACAACCTACTACCAACTGATGCATGACTACAGAAAAACCATTCTCAAAACCAAACGAGAATATTATGCTAAAAAAATTCACAACCTCCAGTACAATGCCAAAGCTCTCTTCACAATGATCACTAACCTCACCAGTACCCCCCATCACAACCACAAGAATCCTCCTCCAAAAAATGGTGTAATAATCTAGCCTATTTTTTTCAAAACAAAGTCACCTCTCTCTCTGCACAATTTCCTCTCAACCCTGACAATGCGCTCCCTCCCACCAACAACCAGTCATCCACACTTTCTTCTTTTGACTCTGCCTCCTCACTAGAAATAGAAAATATCCTAAAAAAAAAAATGAAACCTTCATCGCACCCCGCTGAAACAATCCCTACCAAACTCCAAAATAATTGCTAAACCTCTTGCTAACATCTTATACATCATATATAAGTCCATAACTACTATTTACAAAGCCATCCATCAATTCTCTCCGCTTAACCTTCAAATTCCATTCAGAAAATATACATCCTCTAGACCCATCAGAGAGTCCTACAGAGAATCCCTACAGGTACCACACTCCAAAACCACCCGGCACATAACCACCAGAGACAGGGCTTTCTCCACTGCAGGACCGACACTATGGAACTCCATCCCACTAGATTTGCAACAGGAACCCTGCCTTCCTACATTTAGGAAAAGACTCAAAACGTGGTTATTTATGAAATAATTCACCATTCACCATAATTCACCATTAACTAATGCTTAGACTTTTTCTTAACATGGTAATTAATAACTCTACCTCAACAGGGTAATTCATTAACGCTGCAAATGCCGTAACTTAGTTCACACCAAATTTGGCAATTTTGTTCTCTATGTTAAAATCCTAGCTACTTTTCTCTGTTCCAAGTTGTGTAACTCCCTTGTTTTATTGTAACTGCAACCTCTTGTCAGCTCTTGTTAATGTTTATTATTATTATTTATTATTATTTTTTGTTCCTTCTCCACTTGTTAATTGTAAACCGGCATGATGCGATATTCATCGCGAATGCCGGTATAAAAAAACTTAAAATAAATAAAATAAATAAATCTTCAACCTTTCTCTGGAACAAGGTACTGTACCTACCATACTCAAACAAGCAGTAGTAAAACCCATTCTGAAGAAACCCAACCTTGACCCTTCTAGTTTAGCTAATTACCGACCTATTTCAAACCTCCCATTCCTCTCAAAAATCCTAGAAAAACTTGTCAACAATCGCCTTTCTGACTAGCTTGAACAACATAATATCCTCTCTACCACACAACATGGTTTCCGGAAACACTGGAGCACAGAAACCCTACTATTGTCTATAACTGACACTCTAATTAAAGGCATGGATACTGGTAACTCCTATCTTCTAGCTATGTTGGATATATCTGCAGCGTTCGATACCATCAATCATGACATACTTATCAATACTCTTATCAGTATCGGTCTAGCAGGAACTGCACTATCCTGGATCAAGTCCTACTTTCAAAATAGGCACTATACAGTACTTATAGATAATAATAAATCCGACCCAATTAACCTTGACCGAGGTGTCCCCCAGGGTTCCTCCCTTTCCTCAACCTTATTCAACATATATATGCTCCCCCTATCCAACCTCCTCAACAATCTTAATATCAAGCACTTCATCTACGCAGACGATGTGCAAATTCTTCTCCCTTTCATGGACACACTGCAATCTGCCCTTCTAAAGTGGGAATCATGCCTTAATTCTATTAACCACTTACTCACAAACATGCATCTAGATCTCAATCCTCAAAAAATAGAACTACTTATCATCACCAACAATCACCCTGCAACACCCATCCCCCTACCCCACTCCTCCACATTCCCCACCCACACACGCAACTTGGGCGTCATGATTGACAACCAACTCAACCTTAAACCCTATGTCAAATCTATCCTAAGAGATTGTTACTTCAAGCTGCAAACAATTAAAAAACTCAGACCTCTACTTTATTTCACAGACTTCCGCACTGTGTTACTTGCTATTATTTTCTCCAAAATTGATTACTGTAATTCTCTTTTCCTTGGCCTCCCCTCGTCACACATCAAACCCTTACAACTGTTACAAAATGCCGCTGCCCGTATCCTTACTAACTAAAAAAAAAGAGATCACATCACACCCACCCTCATAGACCTACATTGGCTACCAATAAAATCAAGAATCATATACAAAACCTTATCCCTCATCCACAAAAGTATTCTAAATGAAAACCTCCTCTGGATCAACCCTCCATTCATTCCATATACATCCACAAGACCAATTCGTTTCACTCTTCAAGGAACGCTCCACCCTCCCTCAATCAAATCCACCAGACTCACAACCACAACAAAAAGAGCTTTCTCCCTCGCAGGCCCCACTCTATGGAACTCCATGCCCTTGGATCTACGAACAGAAACCTCTACCCCTAAATTTAAAAAAAAACTGAAAACCTGGCTGTTTTTACAAGCCTTTCCAGCAAATTCCTCCCACTGATAATCGTAAATTTCACTATGATCGTCCACATGTATATATCCAATTTCCGATCTACTTTTGCTTTCTCTATTTTCCAGTTAATCAATCCTACCTCTTTCCTCTTCTTTTGCCTTTCAAAATCTCCATAACAATGTCATTCATTGATGTGCCTCAACACTTCTCACTTTCTTCCGCTATTCTTCAATGTCATCCTGTAAATAACGTTACTCCTCAATGTAAACTGTTAATAACCTCTCCATATATAATCAATCTTGTACATTGTTCCTTGTACATTGTTCCCTGTACTTTGTTCTTGTACATTGTTCTTTATATAAGTCTATTTAACCTAGTTGTTGCTGCTTGTTCCTTGTAAAGGCCTCACCATTGTTTCATGGTGTTGCCATTTTAGTTCCATGTAAACCGATACGATGTGCAAACGGATATCGGTATATAAAAAATGCTAAATAAATAAAATAAAAAATAAATTAATTAAGCCCTCTGTAATCAATATATGGCTGCAGAGACCCGTCTTTCTTCTTGACAAAAAGAAAATCCAGCCCCTGCAGAAGAGGAAGGTCTGATGAATCCCCGGCCCATATTCTCGTGGATATATTGGTTCACTGCCTCAGACTCTGGCTTAGACCAGGCGTAAACCCTTCCCCTGAGGGGGTTCTTACCAGGAAGTAATTCTATTCCACAGTCGTAGGTGCGGGGTGGGGGTAAAGTCTCGGCTTGTTGTTTGCTGAAGTCATCAGCAAATCTGGCATATTGATGTGGTAAGCTGGATGGAATAATCGCTGAGCAAGAGATAGTAGACATGATTGGTAGAATTCGCAACAAATAATTCTGATGGCAGTAAGTACTCCAGCTGGCCAACTGCAAGGTTCCCCAATCCACCTGGCGTTGATGTAGCCTTAGCCAGGGTAGCCCTAGGATCACCTGGTTAACGGATGAGGGGAGCACATATAGTTGAATAGTTTCCTGGTGGAGTATTCCTGTAGTCATTTTGATGGGTTTGGCTAATAAGAGAGATTTTATTCACCAGTGGTTGTCCAGAAACAGAGGACACAGTAAGTGGAGTTTTCAGAGGCTCTGTAGGAATGTGATATCGACAAACTAGATCTTCTTCTATGAAGTTGCCAGCTGCCCCGGAATCCAGGAAGGCCTGAAAATGAATAGTGCTGTCAAGGATAAAAATTGATACTGGAATCAGGATTTGTGGAGAGGGAATAATGTGACCCAGGGAGGCCTCTCCCACCAGTCCTAAGTCCGGGAGTTTCCCGATTTATTCGGAAATTTATTGACGAAATGTCCCGTTCCAGTGCAGTAAAGACAGAGTTATTTAACCTTCTACGTTGTCGTTCCTCAGGCGTTAACCGACATTTATTTATTTATTTATTTTTGGGTTTTATATACCGGAAGTTCCTGTATAAAATACATATCACTCCGGTTCACAGGTAACAGAGATAACTACCGCCGGATGGCGGTTTACATGGAACATATCAACAATTGATCTATAATAAAGTAGAAAACAAACTAAGTTCAACTTTGAACACATAAATAAGGCAAATAATAGATAAGGCAAATAAACATTACATTAATGCTATAGGACAGGAGGGTTGTTTTTCTCTTCTTGTTCTTAGCTCTCTGGGAATGCTTGAAGAAAGAGCCAAGTCTTGAGTTTCACTTTGAAAGTAGTATGGCATGGCTCAAGGCGGAGGTCTGGTGGTAGAGAATTCCAGAGTGACGGGCCCGCTGTGGATAGAGCGCGTTTTCTCAGGGAGGATTTTGCAGGTTGGGTGATCAATCTGTTTTGGTATGCCCTTCTAGTCGGCTTTTTAGAAGTGTGTAGTTGAAGCTGGAAGGTTAAGTTGAGTGGGGAGATGCTATGTAGGGCCTTATGAATCATCATGCTGCTTTTGAACTGTATCCTGTTTTTAATGGGAAGCCAATGGAGGTGCTGGAGGATCGGGGTGATGTGGTCTTTTTTTTTGGCGTTGGTGAGAATTCTTGCTGTGGCATTCAGGACCATCTGGAGGGGTTTGGTGGAGCAGGCGGGAAGTCCCAGCAACAAGTCCGAGATCTGGGTATCATTCTCGATGGTCACCTCACACTGAAGAAATTCATCAGTAATATAATAAAGGATGGATTTTTTAAACTTCACACCCTTAAGAAACTTAAACCTCTACTTCATCCCCCTGGCTTCCGTACGGTTCTACAAACCATTATCTTTGCCAAAACCGACTATTGTAATTCCCTTCTCCTCGGACTCCCCAACAATGCCATCCACCCCCTTCAAATACTACAAAATACAACAGCCCGGATTTTGACCAACACACACAGACACGACCACATCACACCAGTCCTAAAAGATCTACATTGGCTTCCCATAGCCTCCCGTATACAATATAAGGCTCTCTCACTCGTTCATAAGGCCTTGTTCAATCCCGAAATGAATTGGTTCAATGACACCCTCCGATTTCACCAAGCCAATAAACCCACTAGACACATTCATCTTGCCACCATGCCCACCACCTCACCTAAACTTTACAAATTAACCTCCACGAGAGCCCGTGCATTATCTATCGCCGGGCCTATTTTCTGGAACACAATGCCAGTTGAACTTCGCCAAGAAGAATGCTCAAAAACTTTCAAGCGCAAGCTCAAGACCTGGCTCTTCACCAAAGCATATACTTAAATTCCCCTTGCTCTCATCTATACCCTCCCATCTCTGTCCCCTCTTGACTTGGTTTTTCACTAAAAGCGGGTGAGTCCCCGCTCGAACTGGCTTCTCCCTAAGCTTACACCATTCCTCTTCTCCCTCCCTTCTGTGTTACCCTTCCCCCTTCCATTCCCTACCTCTCCCCCCCCCTTCTCACCTCACCCCTTCCCTGAACAATTGTTATTTTATATTATTCCCTATAATTGTACATTTTGTATATACCTGCAATCTTCGCTTACATTAATTTACTAATCTAATTTTATTCTTCTGTCACTTCTCCCCCCCTTTTTTCTCTTCTTTTACCATCTTGTAATCATGTTATTTTAATTTTAGTTTAATGTTTTATTTCCCCTACCTTTCCTCATGCTCTAGTTATTATGTTCCAATATTTTTTAACTGTTATTATGTTCCAATATTTTTTAACTGTATTATGTTAAACTTGTTCGATGTAAAGCGCCGCCACAGGCACTAGTTTCTTGTTACGCTGTGAACCGATGTGATATCTTTGATGAATGTCGGTATATAAAACCGTTAAATAAAATAAATAAATAAAAATAAAATATTTGCTATGGAATTGGATGTCTGCAATGTCAGACCTAGCGATTTCTTGGCTGCTAGGAGAAGGCCTCCTCCTCTTTTTTTACGTCTGGGTATGGACAGTATGTCGTAGGTCTGGATAGGAAGCTGGTTGATTAGGGCTATGTCGGTGGGTTTTAACCAGGTTTCTGTGATGGCACAGATATCAGGTTTTGATTCGGATAGGAAGTCATTGAGTATGGTAGTTTTCTTGGATATGGATTGCGCATTGAACAGTGTGAGTGAAAACAGAGCCAGGCCGAGACAATGGGTTATGGGTGTCAGCATGATGGGCCTGATTCTCTGTTGGCGGTTATGGTAGGGTGTGGGGAGCTTAGGTGCTCTCCACCTTTGGTTGTGGATGATGGGGATAGTAAGTGGGTGCATGGTGGAAGGATGAGCGGGCGTGTAGTCTGTAGATAGGGGGCCCTCTAGGCTAGAGGTATCAGGATGAGGGTGGGAGTCTCCGAGAGGATCTAACACAGAGTGCACGTCAAGCAGCAGGAGGGAGGGGAGGGTTAGGCCCGCTGTTAGGGCACTGCCTTCTCTAACGGAAGAGGCTGTGTTGGGCTTACCTTGAAAGCCGACTGGGATAGGGACCTGGCTTCTGGGCTGCACTAAGGGGCGCACAAAGGGGCCAGCCCCTTTGTCGTGCTCCTTCGGCATGCGATGCTCGGCGTGCGACGCCTAGACACCGCGTTGGATTTAAAGGGCTCCTAGCCCTGCTGCTATTGGCGGCTGGTTTCGCTTGTTATTGGCTGCTTCCGGCCCGGAGGAGGGCTGAGGGAGGCGCCTCGGGTCACGGCTCTGTGCCTCGTGGTCGGCGCGGAGGGCTGCCGGGGGCAAGGGTGCGATCAAGGGTGCGATCAAGACATCCGATCTGCATAGGCTCCTCATTGTTAGACTGACGTTCAGAAGCCTTGGGAGCAACGAGAAGTTGCTGAAAAGCAGGTGCCAGCCGAATGGATCATCTCAGGGCTGCCCGCTCACGAGACCTCTCCTGAAAATGAAGATCCAGTCGAACTGCCAACCGAATCAATTCCTCTAGAGATTCTGGAGGTTCCCAGGCAGCCAATTCATCCTTGATGGCCTCGTC
Organism: Rhinatrema bivittatum; assembly: GCF_901001135.1. NCBI lineage: Eukaryota > Metazoa > Chordata > Amphibia > Gymnophiona > Rhinatrematidae > Rhinatrema > Rhinatrema bivittatum. The sequence goes on from NC_042616.1 coordinate 144,106,034, forward strand.
ACCCCAGCGAAGTTCAGCCGCCAGAGTGCAAAATTGAATGGCGTATTCCTCGACCGATCGGGTTCCTTGACAAATCTGAAGTAAATCTGAAGCAGCCGAAGTTGAACGCCCAGGCTCGTCAATGATCAGACAAAAGTCTTTCAGGAATTGATCCAAGTTGTTCAATAAGGGGTATTCTCGATCCCAGAAGGGAGAAGCCCAGGCTAAGGCTGGTCCTTCCAAAAGGGATAAGATAAAAGTGACCTTAGTCTTATCCATGGGGAACAAAGAGGACTGGAGCAAGAAGTGCATACGACACTGATTTATGAACCCTTAGGACTGCTGAGGATCTCCATTGAAGTGAGGAGGGGGTGGAAGTCGTAGAACGGTGGTGAAGACGAAGCTGGGGTTACTGGCGAAGCGATCGAGCAGGCATCAATTTGGGTGGCCAATCTCTCCAGAACTCCTTTTACTTGATCTAGCAATCCTTGCTGTTGCTGAATGCGTGAAGTCAGTCTGGGAATGGTCTGTAAGGCTGTCAGATTTACGGGATCCATGGCCTCGGCGGTTACAGATTTGATAGTGAATCCCTTAGTAGAACAACAGTCTTACCTTAGGCCGAAGCGGGCAAGCTGAGAGATGACATAAACAAACACCCCGGCCATCATCCTAGTGATTTCAATCTTCACATAGACACCATCCCCCCACCCACTCCTGTGAAGCGATCCTCAACTCCCTCACAGCCAAAGGTTTCATTCAAATCACTGACTCCCCCACCCACAAATCAGGACACTCCCTAGACCTAATCTTCATAAACACACTCATACAAACCTCGAAATCTCCCTCATATACCCCTGTATCCTGGTCCGACCACTCACTAATTCATGGAAACTTCTCCATAAACACACCCACCCATTGCCTTCCCAATCACACCTCCTCTATACAAATCAGAAAACTATGCAACATAGATGACCTGATTGAAGAGCTTCTCTCCGCACTAAATAATGTAGACGTAACAAACACTAACTCCGCCCTGGCCTCATGGAACACTATCACCAATAACATTGCCAATAAATCTGCCCTCTAATATCCATAGACATAAATCCCTCCAAAACACAACAAAAACTCCTGGTACACCCCCAGAACTAAAAAACCTCAACAACTCCTAAGAAAATCGAAAGAAAATGGCGGGAAATCCCACACCCCCAACCTTCTAACCAAAAACAGAACCACCCTTCATAACTACAGAACAGCAATCCTCAGCCAAACGAGATTACTTCTCAAAAAGAATATACGAGTTCTAATTCAACCCCAAAGCCCTGTTCTCCTACGTCTCTAATTTCATGAAAACATCTCAACCACCAACACCCGATAACGAAACCAAAACTAAATGCACAAACTCGACATCTTCTTCAAAGACAAGGTCACTAACATTATGGCTAAAATCCCCCCCCACCTCAGCAGACAAATTACCCTACCTAAAATCCCAGACGCCATACTTGACAAAGTCGAGATCATCTCCTCCTCAGAACTAGAACCACTCATCAGAAAAATCTACCCTGCATCACACCCAGCCAATGCAATCCCAGGTAAACACCTAAGATCGATCCCAAATATCATAGCTAAACCTATAGCAGACATCATCAATATATCCCTGTCCCAGGGTCATATATACCCACAGACATAAAGAAGCCCTCTTCAAACCCATTTTTTAAAACCCACAACTAAACCCCGCTGAACTAAATAACTTCAGACCCATTCTATTCTCCCTTTTCTTGCAAAAATCCTAGAAAAAATAGTCAACAATCAACTCACAGAACACTTAGAAAAACACAATGTACAGTGGGGGAACCAAGATGGCTGCCGCAGCGTGAGCATGAAATCCTCTCTGCTCCGCGGGTCCCTTTGCTAGAATCCTTGCCTTATAGTATATTTGTTGTGGTCGTAGCGGTGGACCCTTGGACCAGCCTAGGGGAGTGAGTAGATGGAAGATGTGGGCACTCCGCTGAGAGGCAGTAGGCCGGGAGGCGGCATCAAGCCAGACATGGAGGTGAGTCTTCGTCCTGGAAGCCTGCGGACCCCCGAGAGGAGCTCGTGAGGTCCCAGACCACTGGGGACATTAGGAGATCTCTGGAGAAGAAGCGACGACTTCACCCTGGAAGCCTGCAAACCCCCCGAGAGGAGCTTGTGAGGTCCCAGGCCGCTGGGACTTAGGAGATCTCTGGAGAAGAAGCGACGACTTCACCCTGGAAGCCTGCAGACCCCCCCGAGAGGAGCTCGTGAGGTCCCAGGCCGCTGGGACTTAGGAGATCACTGGAGAAGAAGCGAGGCAGAAAACAGTCTGAGGTCGAGGCAGGTGCAAGAACAGAGTTCAGGAGCAAGCAGAGGTCAGGAACCGGTGAGACGAGCAGAAGATCCAGATTCGAGAATCCAGGACAGGTACCACAAGTCCAAGCAGGACTGAAGAGCCAAACGGAAGCTGGAGATCCAGACAGGAGCCGAAGATCCAGACAGGAGCCGAAGATCCAAACAGGAGCCGAAGATCCAAACATCGCAGGAAGCAAAACCTGTTGCAAGGCAATTCTTTGAGAGCAGACACCGGCTTTAAATACAAGCCAGAGAGGCCAAACACGGCTGGAATGCCCCGTTGCTGCCGTCCCGAGGCTGGAGGGTAAGGACCCCGGTCGCAAGACGTGCGACCGGGACCCCACAACAGTACCCCCCACTCTTACGCCCCCTCTTAGAAGGACCAGGTTTACCAGAGTGACTGAGATGGAAATGGTGCAGCAGGGACTTGTCCAGGATATGACGGGCAGGTTCCCAGGTGTTGTCCTCAGGACCACAGCCCTCCCAGGCAATCAAGTACTCCCAGCGCCTTTGATGGAACCGGACATCAAGAACCTCTCGAACTTGGTAGATGGGATCAGACTGCACCGCCAGGTCCGCCGGCTTAGGAACCTTAGAGTGAAATCTAGAGAGAATGAGAGGGTCTTTAGCAGAGAGACATGGAATACATTATGAATGCGCGTAGAGGAGGGAAGGCGTAAGTGATAGGATACCGATTCTACCCTCCTCTGCCATGAGGAATGGACCACAAAACCGTGGAGCCAACCTTCGGAATGGGACTCGAAGATGGATATTCCTGGTACTAAGCCATACCCGGTCACCTGGAAGGAAGACTGGTGCGGGTTGGCAATGACGGTCTGCCCATCTCTTGGTTCGTACTAGCCGCCTTGGTAAGCTTGTCTTGGATGGCGAGCCAGAGATTATGCAGTTGTTGGGCCGACATCTGAACTGCAGGCGAGATACTGGGAGTGGCTAAAGACAGTGGCGGGCTTAAGTTGTTTTCCAAACATGATGAGAAACGGAGACTTGCCCGTTACCGAGTGGGTGTGGTTGTTGTAGGAGAACTCAGCTGAGGTAGTAGACTCACCTAATTGTTCTGTCTTCATTGCAAAGGTGTGGAGAAAAGTCTTTAAAGAGCGATTAGTGCGCTCCGTCTGTCCATTGCTCTGGGGATGGAAGGCTGCTGAAAAGCTGAGTTGCACGTCAAATTGCTTGCACAAGGCTCTCCAGTATCAGGCCATAAACTGGGAGCCTTGATCGGACACAATATCCTGAGGAAGTCCGTGGGATATGGAAAATATGCTGGGCGAAGAGTTGAGTGAGCTCTGGTGCAGACGGCGTTTGGGCAGCGGGACAAAATGCACCATCTTGGAGAAGCGATCTCCCAGTGACCCAGATGACAGTATTCCCTTCTGACGTAGGAAGATCTACCACAAAGTCTGTGGTGATGTGTGTCCAAGGTTCAGTGGGTATAGGTAGTGGTTGTAGCAACCCCCATGGCTTCCTGACTCGTGGTTTTTGTTGTGCACACACGAGGCGATGAAACTAACATAGATGCGGACATCTTGCCTTATAGTAGGCCACCAGTAAAAACGGTTTGAGCAAATCAAGTGTCCTTTCGCAGCCCGATGTGCCACCTGTGAAGGATTCGTGAGCCCAGGCCAGAGCTCTCTTGCGGTCACAGCGTGAAACCACGGGTCCTCCCTACCGAGCTTACTGAAGTGCTGGACAAAATGACTCTAGCCAGATCTAGGATATACTGCGGATTGTTCCTCTCCCTCCTCCTATATGGAGGTTCTGGATAATGCGTCTGCCTGCACATTCTTGCAAGCCGGTTGGTAGCGGAGCATGAAGTCGAATCGATTAAAGAACAACGACCAAAGTGCTTGTCTGGGGTTCAGCCGTTGTGCTTGGCATAGGAACTCTAGTTCTTATGGTCCGTGAAGACTGTAATAGGATGTGCTGCCCCCTCCAACCATGTCTCCACTCTTCAATGCTAATTTGATCGCTAAGAGTATTCTTTGTCCCCAATGCCATAGTTACATTCAGCAGGGGAGAATTTTTCGAGAAACAGGAATATGGTAACAGTTTCCCAGAAGGAGCGTATGACTAACACAGCTCCCACAGCCACATTTGATGCGTCACCTCCACAACAAATGGGCGGAGAGGATCTGGGTGGTGTAGGCAAATGTCCTGAATGAAGTCCTCTTTGAGGTTCTCAAATCCCTGGCAGGCCGCCTTCGGCCATTCCACCGCGTCGGCACCCCTCCTGGTAAGAGCAGTGAGTGGCGCCACCTTGGCAGAGTAGTGTGGGATGAAATGTCTATAGAAATCTGCAAAGCCTAAAAAAACATTGCAAAGATTTCAAGCCTCGTGGACGGGGCCAGTCTCGAAATAGCTGCCACTTTCCCGGGATCCATCTGGAAACCTGTTTGCAGAAACTATGTATCTGAGGAAGGGAAGTGACTCTTGCTCGAACATACATTTTTCTAACTTAGCGTATAAATGGTTGTCTCTGAGAATTTGAAAGAACTTGCCTCACATGGTGTCAGTGGGAGTTCAAGTCTTGAGAGTAGATTAGCACGTCGTCCAAGTATACTATACTGAGGAGTGGAGAAGATCCCGGAAGTATCTCATTCATTAAGTGTTGAAAGACCGCTAGGGGCGTTGCACAAGCCGAACGGCATTACAAGATACTCGTAATGTCCGGTCTCTGGTGTTTAAATGCCGTCTTCCACTCGTCACTAGGGCGGATACGAACCAGGTTGTAGGCACCCTGCAATCTAACTGATGAATATCTTAGCCCCCTGAAGTCTGTCTAGGAGTTCGAGGATCAAGGGTAGCGGATAGCGGTCCCGCTTGGTGATGGCGTTTAGCCCTCTGTAATCAATGTAGGGCCTTAGGGAGCCATCCTTCTTCCCCACAAAGAAAAACCCAGCCCCTGCTGGTGACTTAGAAGGTCGTATAAAGCCTTTAGCAAGGTTTTCTGTTATGTACTCTGACATAGCTTTGGTCTCGGGTAGCGATAATGGGTACACTCTCCCACAGGGTGGCGTGGATCCAGGTACCAGTTCAATTAGCGCAATTCAAAGGGACAGTGTTGGGGTAGAATTCTCCGCCCTTTTCTTGGAAAAGACATCGGCGAAGTCCGCGTAAACCGCCGGAGGTGTTACATCAGCGTGCAGGAGAGGAATGCTGGGTGCCCGGTGAACCTTGAGGCAATTGCTAAAGCAAAAAGGATGCCACCTTGCGATTTGCAGGGTGTCCCAATGAAATTACCGGGGAATGGAGTTGCAGCCAGGGTAGACCAAAGATTACTGGAGGACTGCTCTTTCCAAAACCAAAAAAGGATAGCTCTTCTGGGAATGTAGGGTCCCTGTGTGGAGCGTGAGAGGTTCTGTAGAGAACAAGACTACTCCCCGGAAGGAATGTTCCCCGAATGGAGGTAATTTGCAGCGGTCTCTCCGGGGAAGGAGACTCCCGCTGCGAATTACCTCCATTTTGGGGAACACTCCCTTCCGGGGAGTATCTTGGTCTCTACAGATCCTCTCACGCTCCCACAGGGACAGGCTCCACACAGGCCATCAGGAATACGTAATTGCTGCCCAGGTCACTCACGATGAATTACCACCTGCTCCTGAGTCAATAAAGGCAAGAGTCTCGAAGGTCCCCCCGGGATACTCCAAAGAAGTAACAGGTACAGTACACTGAGGAGCGGAAGCCAACGCAACCTAGGAGCAGCTCCTCAGGACCCTCCTAGGTTCTGGCGTTTTTCAGGCCTTTCCTGACACTGGGCAGGAAGTGCCCTTTTGCTCCACAATAGAGGCAAAGACCAAAGAGCGACGACGTCGTCACTCCTCTGCTGACAACGATGTATGCACCAGCTGCATGGGCTCCTCAGAGGGCGCTTCAGAGCGTGCCGAACCTTGGCTGGATACTGTAGTCAGCGGCCTAGAGGAAGCAGGTGCCAGCGGTACCGTGCATCGAAAGGGACGGCTTTCCTTGGCCCACTGCTGCAAGCGATGGTCAATTCTCCCTGCCAAGTCTATCAATGCGTTGAGGTGATCCGGAACGTCACGAGCGGCCAGCTCGTCCTTTATCCGTGCCGCTAGCCCTTCCAGAAAGAGGGCCCGAAGGCTGTCCTCTCGCCAGCCTACCTCAAGGGCGAGGGTACGGAACTCGATGGCATGGTCCGCCAAAGAGCGAGACCCCCTGTCTCAATTGTTGCAGTTCCGAAGTGGCGGTAGCCAGTCGTGCCGGCTCATCAAAGGCTTGCTTAAAGATGGTCACGAACTGGGACAGGTTGTCTAAGAGAGGATCGCTTTGCTCCCACATGGGAGAAGCCCACAGCAATGCCTTCCCATCCAGCAGCGACAGGATGTAGGCCACCTTCACAGAATCCGTAGGAAACTGGTTAGGTAACAATGAGAACCGAATGAAACATTGGTTCAGGAAACCACGACAGGCCTTGGCTTCTCCAGAGAACGAGAAGGTGCCGGCAGCTGAGTCGAAGTAGTAACGCTTACCACCACGGCAGGGTGATGAAACCTGGGGAACCTCCGCAGGTACTGCGTCCAAACGACTGGCCAATCGTTCCACGGTAGCCGCCAGCACGTCTAAGCAATTTTGCGTTTGCTGTAACCATTGGGCCATACCGGGAATGGCCCGGGGGCCTGACAAGTCCGCGAGCCCATGGCCTTGCAAACTGTTGTGGTCGTAGCGGTGGACCCTTGGGCCGGCCTAGGGGAGTGAGAAGATGGAAGATGTGGGCACTCCGCTGAGAGGCAGTAGGCCGGGAGGCAGCGTCAAGCCGGACGTGGAGGGGAGTCTTCGCCCTGGAAGCCTGCGGACCCCCCCGAGAGGAGCTCGTGAGGTCCCAGACCGCTGGGACTTTAGGAGATCTCTGGAGAAGCGACGACTTCACCCTGGAAGCCTGCGTAAACACCCCCCCCCCCCCCCCCCAGAGGAGCTCGTGAGGTCCCAGGCCGCTGGGACTTTAGGAGATCTCTGGAGAAGAAGAGACAACTTTACCCTGGAAGCCTGCGAACCCCCCAAGAGGAGCTCGTGAGGTTCCAGGCCGCTGGGACTTAGGAGATCACTGGAGAAGAGACAACTTCACCCTGGAAGCCTGCGGACCCCTGAGAGGAGCTCGTGAGGTCCCAGGCCGCTGGGACTTAGGAGATCACTGGAGAAGAAGCGAGGCAGAAACGGTCCAAGGTCGAGGCAGGCGGCAAGAACAGAGGTCAGGAGCAAGCAGAGTCAGGAACCGGTGAGACGAGCAGAAGATCCAGATTCGAGAATCCGGGACAGGTACTGCAAGTCCAAGCAGCACTGAAGAGCCAAACAGGAGCCGAAGATCCAAGCACTGCAGCAAGCAAAACCTGTTGCAAAGCAATTCTTTAGAGCAGACAACCGGCTTAAATACAAGCTGGCGTCTGACGTCATTTTAGGGGTGAGGCGCGGTCTGGCAGGAAAAGCTCTTTAAATTGGGCTTCCCTGCGCGCACATGCCCCAAAGGGGAGGGGTCACATTCCGGAGCTCGATGATATCTCCTCGTGGAGACACCGCGCGAGAAGGCCTGGGCAGGCCCGACAAGGCGCGCACCCCGCTGCGGACCCCCCCGAGAGGCCAAACCTGGCTGGAATGCCACGGCGCTGCCGTCCCGAGGCTGGAGGTAAGAACCTGGTCGCAAGACATGTGACCGGGACCGCAACAATATTACCTCTATTTTTCTGATGCCTCACTCGAAACGAAAGGCAAAGATTCGCGAGATCCTTACCTCGACTCCTGATGCCTCCATGCGACAAACATGTATAGAGGAGGTTTTTCGGACCATGCAGCAGACACCGGAGGGCAAGACCGCTGGCGTTGCTGATGGGGTGTGGCCATCGGATGCCCAGGCCAAGGAAGTGTCACTCAACCCCGGCACACCAACAGTTCCCTTCTTGTCCTACAGGCCCAGATCGAAGGGGGGATGGAACATCAAAGAACACCGCCGCGGTTGCAACCATCTGAAAGCCTTGGTGACTTCCAGAAGAAAATGGGGATTTTCCATCGTCTTCGGAGAACCCGTTAGACTTGGGCTCCAGGGAGAACAAGGATGAAGCACGACGAGTGGATTTAGGCAAGGAGGGCCTCATGGAGACAAGTGGTAAGAGGACTGAGATATAAGTAGTATTAAATACAGCGCTGGAAATGCCGGACAAAATAACCCTTGCTGAAATTTGGAAAGTTCTTACAAAGATGAATACCGCGATAAATGACTTAACAAATGTTGTAAAACGCAACATGGAGGTAACACGTAACCTGGAAAATAAGTTACAGATGGTTGAAAAGTCTTTAAATAAAGCTGAAATGGAAATTAACGGGCGGATTTTAAATGCCCTGCGCGCCAGCACGCCTATTTTGCATAGGCCGCCGGCGCGCGCAGAGCCCCGGGACGCGCATAAGTCCCGGGGCTTTCTAAAAGAGGCAGGGAGGGGGCATGTCAGGGGCGCGTCTAAAATGATGCGGTGTTGCGGGGGCGTGATGCGGCGTTGCGGGGGCGGGCCGGGGCGTGGCGCCGCGCCGGGGGCGTGGTCGAGGCCTCCAGACCAGCCCCCGGGTCAGGTGATCGCGAGCCAGCAGCCCACTGGCACGCGTAGATTTACATCTGCTTTTAGCAAGCGTAAATCGTGGAACAAAGGTAAGGGGGGGTTTAGATAGGGCCGGGGGGGGTGGGTTAGGTAGGGAAAGGGAGGGTAAGGTGGGGGGAGGGATAAGGAAAGTTCCCTCCGAGGCCGCTCCGAAATCGGAGCGGCCTCGGAGGGAAAAGGCGCGCGTATCTTATAAAATCCAGCGTACTTTTGTTTGCACCTGCTGCGCGAACAAGTACGCGATCGCGCAAATTTAGAAAATCTACCCCTAAGGATATAAGAGAAGTTCAATCTAATTTAATAAAATCCGAGAATTTGGCAACGAAGAAGATGGATTTCCTGGAAAATGAGATAAGGAGAAATAATCTAAGATTTCTTAACTTTCCTAAAACAAAATGGGCAAATCCAAAAGATCTCCTTAAAAGTTATTTAACCAATATTTTGGGTTTTTCAGAAAATAATTTGCCTGAGATTTCCAAAATTTATTACCTCCCTGGTAAGGAAATAAATCTACAACAAGAGGAACAGGATAATATTGCTTTTGATAATCTTATAGATTTTCTGGAAAAATCTTATAAAGCCAAGATTGAAGCAAGGGCAACTTTGCTCGTGACTTTTATGCAGGTTCTGGACAGAGAACATATTGAGAACATCCTTCAGGAAACAACAACAGCTTTTTTATGGATATCAAATAAGAGTCTTTCCTGACATTACAAAAAAGATGCAGGAGAAAAGGAAATCTTTTCTATCAATGAAGAATGAGGTGCTCTCTAGGGGCGCCAAATTCTATTTAAGGTTTCCCGGTCGGTGTATACTGATATATCAAAATGATAAATACATCTTTCAGATTCACAACAGCTACATGAATACTTGGACTCACACTCTTAAATTGCTCTATGAGGTGTTGGTTTATGAAAATATCTGCTACATGACATGGGGATACGGCTTATTATTATTATGAATATTTGCTTGTGAATCCGCTTCTTATTTGGCTCCCCCACTATTCTTATAATATGTAATTAACTGCACTAACCACATCCTCTCGCAACAATTCCAGAGCTTTATTGTGCGTTGAGTGAAAAAGAATTTTCTCCGATTAGTCTTAAATGTGCTACTTGCTAACTTCATGGAATGCCCCCTAGTCCTTCTATTATTCGAAAATGTAAATAACCGAGTCTCATGATCTTAAAGACCTCTATCATATCCCCCCTCAGCCGTCTCTTCTCCAAGCTGAACAGCCCTAACCTCTTCAGCCTTTCCTCATAGGGGAGCTGTTCCATCCCCTTTATCATTTTGGTTGCTCTTCTTTGTACCGTCTCCATCGCAACTATATCTTTTTTGAGATGCGGCGACCAGAATTGTACACAGTATTCAAGGTGCGGTCTCACCATGGAGCGATATAGAGGCATTATGACATTTTCCGTTCTATTAACCATTCCCTTCCTAATAATTCCTAACATTCTGTTTGCTTTTTTGACTGCTGCAGCACACTGAGCCGACGATTTTAAAGTATTATCCACTATGATGCCTAGATCTTTTTCCTGGGTGGTAGCTCCTAATATGGAACCTAACATTGTGTAACTACAGCAAGGGTTATTTTTCCCTATATGCAACACCTTGCACTTGTCCACATTAAATTTCATCTGCCATTTGGATGCCCAATCTTCCAGTCTTGCAAGGTCCTCCTGTAATGTATCACAATCCGCTTGTGATTTAACTACTCAAAATAATTTTGTATCGTCCGCAAATTTGATAACCTCACTCGTCGTATTCCTTTCCAGATCATTTATATAATATATTGAAAAGCACCGGTCCAAGTACAGATCCCTGAGGCACTCCACTGTTTACCCTTTTCCACTGAGAAAATTGACCATTTAATCCTACTCTCTGTTTCCTGTCTTTTAACCAGTTTGTAATCCACGAAAGGACATCGCCTCCTAGCCCATGACCTTTTCGTTTTCTTAGAAGCCTCTCATGAGGGACTTTGTCAAATGCCTTCAGAAAATCCAAATACTACATCTACCGGTTCACCTTTATCTACATTTATTAACCCATTCAAAAAATGAAGTAGATTTGTTAGGCAAGACTTCCCTTGGGTAATCCATGTTGACTGTGTTCATTAAACCATGTCTTTCTATATGCACTACGATTTTGATCTTGAGAATAGTTTCCACTATTTTTCCCGGCACTGTTCTGAATTCAAATACTACAGTTCAAGTAAATTATATTATTAATACAGTTAAGGATTTGGATATTCACCTAAAGACTGTTGAGAAAGAAACTGGAGAACATAAAGTGGTGCTGGAATCTTTTAAAATTAATCTTGAGAGTTCACTCAGCAAGTGTTAATTAAAGAAAACCAATTACTTCAATTTAAATTAGAGAACATGGAGAATCAAATGCGTATGAAAAATTTACGATGTATTAACTTTCCGAAAGACATCTGGAGGAGGTATCTATTAGAAATATTAAAAATTACAGAGTCTACACTCCCAAAAATGTCTAAGATATATTATATTCCCCCACTGAAGAAGAGTTCACTGGAGAGTAATAATATGTAAGTTTTACTACCTACTGAAACATTTAAGTTGGATATAGCAAAATTGCTTACCTTGTAATAGGTGTTATCCCAGGACAGCAGGATGTAGTACTCACATATGGGTGACGTCACCAACGGAGCCCTAGTGCGGGAATGTTTTCTGTCAAAGTTTCTAGAAACTTTTGACTGGCACTGTGTGCCACTGAGCATGCCCAGCATGCTATGATATTCTCTGCCACAGGTGTCTCTCTTCAGTCTCGTATGTAGCAATAAGCATTGGCAAAAAAAAATTATATATATATAAATAAAATGTATGAGACCCAACTCCACGGGGTGGCGGTGGGTTCTGTGAGTACTACATCCTGCTGTCCTGGGATAACACCTATTACAAGGTAAGCAATTTTGCTTTATCCCAGGACAAGCAGGATGATAGGCCTCACATATGGGTGATTAGCAAGCTAGAGGCTGAGTCATTTTGTATTGAGGCAACAGTGAAGTATTGTTGTTGAAATGAGTCAGCCGAAGATAATAGCAGGCTGGTTGTGGAAGGAGTTGGGTTTAAACTGGAAACAAGTTCTTTAAGACAGATTGTCCATAGGCTGAATCTTGTCGTCCTTGTTTGTCCAAACAGTAATGAGCTGCAAAGGTATGAAGAGAACTCCATGTTGCTGCTTTACATATGTCAAGGATTGGCATTGAACGATAGTGTGCTACTGAGGTTGACATTGCTCTTACTGAATGTGCCTTTACTCACCCTTGGAGAGGAAGGCCTGCTTTTTCATAGCAAAACTGTATGCAATCTACTAGCCAGTTGGACAGAGTATGTTTACCCACTGCTTTACCTGGTTTTTTGGATCAGAAGAAACAAAAAGTTGATTTGATTTCCTATGAACTGCAGTGTGATTTAAGTAGAAAGATAATGCATACTTACAGTCCAAAGTAAAGGCTCGTTCTCCTTGGTGAGAATGAGGCCTTGGAAAGAATGTGGGTAAAACTATGGATTGATTCAAGTGGAATTCCGTAACTACTACTTGGGAAGGAATTTTGGATGTGTACGGAGAACCACTCCGTCATGTAGGAACTTTGTAAAGGGTTCGTACGTGACAAGTGCTTGTAGCTCACTAACCCTTCTAGCTGATGTAATGGCTATGAGGAAGATAGTCTTCCATGTAAGGAATTTGAGATCACAGGAATCTATGGGTTCAAAAGGAGAATGCATAAGTCTTGTTAAAACCAGATTCAGGTCCCATTCTGGGACTGGTGGCCGAATTGGTGGTTTAAGTTGAGTTAAACCTCTCATAAACCTACTGACAAGAGGTTGAGTGGAGATTGGTGCATCTCTTATCCTGTCATGGTAAGCTGAGATTGCACTGAGATGTACTCTTACTGACGAAGTCTGGAAGCCAGTGTCTGAAAGATGATATAAATAGTCTAGTAGGGAAGTAGTGGGACAGGTAAATGTTGTGGAGCATAGGAGAGTGATCCCACTTCCTGAGCGATGTGTGTCCTTGGGCCGCGGCTCGACCCCAGAGAATTCCGAAGAGGGCCGCGGGAGGCGTGGCATGCCCGAGCATAGGTAGGACGGAAGCAAGACTGGAGTGATGACCAGGCGACAGGCCCTCCTCCGGACCTGCACGCTTCGGAAGACCCAACAACGCAATGTTGGTCTTGTGAACAGTCCTCCGACCGTTCCCAGCCCTTTCGGACCTGCCACAGGGTACGGCACGAAGCGGCAGGCCGGATGGAGGCCAGGACAGCGAAGGCTGGAACATAGATTCAGACGAGACTCAGAAGCAGGTACTGGGAGTGCAGACGTAGACTCAGAAGCAAGGTACTGGGAGTGCAGACGTAGACTCAGAAGCAAGGTACTGGACGTGCTGACGTAGACTCAGAAGCAAGACACTGGAAGTGCAGACGTAGACTCAGAAGCAAGTCACTGGAAGTGCAGACGTAGACTCAGGAGCAAGGTACTAGAGGTCGATTCAGAGGTGAGGTACTGAAGATGCTGAGGTAGATTCAGAAGCGAGGTACTGTAGATGCAGAGGTAGATTCAGAAGCGAGGTACTGTAGATGCAGAGGTAGGTTCAGAAGCGAGGAACTGTAGATGCAGAGTAGGTTCAGAAGCAAGATGATGAAAGTGCAGATGTAGACTCAGGAACAAGGACTGAAGGGAGACTTGCGCACAGTCCCTCAGGGTACCCGGCTCAGACCACTCCTGGGACTGAGACACGAGCCACCCTGTCCCACGCGTCCCCGACACTGCCTTGGAGGGAGGTCACGGACCACGCAGAGAACGGGATAATGCAGGAGAGAACCAGGCGACGCGAACTCCGAGGCTGGGATACTGACATCCGAAGCCCCGACGGCTGGCAGGGCAGAAGCTCCAGAGCGCAGGGACGACTCCCACCTGTTGGCCACTCCAGGGCCCAACAGGCCAGAAGGCTCAGGAGCCAGACAGAGACAAAGGGCAGCACAATAGGACTGGATCAGGAACTGGATCTGGCACCGACATCAAGGTAACAGGATCAGGAACAAGGACTTCTCAGAGACTTGGAAACGAGGTACATGGCTTGCATCACAGATGGCCCTAATCAGCCCGCCCAAGGGCTGGTCACGGACCACGGCGTGGCTTGCCACGAGGTACCAGGACATTGGAGAACACAGGATCAAGGTGCTAGCTTTCAGGAGATTCAAGGCAAGGTACTTAGGTTTCAGGTGAGTTTCAGGATCAAGGTACAAGGACTTCACAGAGACTTAGAGACAAGGTACATGGCTTGCATCACAGATAGCCCTAACCAACCCGCCCCGAGGGCTGGTCACGGACCACGGCGTGGCTTGCCGCGAGGTACCAGGACATTGGAGAACACAGGATCAAGGTGCTAGCTTTCAGGAGATTTAAGGCAAGGTACTTAGCTTTCAGGCGAGTTTCAGGATCAAGGTATAAGGCTTGTAATATCCGGACTGGATCATGGATACCGGATTGGGATCGGACCTCAAGGCAGGAACAGGAACAAGCGAACATCAGGACTGGAACAACTGAAAACATCAGGACTGGAACACTGAAGACATCAGCACTGGAACACTGAAGACATCAGGACTGGAACATTGGACAAGAAGCTTCAACAGAAAACATGGAACACTGGACCTTGCAGAAGGCTGGAATACAAGGCAGCTCCTGGAACGAGGATCTCAGGAGTGACCAACTCCTTGCGAAGGCAAAGACAGACTGGATGCGGAATCCTTTTGAAGAGCTGAGGTGGACAACGCCCAGGGGAGCCAGCAGGGCCACACCTGGCTGGCCCTTGAAGAGCAGACGGGAGGCGCGCACTCACGCCCTAGGAAGCTGAAGAGAGAGCTGGGTCGTAGGTGGCGTTCCCAGCCACATGGAGGAGCTGTGGAGAAACAGAGGAACGTCGGGGCAGCCCTGCCCTGCAGCTGGAGGAATGACAGGCTGCTGGGACGGCTCCCGGCCGCGACACTGAAGCAGGTAAGCAGGAAGGCCGACAGAGTGAAGCTGCAGGCACCGGCAGGGACAGCCTCCCTGCCGGCCAAGGACCCGGACTGCAGCGCGGGCACCGGCAGGGACGCCCTCCCCCAGCTAAGGACCCCGGGGACGGCAGAGCACGCCGGAGACAGCCCAGGAGGACAGCGGGGTTCCCTGCCGCGAGGGAGAGCTCGCGGTGGGTCGGCCCCGCTGCACGCAGCAGAAGGCAGTCAGGGAGGAGCCCGGACTGCAGCGGGGAACCGCCGCGGTGGCGTCGACGTCAGCGGCCCAGCTGGCCGCGAAGAGTGAGGGCCTGCCCGCTCCTCGCGGCAGGACCGTTACAGTAAAAGGATTAATATTGTTTTGTCTGCACCACAAAGTAAATCTCTTCTATTTTGAAGAGTAGTTCTTTCTTGTGGAAGGTTTACGTGAAGCTATAAGCACTTGAGATACATTGGTTGAAAGATTAAGTGATTGTAAAGTCAAGCTTTCAACATCCATGCTGTCAGGGATAGGGATTGAAGGTTGGGATGGCGCAACCGACCCTGATCCTGAGTTATGAGAGTGGGAGCTACTCCCAGACGAATTGGATCTCTGATGAGAGGTCTAGAGTGTGGGAAACCATACTTGTCGAGGCCAATATGGGGCTATGAGTATCATGGACCCCTTGTCCTGTTGTAGCTTCACTAGAGTTTTGGTTATGAGTGATATCGAGGATACGCGTATAGTAGGCCTGAGTTCCAAGGGCGAGCAAAGGCGTCCTTGGCTGGCTGATTCTTCTGTTTGTTAGAGAACAGAAGTTGTCCACTTTGTGATTTAGATGTGACGCAAAGAGGTCTATGGTTGGTTGACCCAGTTTGAAATATCCTGGTCGCTACTGAGGGATCCAGGACCATTCGTGTGGTTGGAACTGACGACTGAGTCGATCCGCCACTACATTGTGAATGCCTGCTAGATAAGTGGCCCGGAGAAGTATTGAGTGGTTTAGGGCCCAGGCCCAAATCTGTGCAGCTTCTTGACAAAGGAGATACGAACCTGTACCTCCCTGCTTGTTGATGTACCACATGGCTACTGTGTTGTCTGTTTGGATGAGAACAGTCTTGTGTGAAAGGCAGTCCTTGAACGCATGCAGTGCATAACATAGCTCGAAGCTCCAGGAAATTGATTTGGAAAGTTGCTTCGAGTTTTGTCCAAGTTCCCTGGGTTTGGGATTGTCTATGTGAGCTCCCAACCCAAGGTGGATGCATCTGTAGTTAACGTTATCTGTGGGACTGGTTGCTGGAAGGGTAGGCCCTTGCGCAAATTGTCCTTGTTTACCCACCAAAGTAGAGAGGAACGTAGCTGGTGGGTTACTTGAATTGGAGAATGCAATGGTTGAATGGCTTGGATCCATTGAGATCTTAAAGTCCATTGAGTTACCCTCATGGCTAGTCTTGCCATAGGAGTGACATGAACTGTGGAGGCCATGTGGCCTAGTAAGGTTAGAAACTGATGAGCTGTTGCTTGTCTTTGAGAGAATCGAGTTTGCTAGCAAGGACAATGTTTCTGCTCGATCCTCGGGTAGAAAGGCCTTTGCAAGACGGTGTTCAGTTCTGCTCCTATGAATTGGAGCAGGTGAGACGGTGTGAGATGGGACTTTTGATAATTGATGAGAAATCCCATGGAGTGAAGTAGAGCAATTGTCTGGTTGAGAGAAGTTATTGCTCCTTGTTGAGATTGACTCCTGATGAGCCAGTCTCTAGGTATGGGAAGACATGAACACCTTGCTTTGCAAGTGTGCTGCTATTACTGCCAGACATTTTGTGAATACTCTGGGAGCAGAGGCGAGTCCGAATGGCAGTACTCTGTATTGGAAATGTTGATGACCCACCATGAAGCGCAGGTACTTGCGATGAGGAGGGAATATTGGAATGTGAGCATAAGCGTCTTGAAGATCCAGAGAACAAAGCCAGTCTCCTTCTTGAAGAAGTGGGAGCATGGTGCCTAGAGAAACCATCCTGAACTTCTCTTTCTTTAGAAATTTGTTGAGATTTCTGAGGTCGAGGATGGCGTAGGCCTCCTGTTTTCTTTGGAATGAGGAAGTAACGGGAATAGAATCCTCTGCCCTGCTGAGTCCGAGGTACTAATGGATAGCCTTGGCTCTCAGAAGGGATAATTCTGCTTGTAGATGAGGTAGTGAGATTTTTGCTGTGGGCAGAAACTTGGTGGAGAATCTGGTGGAATGGAGAGAAATTTAGTTTGTAACCATGGGCGATTATAGAGAGTACCCATTGGTCTGTTGTTATTGTTTGCCAGTGTGTGTAAAATGGGATACTCTTCCCCCACTGGAAGATGTGTTTGATGATTTAAGGGTGTGGCTTGTTCTCTGGTTTGATTCTCAAAATCCCGCCGCTGGGCCTGACTGAGGCGGAGGTTGCTGCGAGGAGCTCTAGGTTGTCTTGTTTGGGAGCGTTGTGTTGAGCCTAGTAGATCTACTCCTGGAAGTTTGGGAGTAGTATCGTCGTGGCCTGTAGTAGGAACGCCTAGGTTCCCTCGGGGTAGGCGTTGTTGTGATTGTGTAGGTGTCCTGAGGCATTTGGGACAGCTGACGTAATGTTTCAGTGTGGTCCTTTAGCTGTTGGACTGCTTCCTGGACCTTGTCACCAAATAAATTATCTCCCAAACATGGCAGATCCACAAGTTTTTCCTGGACCTTAGGCCTGAATCCGAGGCCTTGAGCCAGGCATACCTGCGAGCAGTAATCCCAGCAGCTGCAGATCTGGAGGCAGTGTCAAAACTATCATAAGCTGCCTCACTTCATGTTTTCCTGCTTCAAGGCCTTTGTTCACTATGGCCTGTGCTGGTTCTTGAAACTGTGCAGGTAAAGAGTTTATGAATTGTTCCATCTGCTTCCATAAGTCTCTCTGATACTGTGTCATGTATAACTGGTATGCAGAGATTCTGGAATTTAGAATTGCAGCCTGATACACCTTTCTTCCCAAAGCGAGGAAACGGTGATCCTACCTGGAGGAGTTGAAGAGTGAGGACGAATACGTCTTGATTTTTTCTGGGCAGATTCAACTACCACTGAGTTATGTGGTAGTTGTGCCTTTTGGAAACCAGGTGCTGTTGTACCAGATAAGTGGAATCTACCCGTTTGTTTACTGCTGAAACTGTAGAAGGGTGTTCCCAAATCCGGTGTTGTAGATCTAAAAGCACCTCATGAATTGGGATGGCCAAGACTTGTTTGGGTGGATCTACAAATTGCAAGACCTCTAGAGTATTTGTCTAGTGTCTTGTTCTGTTGCCAATTTAAAAGGAATGGTATCTGTCCATCCTCAATAAAGTTGGAAAATGACAGGTCTTCTGGTGGGGACCTTTTCCTAGGTTCCGGTGGAGAGGGTCCGACATGAAGTCCTCAGAAGACGTGTTTGTCCCATGGCTATCCCAGGAATCCTCATCATCATCCCTGTAAGGAGATTTTGTGATGGATTTAGGTGGTAGATGCATTCCTGATGGACCTGGTAATGGGTCATTGATGGAAAGTAATGGAGGTGTCTGTTTCTCTGGTTGCTTCGGTAAAGTGTCGATGACATCTTGATACCGTTTGATACCGTTGCAGTAGACGCTGGAAGAAAGCTAGATCTTGAACTTCTGGCTCTTCCGGTGGAGGCTGTGTCGATGGAATAGCCGCCAGAATCGATGTCGACATCGAAGGTGGCCGTCTCGGTGTGGAAACAGCTGTCCGGAGTCATAGGAATCGACTTCGAAGAGGTCGATGGCAGGTGTGCATATATCGATGTCGACGCCATTATTATTCTGGGTGTCGGCATCGAGTCACCTTTTGTCCTCGGTGTGAAAGTCGACACCGGCATCGGTGGTCCCCGGCATTGGCAAAGTTGCCGGCATCGATGCTGGGAGCATCGGCATCGACAAGCCCGTCAGAATCTGTCTGATGATATCAGACAATTCCAGCATTACCACTGATGGTAACAGAGCAGTTGTAAGTGGTGGCGGAGGCTGAGGTGTAGGATCCGGTGCAGGGCCCTGCAGAGGATCAAGAACCGAAGACGGAGGATGAGGCCCAGACGCCGATGTTTCCTCGGTCCGTGGCCGCTTCGCCATCGATGACTCCTGGGACGCAAAATTTGATTCGATGGTCGTCGATGTCGATGTTTGTGTTTTACCTTTTGAGGGTCGATGGATTTCGTCGATGACGATGAAGGCGACGAAGGATCTCCCGAAGGCCCCGGGCAAGGTTTTTTAAGTAACAAGCGCTTAGTCGCTCCAGCCGGAGACGACTTCGATGATGCCGAAGGAGATGGGATGAGCTGAAGACGGAATAGATGTTCCATTTTTTCAAGTCGAGCTTTTCGGCCTTTCGGTGTCATCTCGGCGCATTGAGGGCAGTTATTTACCTCATGTTTTTCTCCGAGGCATAGCACACATTCGATGTGCGGATCGGTAATCGACATTTTCTGAGAGCATTCAGGACATTTTTTAAAACCTGTAGCCATATTTCTAGTCGACAGCCATCGAAAGAAATGAGAATTTGTGAGAGAAAAAAGTCCCTTCAAATGAAGGAAAAATGAGATAGAGGTACTCACCGGCTGGTGAAGAAATTACCCCTCAAGATCTGTGAGAGAGAATATCACTGACTTATAGTCAAAAAAATCTCAACGTCTCCTATCCCGCGATGCCGATAGCAGCGCGGAAAGACGAAGACTGAAGAGAGACACCTGTGGCAGAGAATATCATAGCATGCTGGGCATGCTCAGTGGCACCACAGTACCAGTCAAAAATTTCTAGAAACTTTGACAGAAAACTTTCCCGCACTAGGGCTCCGTTGGTGATGTCACCCATATGTGAGGACTAGCATCCTGCTTGTCCTGGGATAACTCAGCAGTTTTGGAACAGTCAAATGAAAATTTGGCAACATCTTCCACCCTGATTGTTACTTTCTTACTCAAGACTGACAAGGAATAGATCTTCAAAAACTATTTTGCACATCGAACAAAACCTTTTCTGAACCATAAAACTGACTGGCTGTGTGTGCACCTAAGAAGTATTGGGCTACAGACAGTATCATTAAAGGAGCACAAATATTCAAATCATTTACTACCTTTTTTGAAACGCTTACTATTTTGTGCATGAATATTAGTAGAAAACCATAATTGTGAACACCAAAAAAAAAATCTTAAAAGGTTACTTATCAAAAAAATGCTTTATATCTTCTTTTCTTCTCCTCCAAATATGAAATTACATGCTCTTGTAACTGACCCAGTTACAACACTTTGTTTTCAAATTATAAACTCCAAGGAGCAAGGATTGTCTATGCTTCTCTATATGTATCCTATAGCATACATCTATATATGCTATACAAATGGAGAAATTACTTACCTGATAATTTCGTTTTCCTTAGTGTAGACAGATGGACTCAGGACCAATGGGTATAGTGTACTCCTGATAGCAGTTGGAGATTGATCAGATTTCAATCTGACGTCAGCCCTAGTACATATACCCCTGCAGGAAGTGCAGCTCTTCAGTATTCTCCTCGAAAAGCATTGTGGATATATGTATGACTGAATAACTTGATTAATTTGAACTGGTTGAATTGGCTATAGCTGGAGACCGCCAGTGCCCTCAACCAAGAAACGTCGACACCCAGTAGGATGGGTGACCTAGATGAAGGAAAGCATGGCTTACCCTTGAATCACTCGCTCCCAGGGATGTCCCTCGAGAATTCCATGAGTAACGGCAGCCGTGAGTGGGATGCTGAGTCCATCTGTCTACACTAAGGAAAACGAAATTATCAGGTAAGTAATTTCTCCATTTCCTAGCATGTAGCAGATGGACTCAGGACCAATGGGATGTATAAAATCTACTCCTGAACCAGGTGGGAGGCTGCCTGTGACCCACTTAGTACTGCCCTTGCAAATGCTGTGTCCTCCCGAGCCTGAACATCCAGGTGGTAAAACCTGGAGAAGGTGTGGATGGAGGACCATGTCGCCGCCCTGCAGATCTCAGCGGGTGACAGCATCTTGGTTTTCCCCCAGGACACTGCCTGGGCTCTAGTAGAATGGGCCTTGACTTGTAAAGGCGGTGGCTTGCTTGCTTCCACGGAGGCCGCCTTGATGACTTCTTTGATCCAGTGGGCTATGGTTGCTCGCAAGGCCGCTTCCCCCGCTTCATCCCGCTGTGAAGGACGAATAGATGGTCTGTCTTTCGAATGGATTCCGACCTTTCCAGGTATCGGGCTAGGAGTCTGCCGACGTTGAGATGGCGTAGACTTCGAGCCTCTTCCAAATTCTTATGGTCATCTGGCGATGGTAGCGAGATGTTTTGGTTGAGATGGAAGCGAGACACCACTTTGGGGAGGAAAGATGGAACTGTGTGTAACTGGATGGTTCCTGGGGTGAGTCTGAGGAACGGCTCTCGGCAGGACAGTGCTGTAGCTCGCATATACGACGGGCTGAACAGACTGCCAGCAGGAAGGCTGCCTTCAATGTTAATAGTCGGAGAGACAGGCAGCGGAGAGTCTGAAGGAGGTTCCTGCTAGGAAATCTAGGACCAGGTTAAGGTTCCAAAGAGGCACTGGCCACTTTAGGGGTGGTCGGATGTGCTTGACTCCTTTCAGGAAATGGGAGACATCCGGGTGAGAGGCTATGCTGCCGCTCTCGCTCTTGGTTCCGTAGCATGACAAGGCAGCCACCTGTACCTTGATGGAGTTGAGGGACAATCCCTTCTGTAGTCCGTTCTGTAAGAATTCCAAAATTGCAGGAATTTTGACTGAGTGTGATATGATGTCATGGTCCTCACACCTGGATTCAAATACTCTCCAAATCATTATGTATGTTAGGGATGTGGAGAACTTGCGTGCTCAGAGTAGGGTGTCAATTACTGCCCCGAGTATCCTCTCCTCCTTAGGCGAGTCCTCTCAATGGCTGTTGCGTTCGTGCCTGTTCTCGCCCTCGCTCTACCCTCTCTACCTTTGTGGCGACTCCCTTCGGGTCTGACGGACAGATGCTGCCACGGCTTCTCCTCGCCGCTTCCTCCCGGAATCCCCGGGCTGGCCTGACGCTGCAGATCCACCATTTTCCTGATGACATAAGGGCGCGCGCGCTCCAGAGTTTGTACCAGCAAGGGCGCGAACCTCGGGGGTCCCCCCGTAGTGACGTCATCCACTTCCAACTTAAAAGGTCTTTGTTTGCTACTACGAATCGAGTTAGCAAGGGGAAATCTTTCTCTGCTGCTCTGCCTCCACAAACTTACCTAGGGGTACCCGCTCCTCGGGGGCCCCGCTCTCTCTTCTTGATTTCAGATTGCTAAGACGGGATCCGGTACTCGCTCCTCAAGGGCCTACGTCCCTGAATGCTCAGAAGACTCCTTACTGCCTGTAAGCGATCGCAGATGTGAACACTGTGAGTTCTATTTCAGATAGGAACCATACTCGCTCCACGTGGGCCTATGTTCCTAATCTCTGAAGACTCCCTTCTGTCTAATACATTATCGCAGGTACAGACATCGTGAGTTATATGGCAGATTGCAGATAGGAACCGGAACTCGCTCCACGAGTGCCCATGTTCCTAATCTCTGAAGACTCCCTTCTGTCTAAGACGTTATCGCAGGTACAGACATTCCTCCAAGCCTTCCCTTAATTTGCAATATTTCATCATACTGCTCAACAGACTTCACTCCACTGACCAGACGCTCTACCTGGTCTCAATATATATAATATTCTTCCACTAGTTATTCTGTCATTCTACTTCCCGCTACCCTAGCCTCCCAAGTTCGATCTCCTTGTTATTTGTAACTTTGCCCTCTGCCTTTTGTTATATGGTTTTTTAGCTAGCCCCTTAGTTCCTTGTAAACCAATCTGATATGAATTACTCATTCATGAAGGTCGGTATAGAAAAGTGTTAAATAAAAAAAAATAAAAAAATGTTCCTAAAACCCTTCACAGACTCTCTTCTATCTCAGAAGCTATTGCATACCTATATCTGGTACATTACTATTTTATATTGCAGACAGGAACCGGTACTCGTTCCACGAGGGCCCATGTTCCAGGAACCCTTCACAGACTCTCTTCTATCTCAGAAGCTAGAGCATACCTATATCTTATGAAGTACTATTACAGATTGCAGATAGGAATCGGTACTCGCTCCACGAGGGCCTATGTTCCTAAAACTCTCCAAAGACTCTCTTCTATTCCAGAAGCCATCTCATACACAGATAAAGCAAATGTTGCTTACCTGTAACAGGCGTTCTCACAGGACAGCAGGATGTTAGTCCTCACATATGGGTGACGTCACAGGATGGAGCCCAGTTATGGAACACTTTTATCAAAGTTTGTAGAACTTTGACTGGCCCCTACTGGGCATGCCCAGCATGGCACTAACCCTGCAGCCAGCAGGGGTCCCCCTTCAGTCTTGTTTTGAAAGCTACAGGTAGTGTCGAAAAATAAAATAAAATGAACCCAACACCGCGGGGCGGCGGGCGGGTTTCGTGAGGACTAACATCCTGCTGTCCTGTGAGAACACCTGTTACAGGTAAGCATCATTTGCTTTCTCACAGGACAAGCAGGATGGTAGTCCTCACATATGGGTGAGTACCGAGCTGAGGATGTCCGAACATGCACCAAATGTACCCAACGGCGTGCAACAGACACAACAACTGGGGTGGAATTTGGTAGAGGGCATCCGGAACCCTATCGGGCAGGCGGAAGGGTGTTGGTACGTCACGTTGGAAAAAGGTTACGGAGGACAGATTGGCCAAAGATGGAATCCTGTCTTCCGGCTTTGTCCAAGCAATAGTGGGCTGCGAAAGTATGGAGTGAGCTCCAGGTAGCAGCTCTGCAAATGTCAGGAAGCAGCACCGATCGTAGGTGTGCTACTGAAGTCGCCATGGCCCTCACAGAGTGTGCTTTAACACGGTCTGAAAAGGAATGCCTGCTTGTTGATAGCAAAAAGATATGCAATCCGCCAACCAGGAGGAAAGAGCCTGCTTACCCACAGGTTGCCCTAATTTGTTTGGATGGAAAGAGACGAATAACTGAGTGCTCTTCCTGTGTGCAACTGTACGGTCTAGATAGAAAGCTAGAGCCCGTTTACAGTCAAGGGTATGCAGAGTCTGTTCCCCTGGGTTGGAGTGAGGCCTTGGAAAGAAGATAGGTAGTATGATGGATTGATTAATATGAAACTCCGAAACTACCTTGGGCAAAAATATAGGGTGAGTGCGGAGTACCGCCCGGTCCTGCAGGAGTTTCGTGTAAGGCGGATAGGTGACTAAGGCCTGTAACTCACTAATCCTGCGAGCAGAAGTGATAGCTAAAAGGAATAACACTTTCCATGTGAGATATTTAAGGTCACAGGAGTGGAGAGGTTCGAAAGGTGGTCTCATGAGCCGACCGAGAACCAGGTTAAGGTCCCAAGAAGGGGCCGGAGGACGCAAAGGTGCTTGATATGGAGCAAGCCTTTAAGAAATCGTGTTACGAGGGGTTGTACCGAAATAGGGACATCCCCGATTCCTTTATGGAAGGCAGCTTACCGCGCTGACATGCATTCTAATGGAAAAGGTCTTGAGACCGGATTCTGATAAATGCCAGAGATAGTCCAAGAATTTTGGGATTGGACAGGAAAGGGATCAAGGGACTGCGAAGTGCACCATGATGTGTACCTTTTCTATTTATAGGA